>NC_080097.1:40179610-40481693 GCF_950005125.1 Chionomys nivalis | reverse complement strand
ACAAATATGTAGGTATATGCGAAGTAAATTATCTCAAGTTGAAATAGGCATTTAACTAATTTAATTAATTTGGTTTTTCAAGACAGAATTTCTCTATGTAATAGCCCTAGCTGTCCTGGAACTCGCTCTGTAGACCAGGCTGGCTTTGAACTCATAGAGATCTGCCTGCCTCTGCCTCCCGAGTGCTGGAATTGAAATAGGTATTTAAAAGGGGGAAAGAGTGGTGTTAGTCAAGGAACAGGGCTGGGGGCTCCATGAAGTTGGGCAGGAAGAGAGAGGGAAAGTGAGATAAGAATGGGCTTAGGTGCTGGGGGTACTGGCTGAAGTCTGCATGGTAGGCCAGGGGTCTGGAAGCTGGTGGAAAAGCTAATATGGCAAAGAGGAATTCCCTCTTCCTTAGAGGCACTTCAGGTCTGTACTTAAGTCTTTAACTGGCAGGACAAAGCAAAAACAATCTCTTTATAACAGTCACTTCAAGCACATAAGAATCGTACTTACAGAGCTTCACTGGGTTAGTATTTGACGGAACAACTGGGTAGCTATCTACGGCCTATTCATGTTGGCATGTGAACCAAAACAGCAAAGCAGGCTTAAAAACAGGCTGCTTACGATTCAACAGTAAGTCTGGTGTGATAGAAATTAGGCAGTAAGGATGTGGACCGGTGTGTAGCAGAGGGGTCCAGAATTAGGCTGGGGTCCTTTGGTTCTGGGTGCCTGTGTAGTTCTCCATCTGTTGAAGGCTTTGTGCTCCATGATTTGACTAGAAACCTGACACCTGCAGAGCTTTCCAGGCCCCATTAAAGAAGAGCGAAACCATCTCTTCCCGAGACCTTCATCAGATCTCTTTCCGTGTCTCCTCATTGGTCTGAGTGTCATCACGAATCCACAACTAGGCTAATCTTTGTCGCTGGTAGACTTAGCGCTGAGGGACTGAGTGGGCAGTAGTGAAAGGAATGGGTAGCCATGATTCCCATGGGTCAGAGTCGCCCCTCCTTCTTGACAAAGACAATGCAGCTGACAGACTGGAATGGCTCGAAGCAAGCACACGGTGGCTCCATATGGCCCATCCACCTTGGGTCATCTCAAGGGATCTTAGCTATTGGTATACTAATGGGTCAAAGCTCACATATATTGGGTTAAACCATTCAGAACCACACCAGAGGGGATCTGTGAGTATATAGTTGTAGCACGAATAATAAAAATCCAGAGACAGATATTGGGGTTCAACCTGAAAATCAGAAAAGCAAAGCAGCCAAGCCTCTAGAGAAGTCTTACCTCTACCAAGTCTGGGTGACTGCAGACTAAGCAGCCCAAGCCTCTCTTTTTCTCTCATTTTTGTTCCCTCTAGTGCTAGGATTAAAGGCATGTGACTCCCTAGTACTGAGATTAAAGGTGTGAGGCCACCACCACCTGGATTTGTTTCTGCATTGATCTTGTGTAACCCAGTGTGGTCTTGAACTTGCAGAGATCCATCTGCCTCTGTCTCCCAAATCCTGGGATTAAAGGTATGTGCTACCACTGCCTGACTTCTAGTGGTTTAGCTTTGTCCTTCTGGTCTTCAGGCATGCTTTATTTATTGAAACATAAATAAAATATCACTATACATAGTGCTTTCTGTGAAAGCATGAGGGCCTGAGTTTGGATCCCAGAACCTATATAAAGCTGAGAGGTTCATGCCCGTAACTCCAGCGCTAGCTGAGGGGCCACAAGGCAGAGATGGAGGGATCCTTGGAGCTTTCTGGTCAGCCAGTGTAGGCAATTCAAGAGTGCCAGGTTCAGTGAAGAGACCCTGACTCATAAAGGAAGACAGTCTCCATCACCTGACCTCCACACACATTTAGACACACTCCATACGTGTATGCCACCACACACACAGATTAATCTTTGCTTATTAAATTAACAAGAACAAAATATTTAGTAAGTACTGGAGTCAAGACTGAGAAAAACTTGCCCATTGTTAATGAGAATATAGATTGATACTATCTTGATTGATAGAAGGCAATTTAAACAATGTCTTAATCATTCAAATAAGTATATCCCACACCAACAATTCTACTTTTGGACTTTATCTAAAAGGGAAGGATGGACAGTCATTTGTAACATCTCTGTTTATTATCTGTAGCTGATGCAACTATGAAAGAGAGCAAGGATGTTTTGTATATGCTGGTATGGAGCCTTTAAGGTGTTTTTTGCATGAAGGAAAACAAGTTCAAAGCAACATTTCTATGTATTCATTCACGTGTGTGTGTTTAAAGATAGTTTAAATATTTATTTGCATATTTACTATTTGCAGAATATTATGGAAATACAAGAAAAGTTTATATTTGTTTTCTACAGGAAAAGACATTTGTAGTCAAAGGGAAGGAATGGTGGTGGAGGCTTTTTTAAAAAATCAAACACTTAGCTGGGCGGTGGTGGTACACGCCTTTAATCCCAGCACTTGGGAGGCAGAGGCAGGCGGATCTCTGTGAGTTCGAGACCAGCCTGGTCTACAAGAGCTAGTTCCAGGACAGGCTCCAAAACCATAGAGAAACCCTGTCCCGAAAAACCAAATAAATAAATAAATAAATAAATAAATAAATAAAAATAAAAATAAAATAAAAAATCAAACACTTTTTGTAGCATCTACATTTTGAACCATATCTCCTGCTCACAGTTAAATATGTTTTAGGGCTGCCAAGATGCCTCAGTGGGTAAATGCATCTGCCACCAAGTCTGATGGCCTGAGTTCAATCCCTGGGAGCAAAATGATGGAAAGCGAGACCTGACCTCCACAGTTATGTGCCATGACCCACGTGCATGTGCGTGCACACACAGACATAATAAAAACATGTAGTGATGAAATTGAATATCTTAATGAAGAAGGCAATAACATGTAGGCTTGAGTGAGCCTTTGAATTCGTAGCCGATCAGGACATCAACTCAGAACCAGACCAGACTCTCTCTCCTCCAGGCCCGCTCTCTCAGAGCCTGGCACTACCCAGTGGTATGCCAGTAAAGCTTTAATGACTGCTTGCCCCTCCCACCATTCAAAGCATCCATTTTTAGCATTTTTCAATATCTGTGGTGTCAATATTCCAACCACTGAACATGGTTTGGGGACAAGATGCCTCGGGTTAGCCCTTGTGATGCAGCAGAGCACAGACATGTATTCATCTAGGAGAAACCACAATCTTTGGAAATACCCCTTAGTGCTAGGTGGACTCCACCCCATCGACCTAATGGGACCGTATGGTCACCTCAGCAGTATAAATTTTATTTATTTTGTCCTCTGCTTTGGAATTTTGCCTTTTAGATGTTAACTTACAGGACAGAAAAAAATGAAGGGCTAGTATCTGCAGTTTAAATGAAAAGGACCTATATGGTACACACCTTAAAACATGTCTGTGTTTGGTTCGTTTCTTCTCAAATTCTGTGTGTGGTTAGTAGTGTGGGTCAGGAACCACAGAAGTTCTCATGACGGTTGGGAAGCGAAATTACCCAATTGTTGATTTCTCTGTTTCCTCTTCTCCTCTTCCTCCTTCTTTGGAGGGCTGTGTAAATGAGAGAAAGGGCTCAGTGATAAAGCACTCGCCTTAACTTGGTATGTGTGAGGCCCTCAGTTCGAGCCCCAGCCCCAGAAAATAAGGAAACAAATTTAAAACACACACACACATACACACACACGCACAAACACACACATACACACACATGATGACAGGGAATCAAATATAAATTAAGCTCTTTCTTTGGCCTCTGCTTTCAACTGTTTAGTTAACCCTAGTGTGATAGAGTCTTGTCTATTTCCTGTATCAATTTTGCTATTACCCACGGCCCCAGAACAACAATGGGAACATTCCACGTGAGAGGAGGTGTTGCTCCTACTCAGAAAATACTTGGGCCACTTTTTTAGGGGAAGCTAATCTTGAAATAAGAATCTATAGACAGTGGACCTTCAGTGATCACTGTTTCAAAGTGAGATGTAACTTAAAAAACAAACCAAAACAAAAAAAATAAGGAACCCCAGACAGCTGTCCGTAGCCGGACACAGCTGTGTCACATGCTGGTCTGAGGAAGTGGTCAAGTAGCAAGCAGCTTTGTATTGCATTTTCACTGCAGGATGGAGCCCTCTGCAGCTGAATGAGCCCATAGGATGTCCACCCTATTTCCAATAAAGACACTTCCATAGGGGCAGATGAGAAAGGCTCAGGCAGCTGGAGCAGGGAAACAGACGTAACTCGGCCCCCACTCTGCTGCCAAACACAGGACAGAACTGATGCTGCCGTCTTCCTGCTTCTGTGTGCACTGCGCACTCTGCCTTTGGGGCCTCGCAGGAGCCTCTTTACTCTTGGTGGGATTCTTGGGGTTGAGTTGCACTTGATTTTTATCTGTATGTCTTTCTAAAATATTTTATAAAGGTGTGTGCATGCCTGTTGTCTCTCTCTCTCTCTCCCTCTGTGTGTGTGTGTGTGTGCGCGCGCGCAGGTGCCAGCAGAGGCCTGAAGAGAATGTAGGATCCCCTGGCGGTTAAGTGACAGGCAATTGTAAGCCACCGTGTGGGTGCTGGGAACCAAACTCACATTCTCTGCAAGAGCAGCAAGTGCTGTTAGCTGCCAAGTCATCTCTCCAGCCCTACATGTGCATTAAAGTAGTAAAAGTGAGACCAACGTGGAAGGGAGGCACATTGCTTTGGTCCCAAGCCTACAGGGCTGCTTGGGCTGTGTTCCACTCCATAAAGGACTCCTAGGTAGAACCTAAGGAGAGAGCACACCGTGGGATTTCTAGCTCTCCCTTCCCCATGTAAAGGTGACCAGGGCAGACTATCGGTTTATTCTCTGCAGAGCCCAAAGAATGGAAATCGGTCTTATTTTTTTTTTCAAGTCCCAGCCCATGGGTTATGCCCCCTCTAACACTTTCTGGTGGCTCTGGGGCTCTCAACACCAGATAGCTGCTTCTTTCACACCTGCTGTCAAGGGACTTTGATAAGGGACTGGGTTCTGTTTTTTTCCTATCATAGTCACTGACCCACCAATCAAAAAAAAGCCTCAACACTGAAATAACTGCATCATTGAGCAAAATGTAAAACTGACTTATGGAAAGAAAATACCAAAGGATGAAGTCATTATAGTTTCATGAACAACGCATTCCTGATAAGTTGCCTTTTTGAAGCAGAGGACATGGAGAAATGGAATATAACCGTAGGGAAAGAGTAAAGGGCAAAGCCGTAAGACAAGACCAAGGACTCATTCGGTGGAGGGAAGTGACTCGCGAGCCCTGTGCAGACTGCCCTAGAAGTTCACATTTTTCTTATTGCACATGTGTGTTCGTGACGTGTTTCGTGTGGGCACACGTCTGGAAGTCAGAGGGCAATCTGTGGAGTTGGTTCCTCCCTTTCATCTAAGCTGGGTTCCAGGGACTGAACACAGGTTGCCCAGCTTGCATGCTGAATACTCCCTCTCTTGTTCCCCAACAGGGCCATCTTGCTGGCCCAGAAAGCCTTTTTTCCCCCCAACAACTATTTCTTCTTTTCTATCTTTTTCATTCTTCACTACATACTATTGGTTCAGCTTGCGGTAGCCAAACCATTGTCTAAAGTAAAAATCATTATTTAACCTGCAGTTGAAGGGAATGAAACGAACCGCATGGAGGACAGGGCAGAAGCCAAAGAACCGGGGAACTCAGCTATGGACTGAAGGTTCTAGCTGTTGCGTGGGCTGGGGGGATAGAGTGTGCGTGGACACACACCTCGGAAAATGTGTTTGTGAGAGTCGTCCCGAAGAGTCTGACACCAGTGAAAGTTGTTAATTGGCCTCATGAGCACTTGCCTTTTGATTGCGGCCACTAAAATGTCAGGTCACCAGCAACACACAAAGCAGTGAGTCACCAATGATGGACCTTCAGGTGCCTCTGAGACAGAGATTAATTTCTCTAGGGGGAGGGAGGAGTTTTCCAGTTTTCTCAAACAGTTATTTTTCCTTACACATTTAAAAAACACAACAAATAAAGACCCCCATAAATGATGCTAGTGATTTATGCATGTGCATGTACATGTGTGTGTGTATGTACACGTGTTTGCATGCATGTGTAGGCCGGAGGTCAGCTTTGAGTGTTATTCCTTGGAAATCATTCACCTTGTTTGTTTACTAAGATTGAAGCTTTGGCCCTACAGATGCCAGGCAAGCTCTCTATCACTGAGAGGTCTCCCCAGCTCATTTTGCTTTTTAAAAACAGAGTCTGAGTCTAGGCTCTGGAGTTAGCTCATTCTGCTGGCTGGCAAGCCCCAGGGATCCTCCCGCTACTGCCTCCCAAAATTCTGGGATTACAGAAGCTTTCCACCCCCGGGGTTCTGGGGTTGAACCTTCCATCCTCCTGCGTGCAAAGCAAATGCTTTACAGACTGAGCTCTTTCCTCAGTGCTGTTTCCTCTAACTTTTCTCCTTCATTTCTGCTCTGCCATAGACTGGGGGATGGAGAGACCCTTTCTGGATGTATGTATGCCCAAATATTTTTCTCTGCTTTATTCCCCTTCTTTCACTGTGTACGTGCTAAATGCTGCCTACTAAGTAGCAGCTGCTGGTGTGTGTGTGTGTGTGTGTGTGTGTGTGTGTGTGTGTGTGTGTGTGAAGGGTGTATATGTCTGTCGGGGGTGGTTCCCCTCTCTTCAGCTATCATCAGCTTCTCTGGCTCCCACTTTTGCAAGGTGACAAGAAGGTCCCCTCCTACTGTGACTAACACCCCATCAAACACTTCATTTCTGTCACCCTGAAGTATCCACTTGGTCCCGGTGCTACACCCCCACTTGAGATGACAACAAGAAAGCTGCCCTGCTGTAGGAGGCTGTGTCTGTGTGGAGCAGTGGGGGTGGAGAATGAGTCACTACCTACTCCCTTTTCTAGAACCTTCCATAGCAGAGTGTCATTAGCAAGTTGGCTCCTGTAGCCTGTCTTAGTCTACAGAGCCCATGACAATTTTACCCCCTAGAAGAGAGTTGGTTTGGGGGCAGTGGTTTGCATTTAGTGGGAACAATAATTTTACACGGTCTCTGGAAAACACAATTTGGTTCTAGCGTGGTGGAAAGTGCTTATTTTCTTTCATGCTGACCCAAGGACGTTCCAAAGTTCAGAAATGTCCCTCACTACCAATGGGTCTGTAGCTACCATAGAAAGTTCTTTGTCAGCACAGAACTAGTATTCAGAGGATCCTCGCCAGCCATGGCAGAAGGAACTGGTTTTTAGTAACTGTTTTTTAACACCCAGAGGAAAGCTGACTCCCCTCCGCCCCCAGGTGAAAGCACTACCACCATGGGTAGCTTCTGGATTTCTGTGTCTCCTCCGCCCTCTCCTCCTGTCGACTGTCAATCCATCTCCCCTGGTTTTAATTCCAGCAACGTACCGCCTTTGAAATGACTCTTCTCTGACAACGGGCATGCCCTGTGCCGCCTTCGGCTGAACCTCCCTTCTAAGGCAAATAAGCAACTTTAATTTGGGCTCCCAAGTGGAAGTAACAGATAGTCATCAAGAACAGAGGGCACTTGCCTGGGCTTGCTCAGAAAGTCCCCGTGTACAATGGGTGCAGCTGTCTCTCCGCTCCCTGACTGGGCTCCCTTGTCACATTATCAGGAAGGTTAATTCTGTCAAACATTAACCCCATCCTGAAGGCTTTGGTGGCTTTAGTAGACAGAAAGAAATGAGGGTAGAAAGCAAAAGGAGAGAGAAAGGCGTAGCATGCCCAAGGTTTGTGTTTACTCTTCAGTAAAACACACACACACACACACACACACACACACACAGAGGAGTTGGGCCTGGGGCGGGTGGGAGGGTCAGAGACTTGGAGACAGCAAACCAGAAGAGCAGAAGAGATGACAGGTAGCATCAAGAGGGAAGAAGGTATTCATGAGGGTGAGGAATTCAGCTGTGGCTAAGATCACCAGCTATTCCTCAACAACTGATCAGCTCTCTCAGAACCATCATTCTTAGTGACACAGGAAAAAAGAAAAAAAAAAAACAGAATTACCAAAAGAAAAAAGTCAGTGGAAATCAGCCTGTATGAGCCAGTAGAGGTGGCTCCCACTTGTCACTCAACCCTTAGGAGGCTGAAGCATGAAGACCGCAATAAGTTCAAGACCAGCTTGGGCTACTGAGTGTGCTCTGGGCCACTCAGATATCTCCAGCTTATGCACTGTGATCCTTCTTTAAAAAAAAAAAAAAGTTTTGTTTTACTTGTTTTTTATGCTTATTTATTTATTTTGTGTGTGGGTGTGTATCTATGTGGGTGTAGTCTTGCCACAGGTAAATATAGAGGTCAGAAGACAACTTGTGGCAGTCATTTCTCACCTTCCAGTTTATGGGTTCCGGGGATTCAATTCAGGGTATCAGTCTTGGCAACAAGCACCTTTACCCACCCAGCAATCTCATCAGCCCCCCACAAACACCCCATTTCCTCTTTTAAGTTTGTGTTTGCATATATATACAGATGTCATAAATAAATTTTCCTGTGTAACTTGGATTGCAGGCTTGTAGGGATTATTTTTACTATAATATTCACTCTGCTTGAGCTTACTTTCTTTAATGACTACCGTAAATGTCCTTTTAAAAGTAGTTGAAGGGATATTGAACAGTGAGGAGAGACCCAGGGTTTGTGGTCAGGCATGTTATCCCAGCGCTTGAAAGGTCGAGGCAGGCGGCATTGGGAATTCAAAGTCCTCTTCAGCTACACAGTGAGTTGGAGACCATGCTGACATCCATGACAACCTGCCTCCAAATGAGGTGGAAGTGAGAGGAAAGGATAGAGAAGAAACGCTGTGGGCGGAAGGTAATGGAATTCTCTGAGTTGCATGGTGACTCAGAAATTGAACTCAGCTATGCACTTCCCAGTGTTAATTGCCTGCCCTCGGCATTCCTTGGCTATTTATGCACTATCCACAGGGTTTTGTTTTGTTTTATTTTGTTCTGTTTTGAGACAAGGTCTTCCGTTGCTCAGGCTAGCCTTCAACTCATAATCCTCCTGCCTCGGTTTTCTGAATATGAGGATTGCAAGTGTGGATTGACACAGCCAGCCTTTTTTAAAAAAAAAAAACAAACAAACTATTTTTCAGTATTTAATTAATTAAATCTTCAGAGCTGTATTTCTTAACTAGTGGTGCAGGGTGAAATCAACAGAGAAACTTCTACAAAATCTCCTAGCCATAGCCTCACCTACAGAGGTCCTGATTTTGAAAGACCAGGTGGTCTTGCTATTGATGTCTAGCAAAACCCGTCTAGCTCTTCGTCCAGGGTACTAGAGAAATTATCAAGATTAATTTTATAAATTTTCCTATTCTTTTTGATTTTTGAGACAGGGTTTCTCTGTAGCTTTTTGGTGCCTGTCCTGGAACTAGCTCTTGTAAACCAGGCTGGCCTCGAATTCAAAGAGATCCGCCTGCCTCTGCCTCCCGAGCTTAAAGGCGTGTGCCACCACTGCCCGGTTTTTATTTCCTATTCTAAAACTCTCCTCCTGTACCTATTGAGCTGTGTAGATGATGATATAATGTTTATGACTTGAAAACAAGCAAATTTACGTATCTGAAGTTGCATTAAATTTTTGTTGTTAAGCTCAGGGTGGTAGCCAGGCTGAAGCAGTGGGATGAGAAGTGGCTCGCCTTCTTGGACTGCCTAGTGATTGGAAGACCAGCCTGG
This sequence comes from Chionomys nivalis, assembly GCF_950005125.1. Classification (NCBI taxonomy): domain Eukaryota; kingdom Metazoa; phylum Chordata; class Mammalia; order Rodentia; family Cricetidae; genus Chionomys; species Chionomys nivalis. Next base: position 40,472,041 of record NC_080097.1, on the reverse strand, counting down.
TAACTTAGCAGGACCCAGTGTTAAAGAAAACATAAAGCAGGGCGAAGGATGTAGCTCAGTGACAGAGGTGTCTCACCTAAGATACACGGGGCCTTGCGCTTGGACCTCAGGACACACACACTCGCAATGCTTTTCTGATGAGAATACGCAATGTGGAACTTCAGAGGCGGTTGCTTCAGGGGGCTTACTCTGTACTAAAACTGAACTAACAACTGTGTGCTGGAACTCAGCTCAAAATCCATCCCCACTGGCCGAGGTGACAAAGAGGAGGGAAACCTTACACTGTTGACTGTGACTCACTGTGACCCACTTTGCTTCCTGCTGAAGGGTGTGTTGTTTCTTTATTCCTCTAGTGTCGTCACTGATGGGCAGATTCCCTCCCCAGGTAGGCTCAGCCGTGTGCTTTGGGAGCACACATGCACACACATGCCGCCGCTGCAGAGGTCCCCTTGCGGGAAGCCCTGGAGTCCTGTCAGTATTTCTTGGATCCTGTGTTCTTTGCAGAACGAACAAGATAGTCTTAACTAATGTAAAACAAGTCACAGCAATGAATAATTAGTGACTAGATACTGAGTAAAACCTGGAACACCAGAAAAGGAACGAAAGGCTTCCGACCCTTGGGGGAAGAATGGAAAACAGTGAACACACTTATACAACACCTTTCCCCTAGGAAAAGCTGCGGGGGTGGGGGATGATAGAAGCAAGTTAAAACTCCACATCCCCCACATCCCCCACTTTTTTTTTTTTTTTTTTTTTTTTTTTTAAGACATGGTCTCTCTGTGCAGCTCTTGTTGTCCTGAACTTCCTATATAGACCAGACTGGCCTGGACCTCTCGGAGAAGAGATTGCTTCTGCTTCCTGGGAGTGCCACCACACCCAGCCAGCAATAGGTTGCTTTGTGTGATTGGTTAGTTAGTTTGAGACAGGATACTACTAAGTTGCCCAGGCTGGCTTTGAACTCATGATTCTCCTGAGTCAGCCTGTTTAGGACCGGAATTTCGGGCATGCACCGTCATGTTCCACAGCAATAGGATTCTGAAAACTGGAAGGCAAGACATATAGCCACTAATATCAGACGTGGGAAAACCGAATCCTAAGTCAGCACCAGAGAAATTTAAGAACCCAACCAGAGTCCCCCGAGGCTCAGCTCCAGACAGCTCTGGCAGTGAGGTGGAGCTAGGGGAACCAGGAGTGAGTCAGAAGCTGTTTAGGAAGCAATTAGACTCCCAGATATCTCCCCTTTCTATGGATCCAGTCAGTGGCCTTGTTTCCTGAGAGCCTAGAAGAGGTACGAGGCCTGGTGCTATCCTGGCCTGCTTTGAATCTCCAGAAGAGCTGTGTCTCCCTCAAGATGAAACTGTAAAGGCACGGATGTGAGGTTCTCCAGTCAGAGCACACAGAGGGACCCCCCCCAGTCACAAACCCCAGCTTGTTAGTGTCCATCCTTCTGTAAGAACGGATAATGTAGCTTTCCTGATATGGGCAACCCCTTGCATGAAGTACAGAGACAAATATAAACAGGAAAACAAACAACAAAATGCAACCTAAAAGAGAAGAGCCCGGGGTGGTGGTCAGTGGCCGAGAACTCGCAAGTTGTGTGAGGCTCCATGTTTCATCCCTACAACAACAGAATGAAATATAATAAAAGGAAGCCGTGGGTTTACAGAAACATCAAGTGCCTCCTGACTTGTACTCTTAGTTAAATATACAACAATCAAGTAAGAGCACGATAAAGGAAAAAGAAATGCAAGGGAAAAATAAGAATTCTTAGAAATACAATAATACAAACAAAAACAACCTAAGAAAATGAACAAATCTCTCTGAAATTGGAGCAAAAGAGAGAGAGAGAGAAAAGGACAAATGAGAGAGAAGAAACCACAACTACTGGCCTATATGCTCAAAGAGGTGTTCCAGAAAGAGAACAGAAGGCAGGAAACCCCATAGGTGACCCTCATGGCACATGCTGAACACAAAGTTCTCAAACGAGAGACCGCCAAACGCGGTAGATAATGGATACACACACACCTAGGAAATCTTAGCACATAGAAGATAAAGAGAAGTCGTCCCAAGCATCCAGAGAGCAGCTGTGCCCTGGTTGGCGGTCGGGACGGCTTCAGACCTCTTCAGTATTGACCAGACAGCAATGGTCACTTCCCACTTGCCCCAGTAAGGAGTGGCGGTTAGTCCCCACTGTGAATGTGGTGGGTTTAGAGTCCCACAGACAACTCGTCTTGGGCGTGTCTGTGAGGTGTTTGCAGGGAGAGCTAGCTGAGGAAGACCCACCCTGAGTGTGGGGACACCATCGCAGGCTGGAGTTCCACACTGGATACAAAGGAGAAACTCAAACAGGACACCGGCATCCATCGGCGCTCTGACCATGAAACGCACTGTGACTGGTGGCCTTGCTTTGGCAAATCTCTCAACCTGGGAGCCAAAATAAGCTTTTTTTTTCCTGTAGGTTGATTTTTTTTTTCTTCAGGGTTTTTTGTTTGTTTTGTTTTGTTCTGGGGTTTGGCAGAGTAATCAGGAAGGTAATGGATATGCAAGCGATCAAGTTTTCGGTTCTATTGAAAGGTTTGCGGACACGTACCCTTCTCAGCAATGTCTCACACATGCTCCTGCCTTAGGAATTCCCCCAAGCAAGTGTCAGAACAATGAGCCGGAGAAAGAGGAGAGCCGTGTTTAACCAGGAGGAATGCAGGAGAGTCCCTGGGGGATGGTGAGGTTCCAGGAGGCCAGCTATGTCTCAGAGCAGGCGAGAACATACTGAAGAGTTCAGGAGAGGTTCTCATGTTCCCCAGGAGACTGATGACCTTTCCAGAATGTAGGAGTGTCTTTTTTTGTTTTGTTTTTTGTTTTTTTTTCGAGACAGGGTTTCTCTGTGGTTTTGGAGTCTTGTAGGAGTGTCTTGAGCACAGACATAGGCCAATGGAAAGCAAATTACGGAAAATGTAAGCAAGTTAAATAAGATGGTGAGCTCCAGGGGCTCACAGAGTTACACGGGAGAGGGAGGATAAGGACATCTGTTATAGGGCTCATGTGTTTTAGTCCCAATAGCACAGACTACAGATTCCTACACTGAGGGGATGGGAGCAGGGAGGATGTGGATATGGCCAGTCATCGGGAAAAAGGGTATCAAATCTTAGCCTTTAATGCTGGGGACAAAGCCAGACTGGTAATGGCTAAATTAGAAAACAAAGGAGAAAACCTAAGGATAATTTCCCCAGCATTCATTGTGAGGTCTGGAGATAGATACATCATGAAACGACCCAGCCGAAAGGCTCAAGTGTCAGGGGAAGCCATCCTTGGAAAGGTGCTCTTTATTGCTCCCGTACGTCAGAGGTAAAACTAGTGAGACTTGATGAATCCCGGGACCTGTCGCCAACGAAGCTGAGGCACCTAGGCAAACAGAAGAGAGGAGTTGCAAAATGGGATTAAATGCTTGCACGCTTATGATAACATTTGAACACCTTTATCGGATGCCAGAAGATGTCACAAGCCTACATTCCAGGCCCTATGGGAGTGGGAGGCCCAGAACAAGTGGCCTTGGTGCATCAGGTCTCCTCTCGGACAGGCCTCACTCTGGATCCTTTCCCCGGTCCTGCCCATCCCTTATCCAGAAAGTGTGTCCTACAGCTGCCTTCCCTGAACTGCATTACATTGTCCGGAGCTTCTTCAACCTGCTGCCAGCTGTCTCTTGAGTCTGTACGCCTTCCATCTAATATCCCTTGTTAATTAATTAAAATTCCCTCCTCCGCCTGTTTTCTGTGTCAGCATGGCATTCTCCTTTAGTGAGCACGTCCTTCCATGCTGCCAGTAACACGCAAGTGTTGTGTCATTAGGCCAGAGTTCCATGGCCATCCCACGTGCTACGTCCTCAAGGCTAGTCATAATCCACGGATAGTCATCCTCCAGGCTCGTAGCCACCTTATAATTATGTGGGCTAGAAATGAAATCTTAGACCAGTAGTTTGAAACCTGGCAACACAGGTGAGACATCTAGGGAGAATTTTATTTTTTTTAGGTATTTTTTTTTATTTTTTATTTATTTTTTTTTACTACTTTAGCCGTATTAAGACATTGGTCCAATAAGAAAATCTGTTCTCATCAGATGTAAACTCTTCTTTGCTCCTTCAAAGAGAAGAAAAGGAAAATATGGCATTGGCTTACAAGGCTTTGCAATAAGAGGGGGAAGCTGTCAGACTTATTTTTTTCCCTTTTCTTGTATTCTTAAAGAAAAACAAGGTTTTTTTTTTAGAACTCTTTTAGTTTCCAATTCTTGCTATAAAAAAAATTACCTCAAATTTAGTGGCTTAAGACAACATGAATTGAGCATCTGCAGTTCTGGAGGTCATGTCTAATTCAGGTCTCCCTGGGCTAAAATGAAGGTGTGGGTAGTGTTCCCGCTCTGGAGGTCCCCACACGCCTGGGGTCATAGTGCTGTTTCCGTGGTAACAAGGCCTGAGTCAGCCTTCTCCTCTCCTCTCCTCTCTCCTCTCCTCTCCTCTCCTCTCCTCTCCTCTCCTCTCCTCTCCTCTCCTCTCCCTCTCCCTCTCCCTCTCCTCCCTCTCTCTCTTCCTCTCTCCCTCTCTCTCTCCAGAACCCCTCACAAGATAATCCTCCCATGTTTGTGTTGGCCATCAGGCAGCCATCTATTTTTCTCCTATGACCTAATCTATCCCCAGTTTCGGGGCATAGGGCACAGACACCGTGGAATGCGGTAGACACTCTTAACTTCTTTTAGGTGTGTTCTAGGTGACTATAAAACCCTCCCGCTAGAATTGCAGGTGAAAGTTTCTGGCTTGGGGCAAAGTGACACACCCTGACTTGGACCTGGAGGTCTAATCTGGAGCCCAGATACCTACTCACACACCAGCCTGAAGAACGATATTCACCCGTGGTGCTGAAGACCTTCTCGGACCAGTAACCCCACCCACCTCGTGGCTTGGTGTGATCAGAGGAAGAGAGAGCTGGACCTGTAGCAAGAGCCTTCTCTGGGTCAGCTTCCACCTGCTGTCAGGCTGCGTGGCTGCCCAGAGAGCTGTAAGTCACATCCTCCCTTCGAGGCTTCTTGTGCCTCTCCCATTGAGCAGAAGCTGAAGAGGCAGGGCCCAAGAACCAATATTTTCTAAAAATCTCAGCTTAACTCTGGAGAGAGTTAGGAATTATCATATAACTTCTGTTTTAATGATTATGCTGTAAGGAGAAAACTTTAAACCTTGCTAAAATCAACACCTATTGCTTTTTGAAATACGTATTTTTTGAAAAATGTATATGTGTATATGTGTGTATATGTATATACACATATATGCATATATATACATACACATATCTATAAAATTATCGTTCATGAAGAGAAGATTATAATCAGATTAAAATAATGTCCTTTGTAAGAAACCCTTTGGCTGGAGAAAACATTCAGGTGTGGAACACTTGCCCGTCTGCCACACATGAGGCTGTAGGTTCAGCCCCAGCATCACCAACAAATGTTAATGGATTGACACTAGATTACAAATAATATTTGCTTTAAAGTACATTTCCCGAGGTCACTTGAAGTACCGATTTATAAGAATTCACCTGCTATACTGCTTTTCAGGAACACTTCTGGTGTGTTAAGCAGAGTCGCGCGAATCCTGAAGGACTTTGGGACGTCACGGTGGCAGGCAATCTAATTTGCCTGAGGAGCCTGTCTACCAAATCTTCCTGCCCAGAGGGTCCCCGCTACCAGTTTCGGACAGGTGTGCTAGCTCAAGGAAACTCTGGTTTCTGTAATTGGGCCCAGGCGGTAACAGCTTCAGGCTGAGCCCTGGGCTCACCTCTGGGAGGGAGGCTAATGTCCGAGGACTGTCAGGACTTGTAGATCAGAAGTATCTCAGCCTTAACTTTGATTCTCAGTTCTGATAATTGTTCCCTGCTTGCACATTCCTTTGATCCTTGATCCCTCCTTTTCTTCCTTTCCTTGTCCTTCTCTCTCAACCCTCCTTCCTCTCCTTTCTTTGACAGGGTCCAGATATGCAGCCCAGATAGTCCTCTAACTCATAATCCTCCTGCCAGAATGACAGAATTGCACTTGAGTCTGCTTTGCTTTTTAAAAGTCGGCTTATAGCTCGTCACGCTTAGCACTTCTGCCCTCCATGAAGCTTTCATGTTTAGTCTCTGGTCTTCTGCCTCACAGGATGAGCTCATTCAAGCCCACCAACCAGGGGTGCAGGAGTGGGCCTTGTTCCCCCAAGCTGGTGGATCCCCTGACCAGCTCACAATATATTGCACACTTGGCTTTTTTTTTTTTTTTTTTTTTGGAGAGGGAGAGCAGGGGTTCGAGACAAGGTTTCTCTGTGGCTTTGGAGCCTGTCCTGAAACTAGCTCTTGTAGACCAGGCTGGCCTCAAACTCACAGAAATCCGCCTGCCTCTGCCTCCCGAGTGCTGGGATTAAAGGCGTGTGCCACCAACAACCGGCTCCATTCTGGCTTTTATTGGAGTCCAGTTTCCTAGTAGCCAGGTACCTTGTTGATGTCCATGATGGCCTGTATTACCACCAAAGCCATTCAGATGTCCATAGTCTGTGCTGCCGCCTAAAGACATGTTGATGTCTGTGGTTCATGCTACCGCCGAGGGCCATGTTGGGGTCTGTGGTCCTGCTGCAGCTGGGAACCAAGCTGTTGTCTGTGGCCCGTGTTACCACCAAAAGCTATGTGGATGTCTGTAGTCTGTGATACCTCCTGAAGCTGTTTTGGTATCTGTGGCCAGGGCTGTTGCTGGGGACCATGTTGATGTCCCTGGCCTGTACTGCCCCTGGAGACCGTGATAACAGACCATATTGTTATGGAAGCTTCTGCAGTAGTATCCATGACTACAGACTCATAGTAGAGAAAAAGAGACAGAGAAGGTTTCTGTGACAATCCCACCCTCACCTGGTAAAAAGTAATAACCTAGACAGAAAGCCAGAGAACTCTTAAAATCTGTGATAAGGATGCTGAAGTGTGGTTCTCCACAGTAGATGGCCATTGTAGGAGGTTGGAGTGGGGAAGACTTCACTTCTCTTTAAGGGGCTTTAAGGAGCTGGCCACCAGGAGTTTGACCATGCTCTAGTGACTATATAGATAACATAACACAAATGGACTTGGATTTTTTTTTTTTTTTTTTTTTTTTTTTGGTGTTTTGAGACAGGGTTTCTCTGTAGCTTTTGGAGCCTGTCCTGGAACTCACTTTGTAGACCAGGCTGGCCTTGAACTCACAGAGATCCACCTGGACTTGGCTTTTTTTGTTGATTTTTAAAAAAAAAAAATTTTTTTTGTGGGAAGAGGCCATAAAGGGAAGTGGAAAGAACGGGGGAAAATGGGAAGTAAGGGTGATCAGGGTGCATTATGTGAAATTCCAAAATAATCAATGAAAATATTATATTAAAAAATAACACTAAAACTCAGGGTCATTTTTAATGATTTAATTTATTGTTTTATTTTATATGAGATAGGGTCTGATGTAACCCAGGCTAGATTCAAACCTGTTGAGTAGACAAGGCTGGAATTCTCGTCTGTATATTCCTACTTCTCAAATGCCAGGATTATAAGTGTGCACCACCGTGCCCGGCGTATGTGTGCTGGGGAGGGAAGTTTTTGCAGGGTTTAGCACAGACTTAGTCAAGGACCAACTGGGCTCTATCCCCAGACCTCTTCTTGGCCATGAAAGGCTTAGATTTGTCACAGAGATCCCAGCTATACTAAACTCTTCTTTGTCCTTGTCCCTCCAAAAGTTCAGAATCCCAACGGAGTCTGGTAATGTCAAGCTGTAATCCCAGGTACTCAGAGGCAGGAGGATTACCAGGAGTTTGAGGTCAGTCTCAAAATCAAGGTGAGTCTGGGATATGGAATGAAACCCTAGCTCAAAAGACAAAACTAATTAAATAATTGAGTAATTAAAAAGTCAGAAGATAATAAAAGATACAGTTAAGAAGTAGTGTACTCACCTGACATGCTGGAAGCCTTAAAAATCAGCTCTCAAGACAAAAATAAAATATATTTAAAAAGCCCAGACTTCATTCTGGTTCTTCAAGAGCTGGTGGGTCTTTCCCTGTTTGTGTGCTATCTGGACCAAAGCTGCCCTAACTCCTTTCCTAAGAAGCTGTGTCGGTTGTTTTATATCAACTCCATACAAGCTAGCGTCATGAAGAGAGGAGAGCCTTGGTTGAGAAGATGCCCCTGGAAGATCTGGCTATATGGAATTTTCTTAGTGATTGTAGAGGGACATCCCAGCCCGTGGTGGGTGGTGTCATCCCTCGGCTGGTGGTCCTGGGTTCTATAAGAAAGCAGGCTGAGCAGGCCATGGTGAGCAAGCCAGTAAGCGGCACCCCTCCACGGGCTCTGCATCAGCGCCTGCCTCCAGGTTCCTGCCCTGCTTGAGTTCCAGTCCTGACTTCCTTTCACGCTGAACAGTGGTGTGGAAGTGTGAGCCATACACGCCCTTCCCTCCCCAGCTTTTGATTGCGGTGTCTCGATGCAGCAACAGTCACGCAAAGACAGGCATGGATCTCAGTGTAAAACGGTTACCTTCCATCTAGAAGCTGCACCGTGGTGTTTTCCTATGTTTTGAAGCATTTCCCTTTTATAAAAACAACGTATATACACTTCAAAATACTTTAAGCGTAGGGGGAAAAAAATCAAAATTTCTGTTTATATGATAATTTTATCATATTTCTTCTATGGAGATTTTCCACATGAATAAATGTTTATTTCCTACTTTTAAATAAAGATTATTCCAGAATAGTGTTCCAATGTTAAGACAAAGCTTTTCATCTAGAATTCTTTTTTTGTGTGCGTGAAATAGTAGGGACTGAAACCAGTGACCTGAGCATGCCAAGCAGATACTCTCCCCCTAAGTTACACCCCAGCCTCACAGATATTTGCAAACCTCTAATCTAATTTAGGTCCTTCCATTGTTTTCTCTTTTCTTACTCATCTCTACCATTTGAATACATTTTTCTAATTTCTTATATTAAGCTAACACCGTGGTGAACTTCTTATGCATACAGATTTTCTGAATTTAGGGTTTTGCCATTGTCAGGGATTCCTGAGGGAACTCCCGAGTCAAAGGCTAGGAAGAATTAAGAAGCTCTGGGTATCCACACTCTCCCTCGCTCCTTGGAGGTGTTCGTTTCTCTTAAGCTTCTTCGGATACCAGGAATCACTCGGGAAGGACAGCTGCAAGAAATACACAGAGCAGGAATCCAAGGCATGAAACAGACCAGGGAGGAACCTGAAGGAAGGGTGAGCTGGCTAGACTGCACAGGATGCATTGGAGGAGGCTCCCCAGTGTAGCCTCTCAGAGGCACTTTCCAGAGACTGGGCATTGAAACTGTTCTGCTTTGTTTCCTGCTCCCATAACCAACTCCACTTCATGGCTTTAGCACCTTTTCCCTACAGGATTGATCTCATTGACTCATACCTATTTGAAATCAATTATATTTCATTAGTCACTTGTGCAGAGTGTTTGGCTCCATGCCCACTTCTGTCTCAATTCTCTGTGGAATTAGGAGAACTTAACCCGGACCTCTTGTGTTGAAATATGATAATCTGCTAATAATGATTTAAAATATTTAACCACTAACACCAGAGGCACTAAATGCTGCATCCCAGCTAAAGTGCCAGATACTCAAATGATGACACAGGGACTGGTCCCTCCAGAGCTACTCACGCGCATTAGAAAGGTAAGATATAACAGTGTCATTTACAGTAGCCAAAGACAGAAATAACCAAAATATCCTACAGAGGATGAGTGGACGCACAAATCACAGCAGAGAGAGAACTGGGCGTATTTCAGCAACAGACAGGAACAATGTGCTGCTACGTAGATGCTCTGGGAAAAGAGTATGCTTAGTGATGGAGGCAAAAAAAGATGCAGACGGCCCCATGGCAGGTAAATCCACAGAGCCAGGAATCAGGTTGGTTAGTCTTGGGACCAGAGATGATTGGCCATCCCTGTGATGTACTAAATACTATTGCAGTTTGGGAGAGTTGTGAGCCACTGTGTGTGCTAGGAAGCAAGCCTCGGTCCTCTGGAAGAGCAGCCAGCGTTCTTAACCACTGAGTCATCTCTCCAGCCCCAGAATGGGTCATTTTATGCTCTGTAGGTGTGACCTCGATTTAAAGGAAAAGGCATAGAAAAAGGTTTCTGTACCCCCATTCCCTCTACCTCCAATCCCCCACTTTTCCACTCCCTCATCGCCCCACTCCCCATTCTATTCCATTCACTACCCCCACTAATGACAGGTAGACATTTGCCTTCTTTTTAAAATCCTTGGAAATTTAGAGGTCTAATTTGTGTCTGGTTTCTCTAAGGTTTACGTCTTCTTTCATCGGTAACAGTCAACAAATGTTTCCCAAGGTCCTTCCAGGTTGCAGATGCTGTTCAAGGTGCTGGGGTCATGGGGATGAGAAATCTGCTGGGTAGAGTCTAGGGAAGACCTAGCCTGCCCACTTCTCACACAGTGAGAAATAGAAGAGTTCTTGTGGGTGAACTGGGGGTGAGTGGGGATGGCTGCCTGAGGGCTTGGGTGGATGGAGAGGGAGAGTACTGAAGGAAATGACGGGGAGGGGAGGCGTTCCAGGATCAGGTAGAAACCTGGTGCAGGAGAAACTCCCAGGAATTTAAGGATGACCCCAGCTCAGATTTTTAGCAATGGTGGATGTGTAGCCTGAATTGGCCATCACTGGCCCAGTCACACAACCTTTGACCTACAATCTGTCTATGGAGACTGTGGGAGTGGCCAGCTAATGACTGGTCTAGCCTTAGACCCATACCACAAGAGTGAGCCTACCCCCAATGCTGTGTGCCAGGATCCAGGTGCTAGCATGGCCTGGAGACCTAGATTAGAACCAAACACAACTGGGAAAAGATGACAATGTAATGATGCCTAATGATATTTCCGCTATACTCATAGATGGGTGGCCATGGTTGTTGTCAGAGAGGCATCATCCAGTAACTGATGGAAATAGATAAAGAGATCTGCAGCCAAGCACTGGGCTGAGCTCAGAGAATACTACTGAAGAGATGGAGGAAGGATTGTACAATCCAGGCAGTTCAAGGGCATTACAAGGAAACCCACAAAAACAACTAACCTGAGCTCATAGGAGCTCACAGAATCTGGACGGATAGTCAGTTAGCTTGCATGGGACCAACCTTGGCCCTCTACATATGGGTGACCATTGTTTAGCGTGGTCTACTGTGGAACTGACCGCAGGAGCTGGTGATGTTCCTAATGCTTTGGCTGGCTTTTGGGAGCCCATTCCTCATACTAGATTGCCTTAGCAAGGCTTGACATAAAGGGAGGAGCTCAGTCCTACCGCAACTTGATATGCCATGCCTCCCATGGGTGACCGGGCCCCTTTATGAACAGAAACAGAGGAGGAATGGATTGGTGTGGGGGGCAAAGGGGAAGTGGAGGGAGGGAATGGGAGGAGAGGAGGGACAGGATGTAAAGAAAATAAATAAAAGTATTTGAGTGTAGTAGTTTATACCAGATCTAATTGCTTCTACCTCCTGGGATGAGGTTTCACTAACGTTTGACGACACTCTGATAATTTTTAACCAACCTTCTTTCCTTCCTTCCTTCCTTCCTTTCTTTCTTTTTTTTAATGACGTCTCTTTACATAGCCCTGGCTGTCCTGAAACTCACTCCGTAGACCAGGCTGGCCTTAAACTCACAGGAATCCTCTTGCTTCTGGTTCTCAAGTGCTGGGGTTAAAGGTGTGAACCACCATGCTCTTCTTTGCTTTTTTTTTTTTTTTTTTTAAATACTGGGAATTGATTTTAGAGACTCCTTCTTCTAGGCAAGTTGCTTTGTTGCTGAGTTATGCCCCAGCCAATTCTCAACCTTTTTACATCCTTATATGAAGTGAGAGATCAGTAAAATTCACCCACAAGGAACGATGAAATCCTGCCATTTGGATGGATGCATCAAATTTGTTCACTGAAAGTGAGTCAGGCACCAAAAAACAAAACCACAAAAACTCAGACATGCATGGAATCTAAAAACACTTATCTTGGGGCTGGCATGTAGCTCAGTGACACAGAGATTGTTTGACATGAGATTAATCTCCAACCATGCAAAATAATCAAATCATTAAATAATTAAAATTGAAAGTTTATCACAAAGGAGTTGACCGTGGAATGGTATTCACCAGAGACTGGGGAGAGAAGATGGTAAGGAAAGAAAGATAAGGAAAGCTAAGTCAGCATTTAGGTGAGAGAAGTTCTGGTGAGCACAGCAGGGTGACAATAATTAATATACTGTACCTTTAAAAATAACCAGAAGGTTTCGTTCATGCCACAAAGAAATGACAGCTTGAAGTGATGGATATTCTTAATGTTCTCATTCATTTGGCCATTATGTCATATAGTGCTATTGTGGCTTGTCACCTTGTAACCTCGTACACCATAAAACATGTACAATTGTTGTGTCAAGTAAAATCAAAATAACAATTTAAGACGCCTGAGTTCTCACAGTGTAAAGAATGCAAAGTAAAGAGCCAAAGGGAAGAGGAACGTAGTACCTCGTCTTTTTTCTAAGATTCTACTCCTTACTCTTGTCTATGTCGTACATGGCATGTACCCCAGTGCCTGTGGGGGTCAGGATACTCCAAGCTGCTGAACTCTCTCTCCAGCCTTCCTCGTCCTCCTAAAAGTGAGAAATTTTTCTATATTTATTGCATGCAGTGTTTTTTTATTTATTTATTTATTTATTTATTTATTTATTTATTTATTTATTTATTTATTATGTATACAACATTCTGCGGAGGGCGCCAGATCTCAGAACAGATGGTTGTGAGCCACCATGTGGTCGCTGGGAATTGAACTCAGGACCTCTGGAAGAGCAGCCAGTGCTCTTAACCTCTGAGCCATCTCTCCAGCCCGCATGCAGTGTGTTTTGAAAGCTGCATACACAGTGGAGTGGCTGATATTAATTCACATGCCTTTTTTTGTAGGGAGAAGACAATCTAGTCTTCCACCATTTTCAAACCCCCAACACGTTGTTATTAACCAGAGTCACTAGATTGTAGCTAAATCTCATGAACTCAACCCCCCACCTAAGGAACGTGCTATGCTCTTTAATCAACATCTCTTCAGCCCCTGCTGCCAGCCCCTGACGGCCATCATTTTTCCTGACAGCCATGCTTTTGTCTCTATTTAAAATTATTTTATTGTTTTACTTGTTAAATTAAACACACACACCATTTATTTGGAGCTAGGAGACGAGAACTTGCTCAGAGTTGTTTCTCTTCTTCCGTCACTGAATCCTAGGGATCAAACTCAGGCCTGCAGGCTTGCGGCAGGTGCCACCTCATGAGGGCCTTTCCCTGCCGTGCCAGCTTACTCAGCCCGTCCTCCAGTTTTGGAGACGGGAGCCCACACTGCAGCCCAGACAGGGCGCATCCCTGCGTCACTCCTCCTGACTCAGATTTCCAAATGCTGGGATTTTGAGTGCAAGCTGCCACGCAGCCTCTCTCACTAGTTTAAGGTTTTAAGATTGCATGTATGAGTGAGATCGTGCAGCACTTGTGTCTCCATGCCTCGGTTGTTTCAACGAATAAAATATCCTCCAGCTTCTTTCGGGTTGTCACAGACGGCAGGACTTCATCCTTTTATACTGAATAGTATTCCTTTGTGTGTGTGCATGTACCCATGTGTGCATGTATCTGCGTATCACGTTTTCTGTATCTCTAGCTGTTGATAACCATCTAGGTTGATTTCATGTCTTGCTTATCAAGTAGAACAGGAATAAAATAGGAATTCCGATATCTTTTTTACATGACGATGTTTTTTTTTTTTTTGGCTATACACCCACTAGTAGGATGGCTTGCTCATATATCAGCTCTTTTTTTTTTATTAGGTATATGTGTCTGTGTGGGGATATGTACCTGTGGACATATGGCCTTCAGAGGCCAAGAGGTGCTGGATTGCTCTGGGGTTGAAGTCATTCACTGCTGTGAGCCACCTGACATGGGGGATGAGAACGGAATGCTGATCCTCTGCCCGAGCAGTTCATGTTCTCAACCATGGCAACATCTCTCCAGGCCCCTGCTTCTAGCTGTTTTCCATACAGTGGTGATGGAGAACACGATAGGTATTCCCATCAGCGGTGCACAAGGCTTTTCCTGTCTCCCATCAGTAGCAAAGCCAGTTCCCTTTCCCTTTCATCAGTGGATAACACCAACTCTAATAGTTTTGAGGCTGTCCGAAGACTTCCAATGATCACAGCAACATTGAATGTCCCTGAATACCTGATCCTGAATCCTGAAGCTGAAATGGACATTCAGAGATCTGACATAGAGAGGATGTCTCTAGTCAAAAGCGACCACCCTCTATGATCGGGATTCAGAGGAGGAAAAGGGAGACCGCGAGGGTAAAAATGCCAAGTGCAATTAAAAACTTGCCACTGTCTTCTAACTGGAAAAATGTATGGCGTGATCCTGTTATATATGCTAGCATCAGGGGCTCATGGGTAGGAAGTTAGAGTGGCCTTTGAACAGTACTGAGACTATGAACAGTTAGGGGACACTGGACTGTGAGCTAAATGCTGTTTTCACTGAGATGGTCATGCGCTTTCTTAGGCCAAGGCTGGAATAGCATGTCTTAGTGGGATACGTTGGCATGTTAAGTTCACCAGGGGGTTGGGAGGGTGGACTTGCGATGGTGAATCGTCACTATTGGTGTGACTTGGTTTGGAATCACCTAGGAGACACATGTTGCGTGTTGTGTCCATGATGACGTTTCCAGAGAGGTTTACCTGAACATGGGTGGTACCATCCCATGGCTTAGAGGCCCAGACTGAATACAAGGACAAAGAGACAGTCTTCTCACTATGAGCATCATCTGCCTGAGGACCCATGCTCCTGTGGCTGTGCCTTCCTGCCACAACAGACTGAAGTCGTTCAAAACTCAAGTCAGAGGAAGCCTTCTGCCCTCCTCTAAAGTCAGAACAACGTTGGCTGCTTTTAAGTTGTGTCCTATAACTTCTGACTTCTGGTGAATTCCATTTTACACACTTCTCATTAAAATTATAAATATAAGGTACATGTATAATGAGCGTGCCCCTCTTGCGAGGCTGAGGCATCTATTTGGATGCGATATTTGTGAACATGAAGCATGCTGCTTGCAATTTTGCATGCCTCGTGTTTAAATGGCCTCGCAAAGACCTTTTACCCCTGTACTTGAAACAGTCTTTCTTCCCTGCTATGTACCCAGTCTGTTGTAGCACTATTAAGCACGTTCATCTTTCAATGTGACCTCTGGCTCTGCACCTTCTGCTTAGAACAGTAGGTGTTTGGGATCGTGTCTCTGGGTACCATTCCTACCCCCACGGGTGTTGTAGGAACTGCAGGCCTCTTCCCACAGCCCGGCTCCTGACTGCCTGGCTAGCTTATGCCCTGAAATAACAACACACAAATTGTATTCATTTAAACACTGCCTGGCCCATTAGCTCTAGCTTCCTAATGCCTAATTCTTACATCTTGATTATCCATTTCTATTAATGTATGTAGCATCCCAAGGTGTGCTTACCGGGAAGATTCTAGCCTACATCCATCCTGGGTCGGAGCTTCATCGCATCTGCCCCAGAGAGGAGAGCTATCGAGTCTGAGCTCACTTCCTCTTCCTCCCAGCATTCTGTTCTGTTTACTCCCACTCACCTAAAGGCTGACCTATCAAATGGGCCAAGGCAGTTTCTTTATTAGCCAATGACCTTCCTCCATCACACAGGTACCATAAGCAATAACCTGGCTGTACATGCGGTAACTGCACACCACATAAATATATCCTCAGAAACCCAAACTTAATTTCTCTTCAAATTTAAAGTGCCCAGTGTTCCTATGATGGCACACTTTTCAGGGGAGAGACTGGAAGAGGGACAGCCAAGTGGAAAGGGAGTAGTGGTGTCAACCAGATGTGATTGAAATTATTTATTTTACGATATTTAAAAATATATGTTGGAAAACTATGGGAGTGTCTGCTAGAGTCTTGAAAAGGGTTTTCACAGAGGAGGGGCCCCAAATCTTAGGCTTCAGTGTCTTAAGCTAAGTCTCTTCCATTATGTATGTGTTGATAGATGTTTCTAAGCTAGTCCCAACAGAGGGTACCCATCCACCTATAATGCTAGCTTCCCTCTGAGGTCTGGCCTGCACAACATGCTATCATGTTGTAGACTTGTGCCAACCTGATGGGTAGCACAGAGCAGCCTGGCAAAGGTGGTCATCTCCTCTCTCGAGTTCCCAAGGGCATCCTGGGCTTAAGAGCTTTATCTCATTTTCTCTCAACTCTCGGTTTGTTTTCTTGGCTCTTTTTAGAGGATGAAGTGCGCCTTTCTTATTGATTGCGAGGTACATTTTATATATTGGTAGATTAGCCTTGTTATCTTGATAAGCCTTGCCAGGCTTCCTTTATCTCTTTGGCAGTTGAACTTGATGGGCTCTCAAGAAATGAGAGAAGACAGCTGTGTTCCCTGTCGCTGGGGAGAAGGCACTGGGAGGGACAGTGAAGCCATGCTCTGCCTAGCAGTGAAAGCTTGGGGGATTAGCTGGGGAGCTTACACACACTGACATAGGGAAGCACAAGGTGTGTGTATGTGTGTGTGTGTGTGTGTGTGTGTGTGTGTGGTGGGGATTTCTGGGCATGCTCACTTCAAGGCAAGTGGCATACTTCAAAATGGACAGATGGCAAGCCCAAAGGCATTGCAAGAGAGGATTTAGCATTATAGGAAGCAAAGTTTACTCTCGGCAGCCTGAAAGAATGTGTCACAGTGACTCAGTGACCTTGGTTGATTTCCTCTTAAGTTTTTCCAAATGGTTTTAGCTAAAACAAAAAGAAAAAATAACTTGGAAGACCCATTAACGGTCTTTAAAAGAGGTAGCAGCTTTCTCTGTTATAAACATAAACATTTACCTCTAAAGTGCCTAGCACCTGCCTCACTTGGGGAATAATGGATATTTCATTCATATATATAAATATTATATATGAAATATTTTATTACTTATGAAGAAGTACTGCTTTGGTGGTAGAAAAGAGGTCTTCCCTCCTTCAAGACTAAATAAATTCTTTCATGTTTTCCTAGTGTATTCGTATTTCATACTATTATATCAAATATTTCATATTTTATCTCTGAATCTTTGATCCATGGGGTTGGAAAGCTCTTCGACGGTGGTAGTTTATTTGAAGATTTTAAGACCTGAAGGAAATGGAATTTTTCAAAGAAAAGCTCTTGTTCTTAAGCTTTACCCTTAAAATAAAACAAACTGCTGGTTAGAGAATAAGACATACAGACGAAGACACCATGATGAAACCCATTACTTCGCATGCAAACCTAAAAAGTTCAGTGAAAAACTTAATCTTCTCTTCTAAGCAAACAAATATTTATGGGATACCGACTGTGGGCTGAGCCATGAACTGTCTCTGTGTGGAGAAACAAAGCCACAGAAAAGAACGAGTCCCAAGTAAAGATGAGTCCACTCTTAGAAGGAAAAGATTAAATGGAGTCCTCGGTACAACCCAGAGTAAAAATGCCCGCGTCTCCTAGAAATCTTGATACTTAAAGCCCTACAGAGGGCTGTTCTGCCTTCACAGCGGAGGCCACACACCCTCTGGGGAGGAACTCTCTCCTGGGCACCAGCATCCTTCCTTTGTAGTGCAGGTACTTATTTTCCACGGAAAGATCAAATGTTCTTCCCGGCTGGAAACACCCACCAGGCCCTGGCGTTTCAAAGAGCTGCTCTGCCGGCATCCCAGACGTGTCCAAACCAAACCTTGCCCAGAGAAGTTGCCCTGACTTCCAATGCAACCCGTCTGTTCCTCTAGGGTTAAGAAAATATGCCGAGTGGGGTTGGTAGGGGAAGACACAAAGCAAAGGTTAAGAGGATGAGCAAGTCTGGGTCTAATGGATTCAGCGCTGCTACAGGGGCATTGATATCGTGCTGTACTGAGGAGTTTGGCTAAAAGTAGACTTCGGGGACTCTGCTTATCCCTGTGTGGGTAACTCAGATGTTCATTGACTTGGTCTCAGGACTATTTTCTCTAACTCTGTATCAAAACACCACGTTGTACACCTGAGACATATATAATAAAATGTAAATTCCCCAAAAACCATTTGCAACGATCACGTAATAGTTGTGTGATATTTTGGCTTCAATATTTATCATGAACAAGAGTTCACTCTTTGCTGATGTCAGCGACATGATCCCTGGCTCTTTCTTTGCTATTTAGCGGAGCTCTTGGTGCAGATTCAGGACCATGAACTAACTTGCTCCTGAAGACAAATGGTGTATCTGAGGCAAGATCAAGAACTTAAAGTTATAAGAGAACTGAAAGGTACCTTTGAGATCTGTGGGTTCAGCCCCTTATTTAGAAGATAAGGTAGCAGCCCGGAGGACTTGGAACTTAATGACATGTTACCCATTTTATCTCCTTAGCATACTCCTACTCTTTCTTCACATAGTTACTATTTAGTTTTGGTTATATTTAGTCATTAGAAATTATTTGTATACTATAAATGTGATAACACCCTGTACATTTTTGTAGTATATAATATTTTTGTTGTTGTTGTTGTTGTTTTGAGACAGGGTTTCTACGTGTAATCCTTGCTGACCTAGGACTAGCTCTGTAGACCAGGCTGGCCTCGAACTCACATACTTTTTCACTCATACACACTTCTGAAGTTATCAAAGACTAAGGTCACAGTCACCCCTGGAGAGAAATAAGAGGTCTTTTTTTTTTTCCAACTGCACAGCGGCAGACACCTTCTCCCCAACAGGGGCCTGGAGGAGCTGAATCAGCAGTTCCAACAAAGGGAAAGGAAACAAGTTAATTTAGGGGAGTCACTTGAGAATAAACAGCTAGATTTACAAGGTGTATCTCCGAGAACACTTTGATGCCTGCACTTAGAGAGTGAGGGTATGGAGTAATTGGTGGCTGCATTGGCAGATCAAAGTATTGCAAGCATTGCAGGCTGGGCAATGAAACCCTTCTCACTTTTCCTGCATTCAGTGTGCATATTTTGTAAGCATAATAATAATTTGTCCCTGCTCAGAGCCTTTCATCTGGGGAGGAGCTCAGGGCGCTTTGAAGATGTTAATAAGAAAAAGACCTGTTAATTAAAAGTCGCTTAAGAATAAAAACTCTCCAGGTTGGCGGGGGTGGGGGGTGGAAGAGGGCATCGGGGTGAGGAAGGGCACAGCAAAATGACATCTACGCATGAAAAGGCCCAATGAAACCTGGGACTCTGTGACCCAGAGATTGGCTGCTGCTGTTTGGTGTGATTTCTGTAACATGCTGTTGGAGTTCATGGGCTGATTAAGTGGCTTTCTCTAGAAATCCCAACAGATGCTAACAAGAATAATTCAACATTCTGTGGCAATCTTGACTTGAAGAGCACACATTGACCCAGAAGCTTTCTGTAGAAAACAAAGAGGGGGGCTATGTGGGGCATAGTTGACGAATTTTAACATTACCTGGAAAAGTTGTAGCATGAACCCAGAAAAGCAAGCTTAAGACAATGACTTTACAGCTCTTTCTGAAATTATTATTATTTTTTAAATTTGGGCTGTTGTTTTGTTTTTGAGACAGGCTCTCACTAAATAGCCCAGGCTAGCCTCCAACCTAAGGTTCTTCAGTCTTAGCCTCCTGAGGGCTGGGATGAAACTAGCTTGTGTTCTTTACAGGTGTTTCTCCACAAGAGCCAAGTTCATTTCCCAGAATGCTTCACAACCCCAGTTCCAGAAAATCCAGACACACCTAGCACACAGACATACATGCCAGCAAAAATACCCGTACACATCCAATAAGATTAACAATAAATACTTAACATTAAAATGTGAAACAATAACAAAACCAGGGGCTAGGGAGGTGGCTCAGTGGGTAGAAAGGCTTGCTATGCAAGCGTGAGGACCTAAGTTCAAATCCCTAGAGCCCATGTTAAAAGCCAGATAGGTAGTACGAGTGTGAGAAACCCCAGTGTTCCTACAAGGAAATGGGAGATGGAGGTCCTGTCTCAAATATCACGAAAGGTTAAGACGGATCCAAGAAGTTGTCTTCTGACCTCCAATATGTATGTGCACTGTAACTCTCGCACTCATGCACGTGAGTGTGTGTGCATTTACACACACACAAACACACACGCATGCATGCACGCACGTGCACACACACACAGAGTTCAAATGCCAGAGCTGTGGTGCAGGCCTGTTATTCTGGAGACTTGGGAGCCTGAGGCAGGAACCGCAGAGACCTGTGCAAGACAATCTCAAAATAATAAGAAAATTTAAAAAGATGTAGCTCGCGGATAGTGGGTTTGTCTGGTAGACACGGGGCCTCAGGTTTATTCTGCAGTCCTGCCAATAAATAAATAACCATAAACACTTTTTAAAGAGAGAGAGAAATGAAACTGCTCATTGACTTTAAGTTTGCATTTGTTAAGCTTGCTTCAGTTGGGCAAGTGACCTAATATCCCATATTTCTCAACTTCACCGCTTTCACTCCGAACAAAGTCTCCCTTTTTCCAGAGGAAGTCTTTGGCCAATTCAAGCCAACTCCCTGGGGCATCTCCCGGGGCCCCTTCCCAGGGCCCGGCTTTTCTAAACTTGGTCTACTAATGGGCTGGGACGGTTTCCCTGGCTGACTCTGGAAGCTGTCAGAGCCTCGCTGGTGACTGTGCTAGACTTTCCTGGTTTCTCACGGGGGCATCAGCATTTTTCGACTGTAAATCCCCCTTTCCATCAAGATTCAAGCAGGCAGCTTCTCTGGCCTGGAGTCCCTTCTGTTCTTTCCCTCTGGCTGTTGGGTTCTCAGTTGCCTGAAACCCTCTCCCTCTGGAGACTGTCCCAAATAGCAGGCTACCTGGACCAGTTTCTTCAGTGACCTCATAGCTGGGTACCTGGTCCAACTTCTTCGAAGATCATCCTCTTGCTTTCAACAACCCGGCGGGGTGGGGGATGGGCTCTGCTTTCCACAGTTTGTGTAGGTTGGCTCGCTGCCAGCGTGCTTCAGTTGAAAGAAAACAACACTAAAACAGAAGGGCAAGAGGGGAATGGGGGAAATAATGAGAACCTGTTTTTCTGAGATCTGACCTGGCTTTTTTTTTTCTGGAGGTGATTTGGGACAAGTCCGGGTTACACAAACTTGCCAGCGGCTCAGGAGAGAGGCGAATACCCTCTGGTGGTAAAATTTGATGTCTGCAATGAATCCCCTAAGTCTCCTTTGCAGGCAAGTCTCTTACCTGCGCTTGGAGTCACACACGTCTACCTGTGGACACAGACACCTACACGTAGAGAAGCTGACGCAGTCTTTCCCTTGAGTGGCACAACGAGGTACTGCCTTAGGAGACCCGCTCCTGCATGAAGGCCTCTTTTGTTCGGAGTTCTTGTGTAATACGTTACGCAGCTTCGAATTCTGAGATTTACCACATCACTTCACGATGGGGAGAGATCCTTATCATGACACAGTATCCAGAGCCGTAACCGGTTTCTGTGCCTGTTGTTAAGGATGCTTTGCTTATGGCTGGGTTTGCTGCGGGACCCTTTTTAGTTTTCAAAAGGCTTAGAAAATTTTTTTTTCTTGTTTAATTTTTGGAGTCGATTTATTTATTCACTGTGTGTATTCATGTGTGCATGTATGAGTGCATGCAAGAATGTGTGTGCATGCAAGCAGGCATGCAAAGGTCTGTCCTTCTACAGTGCAGGTACAGGGGTTCAAATTCAGGTGGTCAGATTTGGCAATAAGCACCTATCCCCTCTGAGCCATCTCAGTAGTCCCGATGTGAGGGTTTTTTTTTTTTTCCTTTTGATGCTCCCCCTATGATTCCGCTCTGCCTTGTGCTTTAGCATTCAGAATGTGTCCATAGCCAGGATCGCTAGTCTGCCTGTCAGGATCACTACGCGCTTCTCAAGCTGATCGGCTGCACGGAACATGATCAAAACAGACGCTCAGGCTGGGCGCTGCAGAGGCCTGGATGGAATGTTCCCTGGAAGCCGGTGTTCCTGTGGGTGCTGACCGCCGTGCCTTCCTGAGGCTGCCGTGCCTTTGGCTTTTCCTTTTGGGAATAATGCCAGAAAGGTCACTGTTTCCAGTTCAGAATATTCCTTTTAGTTTCTGCTTTGTGAGAACTCTGCTAAAAGCCTTTTCCCTTGACCGTTTGTCCTCCTCGGCCCGAGACAGCTTCCGAAGAGGGAGAGTTTAATCAAGTCTGGGCCCCTGCTTGACACCTCGAATGATTGGCTGAACTTGCCCTTGTCCTCAAAAAGTGGAACAGCCTTGTCTGTATGGAGCCTGGGGCCGGCACCTTAAATATGCATTTGCTCTTTGCCGAGATGCCCAATGGCTACCTTGGAGGATAACCGGCCTTCCTGGCTTGTCTGAGCCTTCTAGAGGTGTCCACCTTCACATGTTTGGTTGTTAAATGAGGAAGAACTTTAAGCAAAGCCGGTGATTTGCTCACAGTAGCGTGAGCTTAGGACCACGGAAACAGGTCTTCTGGTTCTCTTTGGTTAATTACGCTTCCTTTAAGGCTGTGCCTGCCTGGCGCTATTCCTGGTGTTTCATAGTGAAATCTATGCTACTCAAAAAATAGCAACATTTTAAGGAGTCAACCTCATTTTGAAAGGTATCAACCATGGAAACCTTTACCCGTGAGCTTAAAAATGATGCAGACATTAGCTCGAGACAGGCTGCCCTGCACCTCTCTACATGATAACTCAGTCTTATTGTGCACACACACCATACAAGCTGAAGACAGTACACACGGCTGGGTAGCTGGGAGTGAGGAACTGCAGGGATGAGCAGATATTGCCAGCGCAATTACCAGAGCGTGGGCGGAGGAGGCCAAAGAACAAAGGAGGGCGAGGGCCGTGGGCTGGGACACCTGGGAGCGGCTTAACACTGGAAGTGGGTGAGTGGGGAGGGCAGGAGAGGAATCCAAAGGTAAAAAAAGCCTGGGCTGAGAAGAATAGCCCTCCCAAGGAGAAGAAACAGCTCCTTGCTGGCTCCAGACTACCAGTGTGGAAGCTGCAAGGGCTGCTTTTGTCAAGACTCCATTTCCGGTTGTCTGATCAGTTTAAAGAGGGCATGCGCACATAGCCCGTGTTTCGGCAAGGTTGCTTTTCGCAGGTTGTAGGCTTAGTGCACACAGCCTCCCACACAGGGCACAAATTCCCACCCCTCTGCCAGCTCAGGCCTGATGTTTCCAAAGAGTTGCTCAACTGCCATGCTTGATATTTGGGGTGCAGAGAACTCAGGCATTGTCAAAGCTCTGTGTACTTACTCCACCCTTCCTTCTATTGAGTCCAGGACTGGGTGGGTCCGTCTTGGGAATATGAATGGGGAAGGCCATCCTTCACGCCTATAAATAAATGCTGGCCCAGATAACTTGGAGCACCAGCCCATGGCTATTGTTCTCAGCAAATGTGTGAAGGTATCCACATGAAATGACTGGAGGTGACGACTGACTCCTTGCCAAGAGGCCTGGAGAGTTAAACACAGTCTTTCAGAGGACCTGGGTTCGATCCCTAGGACCCACACGGCCACTCACAACCGTCTATAACTCTAGTTCCAGGAAATCCAGCACCCTTTTCTGACTTTGTGGGTATCAGGCGTGAACATGGTATACATACAAACATGCAGATAAATTGTAAAATCTCCAATGATAAAATAAAATGAAACAAGAAAGAACTTGTCAAGAACAGAATTTCAGTGATCATAGTAACGAATGGATGTAGCAAAGTAACAAAATATCACAGCACCGTTTTACCAAAAATGCCCTTTTCCTTAGAAGAATTGCAAGGTTAGGGTCATAAACCAAAAAGATATGATAGTGGGTAGGGGATTTGTTTGGGGGTGGGGCTGAGGTAGGACAGGGATAACAGAGGTAAGATTATATGAACAGAATGTATTATATACATGTATGAAACAGTTCAAAAATGTTTTTTAAGAGAGAAGGCGGGGCATGGTAGTGCCCACCTTTCATCCCTGCATTCCTGAGGCAAAGGCAGGTAGACCTCAGGGAGTTGAAGGCCAGACAGAGCTGCTCTGGAAGACTCTGTGCAGAGGGGGCGAGAGAGCTCCATTGTTAGAGGTGGGTATGGTGGTTCCTGCCTGTAAGTCTCTTGCATTTAGATTGTGCTAAAATGTCCTCTGGCCCCCATTAGACGCCGCTTTAACCACAGCACCTGCTGCTGACCTTGTCTGGCCTTGATCGCCTGCCCGATCCATCTTTCTCGTCATTTCGTCCAGTTTCTTCCTTCCTCGCTCAACCCTGTTTGTAAACGGCTTCCGTCCACCCTGTGATTGACCTGAATATCCTCCTCAGCCCCTGCCGGCTGCTTCCGTGTTAGCCCACAGGCCTTGCTTCCTTTCTCAAGCTTAGGCATGGATGACTGCCCTGGTTCTGATCCTGCGTCCTAGAACACAAACTTCAGGCTCGAGCTGAGTAGCCGTGACCTCTCTCCTGTCCTGTTTGTTTGACAAAGACATAGTTTGGTAGTTCCCATTCCCACACTTGCAGACTTGAAGGGAAATGCCATCGCATCACAGACCGTGGATTGACTGGACACCCTCCTTTGTGAGAACACTACCTCTCTTCTGTGGTCATGGGTCATTTGTCATATCTTCAGCTGAGACTCCTCCCCCACTCTGTTTGGTGCGGATGTCCTCTTACCTCTCCTTGTCAATCATCACGCTTAAAAAAAAAATTAAAAAAAAAAACTTTGCACTTGGCTTTGCCCTTAGTATTATCAGTTAGATCATTATCGGTGGAACTGAATACTAGGGCTTGGTGCTTGCTATTAGGTTAAAGGTTTCTTTGGAGAGGGCCCAGTTCTTTTAATCAGTTTTTGAAAATAAGAAACTGCTTTCAAAATCTTGGCTTGAAGAGCCTTCCTTTGAATTAAGAATACTTATCTCTGAATGTCTGAAAGGCCCAGGACAATATTGGTGTCTTCCAGTTCTACCAGACAGCTGTCCTTGCCTGGAACTGTGTTCTGTGTCTGGAAAAGAATGCGGAGAGTCACGGCAGACCAACGGCTGCTGTGCTCAAAGACGAGCTGGCATTTAGATCAGGAATGTCTAAAAAAGGCAGGGGAAGAATATTCCACCACCCCTGTCCATTTAAATAGCACAGGCAAAGCCATGGTGTTCTCTGAATGTTCAGTTAGTTCCGGTTTACAGCTCGAAGCACTTTGTGTATAGCGGAGCTGAGTCCTTCCTGCATTCCTTCAGATCAGGGAGCTGACAAGCAGAAATAAGCCAGTTTCCAAATGTGGATGAGAAGCACGGAGGCCTCAAATAACCAATTCAGGCAGCAATGAGATGCATGCGTGATGCCGAGGGTCCAGCCTTCTGCAGGTCTCAGAGACGGGGAAGGAGATGCAGAGTCAGTGAGAAAAACACACAGCCTTCTTTTCTGAGGGATAAAGGCTTCTCTTCTCCCTCTTATTATTCTTTCTGTTGCTTGTTCTACTCTATTCTTTTTTGTTCTGTTCTTTTACCCTGATGTTTCTCTTCTTCCCCTCTTCTGATATCTCCCTTCTCTTCTACTCTATTTTTGCCCTTACAGCTTATAGACCCCAGCAGAATATTTAAAGCAATATAAAAATTACCATGTGGTTTCATTCAATTTTTTAAATGAATGATTACAATGAATACAAGTAAAAAAACAACATGTGCTGGGAGGCAGTGGCACATGCCGTTAATCCCAGCACTTGGGAGGCAGAGGCAGATTGATCTCTGTGAGTTCAAGGCCAGCCTGGGCTATAGAGTGAGTTCCAGAACAGGCTTCAAAGCTACACAGAGAAACCCTGTCTCGAAAAACCAAACCAAACAAACAAAATAATAATAAAAACCCAGAAAGTTTCCAGTTTTTTTATATTCCCATGTTTCCCACTTTCCTTATATTATTAAACATTTTGCATATTAAAGGTAAAAAACAAATTATCTCCAAAAACCCACATATATTTAAACATTTATTTATCTTTGAGACTTCTCGTAGATCAGGAACCTTTCAGCCATAAGCACTTACATAGGCAGGAGTTTTTATAATTTCTAGAAAACCAGGTTACTAGTTTCACTTTTCATACTTTAGACTCCAGTCTAGTTATCTTTCCTAACCATTCAGTTCTTTGTTTTCTAACTTCACGAAGTCAGTTGTTTAAGGTTATAGTTTAACTGTCATCCACACTGAAAACCATGAACGCATTTCCCAGTATCAAAGAGAACTCGAGTTAACTCCTGGGACTTGTTTTCCTTCATGTCATGATAAAAATAAAATGGTGCCATTCCCTGAGTGGCTACAGTGGGACCACAAGACAACCGCAGGCCGCGAAGGCAGCCGGTTCCAGGCAGGGAGCCACGCAGTGGGTGAGAGACAGAGATAGGCACACCATGCAGAGAAAGTAGGTATTTATTTAGTGGGTTATGGAGGGGAAAATGAAAAGAGGGAAGGGGAGAAGGGAGAAGAGGAGAGAGAAGCAAAGAGAGAGAGAGAGAGAGAGAAGAGAGAGAGGAGAGAGAGAGAGAGAGAGAGAGAGAGAGAGAGAGGAGGTGGCAAGGAGAGAAGTGGGGAGAAGGGAGTGAGGCAGAAACTGCCTCTTTGGGAGAGAGCTAGAAAGGAAGGAACTCAGGCTAGAAGTGGAAGGAAGATCTGCTTGCCTTGGCAGATGGGGGAGGGGAGGTGGGCAGGGTGGGCATGGCTTGTTTCTTAAAGGGACAGGACAGACCCAGACCATTACATTAACCTAAACCATAGTCTATATAGCTCCTCAAGAAAGTCATAGGTCCTACCTGTGTGTCTCATCCTTGCTCCTGTTTTTTATCCTCTGCAGCCCTTGCTTTATCAGGAGCAGGGGCAGCACTTTAAAAAGTACATTTTATATAGGTTGCTAATGGATAATCATCGATAATAGTAAAGCTTGTAGTCATGTTAGATTTTTTAGATATATAGAGATATATTTCAGTTGGATAGGCATTCTTCATATCTTTCAAAGACTACAGAATATGGCATTTTAAATGTTTTAATAACTTAGGGCTTTTCATGATGATGAGACACGTCTGCTCCTGGCAGCACCAATCTACTTCAAGAGGAAGATGGGCATCGAAGAGGCTCCTTATGGAGTTTGATAGCCATTTGGGCAAGAAACTGCTCTTGCCTGGACTGTTGCATAAACTGGACGCGAAGAACCCGCAGAGAGAGGACTGCTAAACTTGCCTACAGGTGAGATGGTCTTTCGGGGCTCCTGATTCATGAAAGAGTCTGCGAGACATTCTGCAGGACACAGCAGAAAGTGACTGAACTGTCTTTGAATTTTCCTGCTTCATGGAAATGTCTGCTGGATACTATGGACCTGTAGGCTGAAGATGAATGCCCCAATGGTACAGTGGAACTTTGGGTGACTGTCCAGACAGCGAGATGTCTCTGTCATTTCTAGAGTTTGAAGTTTCTTATTTCTGGTTTGCTTAGGTAATATTTTATCCTTCTGGAGTCTTTGATGGAGTTGAAGAATGGTTAGCTATAGTTATAGTTTTCCTTATTTATGATAAAAGATAAAATAGATATAAATATTGTAACTGTAATTCTTGCTTGATAACTGTTTTGTTATATGTAATATTACTATGTTAAAGTGAAAGCCTTTCATTTTTGTTTAAACAGAAAAAGGGGAAATGATGGAGGTGGGTCTTGTATTTGTTGCTTTCATTGGTTAATTAATAAAGAAACTGCCTAGGCCCATTTGATAGGCCAACCCTTAGGTAGGTGGAGTAGACAAAACAGAATGCTGGGAGAAAGAAGCCGAGTCAGTGAGTCGCCATGATTCTTCTACTCCAGACAAACCCAGGTTAAGATCTTTCCTGGTAAGCCAGCTCGTGGTGCTACACAGAATATTAGAAATGGGTTAGATCAATATGTAAGAGCTAGCCAATAAGAGGCTGGAACTAATGGGCCAGGCAGTGTTTAAAAGAATACAGTTTCCGTGTAATTATTTCAGGTAAAGCCATGCGGGCGGCCGGGTGCCAGGGATGCAGCCCTGCCGCTCCGTTCATACAACAATCTTAACAAGAAATCATCTTCATAATAGTCCACAGGTAAAAACTGCCTAGTAGAATGGGTTATTTCCACAAGATAATCACATTACATTAAAGGCAGTGGGGATCCCCCCACACCCATCCATATCATCCATATCATGCCAAATACCAGGGGAAAATGACAGCAGCAAACATGCAAAGGCACAGCAGTAGCAAGAGATATTCTGGAGTCGAAGCCTTTGGGGCCTTGCTTATCTGGGATTCGCCCATCAGTGCCTTGCATTTCCGTGGGCCAAAGCAGAATTCAAATGCCATTCGCTGCTCTTCTGTGTAACTTCAAGAAGACAGCACTCCACAGAACTAAATATGGTAGCCTCTGCAGCACAGGACTGGCTCCTTTAAATGGAAGGCACAAGATGCTGTGTAATAGACATGTCTTTCCGGAGAATACCTCCTTACCCTTGGCTCGTGGGAGGGGCTGATTTCAGCCCACACTGTCCACATAAGGGCAGTGTCCTGAGCCACCTTTGCCCTGAGCCAACTTTCTTTCTGATGAAGGCCACGAATATGTGAAATCTTGTGCAACAAGTGCCAGATTTCAGACGTGGGTCCTGATCACTGTGACCTCATCCCACTGTGAGCCTGTTTCCTCGTCTGAAAGGAGAATAGTAAACCACCTTGCCAAGAGTGGGTACCTCAGAAAGCAAAGAGTTCATCCCTTAGAACCCGACACATGCAGTATCTTTTGTTCTCATTTATTTACAAATCTACTTGTTTGTTTTGAAACAAGATTTTTTACTCTAAGGTTTCTCTGTAACTTTAGAACCTGTCCTGGAACTCACTCTGTAGACTAGGCTGGCCTCGAACTAACAGACACCTGACTGTCTCTGCCTCCCAAATGCTAGGATTAAAGACTTGTGCCACCACTGCCTAGCCTCAGCCTCACATTCTTCACTTGTCCTTAATATTCATTTTCTTTCCTCTCTAGATGAAGACCCCCTCCCCAGTCACCAGAACCCATTTTCAGGTATCCTCTGTTATCCTGGAGACTTCCGCCCTAGCCCTCCTCACCCCTGGCCACTAGGATAATATTGTATAGACTCAAAGTCAAATGACAGAAGTTATAAAAATAGGATTTTCTCATATAAAAGTAGCACTGGCTATGTACATGATTGCTTAGTAATTATGACTAATGACCTGTCAGCGTAATAATATGGTCTGTACCATTAAATACATAAGCTACCTTATTACTCCTTATTTGGAAATGGCATACGTCAATAATCTCAGCAGTCAGGAGTTCGACAAAGTAAGTCAGAAGTCCAAGGCTAGCCTGAGCTATATAGTGAGACCTTGTCTCAAAATAAACAAATAAACAAACAAATAAACAATGTTCTCCTGAAGACCTGAGGTGGTGATGCTGGTGTCTCCTGCCTGTCCCTGAGCTCTTACCGCCCAGAAGTCATCTTTAAAACCACAGGCATAAAAAGCTATGAGTGCCATATTTACACCCCAGTCACACCTGATTGACAGCCTACCTTGTAAACGTTTTTATTTTCTTGATTAAAATAAAAACAGAACTTGCAGGGATGGCGCAATAGATGAGAACATTGAGTGCTCAAACCACGGATCCCGAGCAACCACATAAAAATCTGGGTGTGAGCACGGCCTAGCTGGCCTAGCTCCAGGTCCATTTGGAGGCTCTGTCTCCAGCAATCGGGATAAAGTATAGGCCTCCTGACAACTTCCTCTGGTCCCTGCAGGCTCTGCATGTATATGAATACACACAGCCACGCGTACACATATGTGCATATACGCCACACACACATGCACACCCTTACACCAAAAGAAAAGGCAAGCATCTATGTAGCAGTTTTAAATGATGTTAAAATAATGCATCAGCAACACTGGCCAGTTTTCTTGTAGGGTGGGGACCATTTGAGATGGGCTTAAATCTTTTGGACTTTGCTTCTCACTGGCTCATCCTCTTCTGTTTGTTCCCACCCTCCTGGAGAACCAGCCTCGGGCTTTGTGTGTGCTAAATACAGTTCTACCTCTGCGCCCCACCCTTGAGCTGCCCTCTTCATAGCTTTAGTTGAACCCCATTATTTAGATTTTTCCCCCTGACCCCTTTCCTGTGCCTACATCCAACCACAGTGTCCTTTCTCAATGCCCTTCACAGAGACTCGTCCTGTGGCCCCGTCACATGACACGTGAGGAGTGGGGTGCTCAGTGCCTATAGGAAGATGTTTTCTCCCCTGCCAAGCCGAATGGGGGTGGTTCTCACTGCCCTGGTGTCTGTTTCCTGCCTTGGGGTGTCATTATGTAACCGGGGTTGTGGAAGCCGCTTTGCAACTTTAGAGAAAAAACCAGAGGATCATGGGAGACTGGCTCCGATCCGGCTGTTGTGCAGCTGCCGAATTTAGTTCATCACCACCTCAGACTTCCCTGTGCGGTTCGCGGGCACTGACACCTTCATTCACTATCTCCTCAACACTCTGGAATACATACGTTTAACATGTCTTTCTGTTCACACCAACGCTGTCAGTCGTAGGGTTTGTTTCCTCAGCGCGAGCCTCCTAACTAAATAGGTTCTTCGGTGTTAAGCACACACCCTTCAAATAGTACCAGGGTAATAACAGTTTACACAGGCAGCACAAAAGTTGTTAGGAATGTCCTTAACAGAGTCCTGCTGCTGCTATGTTTTCACAGTTCAACATTCTTCCTAGGGGTCATCGGAACCTTTGGCCTTGCCGGAACTGTTGTAGTGGGAGGGTGTGGAGCCTTTGGGAGGTGAGACTGCACTTTGGAAGTGGCCCACTGGGGGTAGATATTGTGTGTGTGTGTGTGTGTGTGTGTGTGTGTGTGCAGGTCAGTAGACGACGTCAGGTATTATTCCTCAGCCATTATTCACTCCCCTTTCTTTTTTTGAAATGTCTCCCATTGACTGGATTTGCCAACTAGGCTTGGCCCCATACTTAATCTGTCTCTACCTCCCCGGCACTAGGATTTTAGGTCTGCTACCTATCTATCTAGCTGCTGCTGCTGTTGCTTCTGCTGCTGCTGTTCGCTGTTGTTGTTGTTGTTATTATTATTATTATTCATGGATTTTGCTGAAGGAGCTATCCACCTAGCCCTAGGGGTCGGCTTTCTAATGGTATAGCCTGGCCTCTGTTTCTGGTCTGGCACTCTGTTTCCTGTATACTACAGCGATATTCATCTTGCCCACACACTCCTGCTGCCGTGGCCTGCTACACCACCAGGAGCTCTTCCCATGCCTGCATGAACCAAACTGTCATGAGCCAAAATAAACCTGTCCCTTAAGTTGTTTCTGTCATGTGTTTATGCCATGAAACACTGTTATGGTTTGAATGTGAAATGTCCCTCACAGGCGCCTGTATCTGAACACTTGGTCTCCATCTGGGGGTGCTGGTTCAGTGGGATGTATAAATAACTCTGAGTGCTCAGCTAAAGATGGGTATATACATCAGCCTCCCATATGGAAGGCTCAGAGAACTTTGTACATTTTCAAAGAATAAAAAAATATTATTTAAAAAAGAGTGAGATGAAGCCTCACTGAGAGAAGTATGGCAACAGAGCTGGCCTTTTGAAAGTTATGGCCCTGCTGGGCATGGCGGTACACAGTTTAATCCCAGCACTTGGGTGGCAGAGGCAGACAGATCTCTGTGAGTTCGAGGCCAGCCTGACCTACATAGGGAATTCCAGGGCTATAGCCAGGGCTGCATAGTGAGACTCTATCACAATAAAGCAGAAAGCAAGTTCTAGCCTGGCCCTTGCTATAGTCTAGCTTGTGTCTTCTGCTCTGGCAAGATGGGAACACGTTGAGTCATCAGCTCTGTCTACAATGAGTTTAGAGTGAAGAAATCCACGCAAAGTCTGAGGATAAAAGAAAGCTGAGTCACAGTTGGAACGCTGTCACGTGACTCTGAAAGTCACACCAAAAAATATTTGCTTACTTATGTTTGCATCTTCTCTGT
This sequence comes from Chionomys nivalis, assembly GCF_950005125.1. NCBI lineage: Eukaryota > Metazoa > Chordata > Mammalia > Rodentia > Cricetidae > Chionomys > Chionomys nivalis. The sequence goes on along the minus strand of NC_080097.1, from coordinate 40,440,011 downwards.
GTGTGTTTGTGTGTGCACACATGTGCATGCACATATCACAGCATGAAAGGAAATCAGAAGGCAACTTGTGGGAGTCAGTTTTTTCCTTCTATGTGGGTCCTAGGTATTAAACTCAGGTCATCAAACTTGGTGCCAGGCATCTTTTTTTTCTTTCATTTTCTCTCTATATATATTTCTTTCTTTCAAGACAAGGTTTTTCTATAGTTTTGGAGCCTGTCCTGAAACTAGCTCTTGTAGACTAGGCTGATCTCAAACTCACAGAGATCCACCTACCTCTCCCAAGTGATAGGATTAAAAGTGTGTACCTCCACCACCCAGCATGGTGCCAGGCATCTTTACCCCAAGCTGTCTCAGTAGCCCAGGAAGTTCACATGGCATACTGTGCCACTTCCTTAAGTTGGAGGCAACTATGGTGGAATAAGTTTCTGCAAACCATAGTAAGCTGGCTTCTCCCTCTAGGGCTTCACTGTGACAAGAATACGAATGACAAGCTTGGAGTCTGGTGTGCCAATATAATCATGTCCCAGGGGGTGAATACCCTATGTGCACAGAAGCCCCGGAGCTGTTTTCCATGAATTTGATTGACAGCTGTCTACATTCTCAAGCTCTTCTGGCCAGCAGGTTAGCAAAGATGATGATCTCCTGTGACCCTTCTGGGTACAACCACCTCCTGACGGCTCCTGGGTCAACACTGTTCTGGGAAGAAAGTACCATTCTGACCCCAAATCCTTTCAGCTCTGAGCTGCTCTGCAGACCATCTAACTGTTCGTGGAGGTGCCTGCTCTTGCTCTTCATCATTTGCAGGGCTTCCTCTAGGGGCCTTTGTCCACTTCTTGCAGATGTGGATGGGGAAGCTGTTTCACTGTCCAGTCCTATCAGTGTCCTTAGGGTGAACACTCCTGGTGACTCATGGCTACTGACCTAATCCAACCAGAAGCTCCCTGAAGCCTGCAAACAAGCGCATGCTCACTCCACACTGGTTGCACAGAAATGCATAACCTTGACTACCTTAGGAAGTTGCATAGTCTGTTTGTTTGTCTGTCTTCTTTGTTTCTAAAGATTTTATTTTACTTGTGTGTGTATGTGTTGTGTGCATATGTGTGTGTATGTGTATATGTATTGCATGTATGTGTGTATGTGTTGTGTGTATGTGTGTGTGTATATGTATGTGTGTGTGTGTATAAGCACGTGCCACATGTGCGCAGATGCCACCAGAGGCCAGAAGAGGGCTTCAGATCTCTAATTTGATGCTGGGAGTGAAACTTGGGTCCTTTGCAAGAGCAGAAAGTACTCAACCCCTGAGCCTCTCTCTAGTTCCAAGGCCTTGACTTTCCAAGGCTGCTTTCTAAGGACAAGAACAAGGTGCCCAAGCCTCTGTCCTCAGAATGTGTGTGAGCTCTTTCTATAAAGATGCTTTCCTTTTTTTTTTCTTTTTGGTGGTTGCTGTTAGCATACAAACAAATGGGTTTCATTACAACTTTTTCTTACACAAACACACAATTATACTTTGTTCTTATTCCTTGCGCAGATACACCATCATCAATCCTCCCACCCCCAGCCCTTATTTTTATTCTTGAGCCCTATAAGGGCTTGTTTATCCAGTGGCAGTTTCCTCTACTGGAGGTACAGCTGACTTCTAAGGATAATTGATTAGAAGAAACTAGGGGAAAAGCTGTTCAAGTTTTGGTTTTCTTCTCGATGATTCTGGAATTAAATGTCTCCCCCATGACCATTTTGACCCCATGTCAATTAATTTTTTTCTCCCTTTACTTGAGGACAATTTTCTTTTTTAATGAACATTTTTTATTTATTCCTTGAGAATCTCATACAGTGTATATGAATTATATTCACCTGAACTCCGTCTAGATTTATCCCAACTTCATATCCTCTTTTCTATGATTTAATAACCCATGGACTTCAATTTGTGTTGTCCATATACTCCTGCATGTAGGGCTGTCCTAATCCTATCCTAACACAACCTATCAGGAGCCACACCCTTGAAGAAAACTGCTTCTTCTTCTCCCAGAAGCCATCAGTTGAAGTGGGGGCTCACAACCCCCCTTCCTATTCCCTGCTAGATTGTTGACTGACTTGATCTTGGAGCACCACTTTCTCATGGTGAGTTTTTAAATCTGGGATTCAGCTATCCATTTATCTAATTAGTCATTCATTCATCCTTCTGTTTCTTCATCCACCTTATTACAAACTTATTTGCAGAAACCCTCCTAGCCTGTGGGTTCTTTACAGTGATCAACAATATAATTCTTACTTTAGAAGCTAAGCCTTGATTGGAAAATTGAAAATGAAGTAGGAAGAGTTCCCACATGGTATAGTAGTAATGGAACTGCCCTTCTCAGCAGTGAGGGAGGCACATGCAAATGACCTTGAGCTTTCCCTTCTTTCTTCGGGGTCGACGTTTTTCATCCTGTTGACTTCTGGCCCACCGATGGCATCAGACTCTTCAGAGAGGGAAATGAAATATGGTGTTCCCTTGGCTATTGGATCAGTTCACTTCACAAGCAAAAGTAATTCCTCAGGGATCTTGGGAGAAATACCAACTTCCAGCTGGTCAGGGTCATTCCTTTCTCTTTAAAAAAGAATTAGCGGGGGCTGGAGAGATGGCTCAGAGGTTAAGAGCATTGCTTGCTCTTCCAAAGGTCCTGAGTTCAATTCCCAGCAACCACATGGTGGCTCACAACCATCTGTAATGGGGTCTGGTGCCCTCCTCTGGCCTGCAGGCATACACACAGACAGAATATTGTATATATAATAAATAAAATAAAATAAATAAATATAAAAAATAAAAAAGAATTAGCTTGGACCATTGGCAAATGTTGGTATCTGAAGTGCCAGGGTCCTTAGCTAATGAATTCAAATCATATATTCTGAATTGTAAATTCCCTTTCCGAGGTATAGACCAATGAAGCACTGCGGTGTTTACAGTTTGGAATGCTCCCATTGCTCATTATTTTGTTATGCCTAATAACATATACCCTAACTCTGAGCCCCCTGAAGCAGTGAACACCCTTGAAATTCTTTCTTTATGTCCTAGACACAGCAGCACACTCGTGTTTCCGACGTTCTAGATATAGCTGCACACTTCTGTTCCCAATGTTCTAGACACAGCAGCACACTTCTGTTCCCAATGTTCTAGACACAGCAGCACACTTCTGTTCCCAGTGTTCTAGACACAGCAGCACACTTCTGTTCCCAGTGTTCTAGACACAGCAGCACACCTGCGTTCCCAGTGTTCTAGACACAGCAGCACACCTGCGTTCCCAGTGTTCTAGACACAGCAGCACACCTGCGTTCCCAGTGTTCTAGACACAGCAGCACACCTGCGTTCCCAGTGTTCTAGACACAGCAGCACACCTGCGTTCCCAGTGTTCTAGACACAGCAGCACACCTGCGTTCCCAGTGTTCTAGACAAAGCAGCACACCTGCGTTCCCAATGTTCTAGACACAGCAGCACACCTGCCTTTCCAATGTTCTAGACACAGCAGCACACTTGTGTTCCCAGTGTTCTAGACATAGAAGCACACCTGTGTTCCCAATGTTCTAGACACAGCAGCACACTTGTGTTCCCAATGTTCTAGACACAGAAGCACACCTGTGTTCCCAATGTTCTAGACACAGCAGCACACTTGTGTTCCCAATGTTCTAGACACAGCAGCACACTTGTGTTCCCAATGTTCTAGACACAGCAGCACACTTGTGTTCCCAATGTTCTAGACACAGCAGCACACTCACGTTTCTAACGTTCTAGATACAGCATCACACTCGTGTTCCCAGTGTTCTAGGCACAGCAGCACACCTGCGTTCCCAATGTTCTAGACACAGCAGCACACTTGTGTTCCCAATGTTGTAGACACAGCAGCACACTCACGTTTCTAACGTTCTAGATACAGCATCACACTCGTGTTCCCAGTGTTCTAGGCACAGCAGCACACCTGCGTTCCCAATGTTCTAGACACAGCAGCACATTTGTGTTTCCAATGTTCTAGATACAGCAGCACACTCGTGTTCCCAGTGTTCCAGACACAGCACCACACTCGTGTTCCCAGTGTTCTAGACACAGCACCGCACTCATGTTTCCAATGTGCTTCACTGCGTCCTCTGAAGATTCCCAGAACCACCTTGACATGGGCCTGCTTTGCTTTCCCCTGGGCAATCTTTTGCCTTTAATTTCACTGTTTCAAAATGCATCTTAAAATAGTACTTTGCTTGTTTTTTTTTTAATTCTTGAATACCCAATTTAACCAATTCTTTGATTCTTTCCCTTTGTAGAACATCCTGATATCACAAACGCTATGAATGCCTTGACCCATTGTAGTCCTGACCCAATATTGGCTCAGATATCCATCTAGTTCTAGTCACAAAGCCTCTTGGGCAGAAAAGCTGATACAATCTGCTCCCAATTGATTCTAAACACTCTACTAAGCATCTTCACCTATGCTTTTTTTTTTAATATTTATTTATTTATTGTGTATACAATATTCTGTCTGTGTGTATGACTGCAGGCCAGAAGAGGGCACCAGACCTCATTACAGATGGTTGTGAGCCACCATGTGGTTGCTGGGAATTGAACTCAGGACCTTTGGAAGAGCAGGCAATGCTCTTAACCTCTGAGCCATCTCTCCAGCCCCCTCACCTATGCTTTTTGACTGAGTTTTCAAAATAACTATACGGTGGGCAGAAGAGTATCTGGCACGAAGTAGATGCCCATAAGACATTTGTTGAATGAATGAAGAACTCAAACCTTTATTTTACATACTAGAAAAATCATACATGAACCAGGTATGTAGCGCACACTTGTGATTCCAGCCCTGAAGTTGAAGCAGGAAGGGCAGTTCATGCCACAGTAAGCTTAAAGTTAGCCTGGGCTATGGGAGATGCTGGGGAGTGTGCCCAGGGATTGGGTATGTAGTGGGAAGGGGGAAGGGAGAAAGGAGAATGCAAAGGAGACAAGGAAGATCACAGATGAAATAAATCTCATCAGTTCCAGGCTCCCTTCTTCCCTGCCCATGCCCCCTCCCTCTGTACCACTTACCCTCAGACAGTAAAAGTTAAATAGCTTGAAGTGAGCCCACGCGTGTCATCAGATGGCAGCCCAGAGCTTCCTAAATCATCACAATCAACACTGACTAATCCCCCCAGATAACCAAAGCCCTTTAATCCTCAGCCGTGAAAGTGATGAGCAAGGCACTAGCTTTCTATCTGCTCTGGATAAGAGAGCCTCCTTCATCTCCGCTGTCTGGGATAGCAATTATCCAAAGGAGTGTGGAGACATGCCCAGGGAAACTCAGAAGGGAAAATTAATTGGAATGACTGTCGGTCGTGTAAGGACTCAAGAAGTACTGACATAATCTTGGACAAGTCACCCTCCGGCTGCCTTGTGAAGGCCAAACTCCTCCCTGGGCTTCGGGATCCCTTGGAAGCCCTTCTCCATGCCTACTTCTTCCCTGCCATCCCCTGGGTCCTTGTCCTCCTCCCCTCTATGGAGCTATTGTTGATAAATGGTCCTTGAACTTGAAAGACTAGGGGCCTCATCTGCTTTTCCTAACAATTGATTTCGCTCGCTATTGCTTGGACGTTAGTATTATCCCCTGTATAGACATCCCTGCCATCTTTGTCCTTCTTTAGACCGGATAAGGATATATATAAGCTAAGGATACTGTTATATGAGACTATGAGCATTCTGAAGTTGGGTTGAATGCATTTTTTGCATTACAAAATGGCTACAAGCCTTTGGGGAACAGGGAGTAGAATGTGGTTGTTTGAAAGAAATGCCCCTCAAAGGAAATAGCATTGTTAGGGAATATGGTCTTGTTGGAGTACTTATGGTCTTGTTGGAGGAAGAGTGTCACTGTTGAGGTAGGCTTTGAGATCTCCTTTATGCTCAAGCCATGCCCAGTGTCTCAGACTACTTCCTGTTGTCTGCTCGTCAAGATGTAAGAACTCAGCTCTATCTCTAGCACCATATCTGCCTGAACGCTGCCTTGCTTCCCAACATGATGGTAATCTTAAACTTCTAAACCTGTGAGCCACCCCAATTAAATGCTTTCCAGAGTTGCCGTGTTCATGGTGTCTCTTCACAGCAATCGAAACCCTAACTAAGAGAACAGTACAAATAAGATAGCTGTTTTACTTAAATCAGTTAATACTTGCTTGCTATGCTTCATTATTAACCCTGTTAAACTTTAACAACGTAATGTGCCAAAGCTCAACTTTTTATAAACTGGATTTTGTTTTGTTTTTGTTTTTAGATAGGGTCTCACGCTGTGGTTTTAGCCAGCCTTGAATCTTTATAAAGTCCTGAAATCGCAACAATTTTCCCGTCTCAGCTCCGACGTGTTGGACTTACAGCCGTAAGTCAGCACCTCCACAACACTTCCCCTTTTGAGGCTTGCCAGATAAGATGGTAGATTAGAATCTGCCTCCGGGTGATCAGGTCAGGGAGAAGACTCCACACACCAAGGAACAGACTCTGCTGACAAAGAGGGAAGGAGTAATCCACGAAGGCAGCACAAGGACAGCTGGGAAACTCAAGACAAAGACACACCACACAATGAAAGAAGCCAGCAGAGGTGCTGTGATCCCCAGGGGTGGCGAGAGGCCCCGTGCAGACCTTAAAGTTTATGCTTTCCCTGGTGAATAGAGGCTAGCCGTCACACAAGCCCATGGATCTCCACAAGTTGTTGTCTTTGGTGAGACAGAGAATCCTCTGTTGAGAGGTCAATTGTCCAGTGGATTCCCATTTTGTTACCCTGTGTGACTAGGAAGTCAGGCACACTTGTAGAACCCGAAAACAGGATACAGTCACAAGTCTAAGAGCCTGAATTCACCTTCTACAGCCCCAGGGGAAGACAGTCCTGGGCTGCAGCTTTGGGGAGTATAAGGCTGCCAGCCAAAAGGCTCCTGCAGAAGGCTGGGCTCAAGTAGTGATTTAACACTCCCCCTCCCTCCAATGGCCAGGTGCAGATCTCGTCAACTAAGAGCCCTGGAATTCTGAGAGGCCTGATCCTGGGGTCAGCAGATGGCTCAGCCTCTGGAGCCACCTGCCTGCCCTTGAGTGCTGCAGAGTCTGAGAGCTCTGAAGGGCATCCCTCCAGCTGAGTCACCTGTACTTAGGCCATCTGGGAAGTGCGAAGTAACCTCCCAGCTAGAACGCTTAGAAAGAATTGTAAGCAATGTTCTTCAAGCTGTTCTACAGAAGAGTAAGGGGAGCCACACTACCAAACTCCTTATAGGCAGCCAATATTACCGTGATACCAAAAAGAGAAAAGAAAGAACACTAGAGACTGATTGTCCTGGTGAATATAAAAATTCTCAACAAAATACTTGTAAATAGAACTTAAAACACAGTAAGAAAATCATACACCGCAAGCAAGAAGGTTTCATCCAAGGATAAACAGTTGGTTCAACATACACAGTCCATAAACACACCGTGCAGATAGCATGGTTTAAGGACAGAAAGCACACGTTCTTCTCAGTAGATGCAGAAAATTACCTTCACAAAGGTCACCACCCCTTCTTGACAAAAGTCCTAAAGAAACTAAGAATAGAATGAATGGGACATGCAAAGGTGGGGGGATCAAATTTAGAGGGGTTAGAGAGATGGCTCAGCAATTAAAAACACTGGCTGCTCTTTAGGGAATTCTCAGGCCCTCTTCTGTCCTCTGTGGGCACAGATGTACACACAGGCAAAACACTCACACATAAAATAAAAATAAATATTTTTAAAAAAGAGGAACTAGAAAGGTTTCTCAGTGTTTAACAGAACTGGCTACTCTTGCAGAGGACCTGAGTGAGTTCAATTCCCAGCACCCACATGGCAGCTCACAACCATCTGTAACTCTAGCTCAAAGGCATTCAATGCCCTCTTCTGGCATCTAAGGGCAGCAGTCACGAACATGGTGTACATACATAGTGTACCCATACACTAAAATAAATCTTAGAAAAGTGTGTGTGTATGAGAAAAAAAAAAGAGAAGAACTGGGAGAGTGAGTAGCTAAGCAGGAGGGCCTGAGTTCAAATCTCCAGCATCATACAAGATCCAGGCGTGGGTGAATGTTCCTGGGGGGGCAGACACTGGGGCAGCGCTGGGGCTGCTGGCTACCAGCATAGCTCCAGGTTAAGGGAGGAAATAGAGTGGTAAGAAGGTGTGCTGATAATCTTAGGTCATCTTGACACACAAAGTAGCTATCTGAAAGGAAGTAACTTTACCTGAGAAAAATACCTCCAAAAGATCAGCTGTGGGGCATTTTCTTAGTTACCTGTTGTGGGTGGTGCCATCCCTGGGCTGGTGGTCCTGGGTTCTGTAAGAAATCAGGCTGAGCAAGCCATAAGGAACATTCTCCATGGCTTCTGCATCAGCTCCTGCCTCCAGGTTCCTGCCCTGCTTGAGTTCCCGTCCTGACATCTTTCAATGATGGGCTACAATGTGGAAGTGTAAGCCCAATAAACCCTTTCCTCCCTCGCAACTGTGTTTCATCACAGCAATAGAAATCCTAACTAAGACAGAGTAGGACACCTAGTGTCCTCTTCTGGCCTCCACATACATGCGTGGGCATGCATATCTACACACACAGTTGTACATAAAACATGGACACACACACATACACACTCACACAAGGAAAGGACCCAGAGAGATGGCTCAGCAGTTAAGAGCACACACTCATTCTTTCGGTGGACTCAAGTTCAGTTCCCAGCATGCATGGCAATTAATTCACAACCTACCTGTAACTCCAGCTTCAGAGGCCTCTGGCCTCTATGGGCACCGGCATGAATGGGAAGACAATCATACCCACACATTCAAAAATTAAAAGGAATTCTTTTAAAAAAAATGTGAAAGAGATGAATGACACCAATGAATGTGAGGGTGTGTGGGAAAGTAACAGTCCACAGAGCTGGTGACATGCAGCCTTGAGCATCCATCTGAAACACTGAAAACGGAGCTATCGTTTGACCAAGCTATGCTGGTAACTCCTGAACGTGAGCCACAAGACCTTTCTATCATTATTACATCTCCACTTGCAATAAATAGGAAATGGAACCAGCATAGACTTTTTCCAGCATAAAATGAGCAGATAAAGAGAATGGATGTATGCACAATGGAATTTTTTCATAAAGAAAAAGAAAATCACAATACTCACAGAAAAATGGTTGGAGTCACATAGATCACTATGTTGTCAAACAAGCCAGACTCAGAGAGACAACTGTTTTCTCTCATATGCAGAATCTGGATCTAAACTGTGTGTGTGTATGTGTGTGTGTGTGTGTTTAGGCTATGAAAATAGTTTCAGGAAGTTCCCCAAAATGACAAGATTCTCTATGCCCCTTCCTCCCAGAGAGAGCAATAAAAGCTGCCAAGAAGCCTCTGAGACCAGCTGAGCTGCCTGAAAGAGGTTTGGAATCAGAGTCATTTGGAAAGGACACTGTTCAACCTGCTGAGCTTCCAGCAGACTGCGCAGTGTGCTCCAGGTTCCCAGCTTTGTGAGCCGTCTCCCATGCTAGGGTGGGCGTTAGTGGAGCATCTGTCTTTGAGCCGTTTCTGCTCCTTGTATGTAACCCCTCACCCCTCACCCATGTACCCTCCTGTAGGTAAACCCCAATAAAACTCATTGGTTCACCAAGTTAGACTTTGGTGGTGTCTGTACTTTGGTCTGCCGCGGCTCCTATGGGGGGTGAGTAGATGACCATGTGTAGTGCCCCCCCAGGAAAGTGTTGTCGCACAGTACCCTGGCTCCTCAGAGACCTTTTAGTCCTCACTATTTCAGAGCTCCTGTGTTCTCCTTGACATCCCTTGGTGTTTAGCTAAAGCATTGCTCTCCTTAGAGAAAGTTTCAGTGACTGCCCTGTGAGCCTGCCTTCACCCTTTCACAGTTATCTACTGTAAACCAGTGGTTCTCAGCCTGAGTCCTGACTTCTTTGGAACTCGCATATCAGATATCCTGCATATCAGATATTTACATTAGGATTCATAACAAGAGCAAACCTACAGCAGTGGAGTAGCAAGGAAATAATTCTATGGTTGGGGGGTCTCCACACATGAGGAACTGTGCGAAAGGGCTGCAGCATTAGGAAGGTTGAGAACCACTGTCATAAACTAAAATTATCTGGTATATATGCTTGTTAAAGCTCGGCCTCCCCATTGGAAATGGGGATCCTCTGGGTCACCTTCCATTGTGTCAGTAAAGTCACTGTCAGCAACCTCAGGAGTACATTACTGAACTGGGGGATTAAATGGACAGAAAGGCTCATGCTCAGATTTGTGTGCAAGATTTCTTTCTGTCTGGGCTCTCTTGTGCACCCACACACACACCTCAAATGCAGACCAGGAGATAATCCAGCCAAATGTCTATCAACAGAGGCTCCAGAATGGTCTGCTTGCCCTAGAGTTTCCGAGGATCCTTCTCTCTGTCTCCACCTTTGACCCTTTCTCATGATGAGTCAGGCCAAAGGCAGCGCCGATGGCCGTTCTGGTTTCACATTTCCTAGGGTCACCTTGAACCTACCTAGGTCTCTGGCAGGACACACCATACAGGAACTGCAAATATATCCGTTAGTATCCAGAATAGATGGGATAGGTCAGGGTTTTATGGTTTTTGGTTTGTTTTGAGCCGTTTTATTGCCTTGATGATGCTGGTCAGGGTCTTCACCAATTCTGGGGATCTAAAGTTTCTGGCCAGCACTCCAGAACACACACAAGCCAAAGAGCTTGGTTTTGCAAACATTTGAATATGAATCCATCAGACTTCCCTCTTGCCAAAATGACATTTGCATTTTATAATTCACCACTTCACATCTGAATCTGGCACCTGCTGTTCTGCGGGTTTGATATAAAGACGCAGAGAAAAGCCCCTGATGCTTCTAAACTCCTGTTGTCCCAACACTCTTTGAAATTGTAAAGGTTTTTGTTTGAGAAGCATATCGGTGGTTTTGCCAGAACCTGAGAAATACCTCTGGGGCGCTTTCCACAGCATGCTGGTATGGGGGAGTGTGCACACGCAGATACTGGAAGGGGATTGCCTGCACAGCCAGCACATGAAGCATTTTGTGCTCGTCTGGTGGAGAGCAGATAAAAAGCCTGGATTGGACAGAATGAAATGTGGCTGTCTGGCAAGGGCTTTCCAGGGAGAAGAAAAGATCTGGCAAAGAGCTAACGTTTGAAGCTTCAGATCTCCTAGGAGAGAGAATTGAGTGCCTGTAATTAGAAATTTTATATCAGGTATTAGATTCACAAAATGGGCAGGGAATGTTCTGGAAGCCCGACTGCCGAGGACAGGGAGTCACTGTGTGCATGTCTGCATTGGGGCTGCCCAAAGGGAATAACTTATTGGGGGAGGGGGGTGAGAACTAGACCTGGCTGAGGCCCAGCAAGACGAAGAGCAACACATTATCCAAGAAGAGGCTGGGGCCGAGTCCCAGAGACTCGGAAAGGACAAAGAGCCTGCTGTTCTGCAGGAACAAGGACCGAGAAGCCTCCTTTAACCTCGTTGCTTTTACTCAAACAGTTAGCAGGAAATTCACCTAATGATACAAATCTAGGCAGACTTGGAACCAGAGAGCATGCCTTTGGATGCATCTGAAAGTAAATGGAAAATTGGGAGTCATAGTGTTTTTATGAGGAAGACTGGGTGGGCCTGGGATGTGGGGTCTTGAGGTGGATACAAATCCACACTTGCTGTCCCTGGGCTTTTGTTTATCTCCATACCTTTGAGGGCAGACTACAGTGACTCATTTGTGCGCAGTGTCATATAGTACTTCCGGACTGTGATAAGCCTTTAGACACAAGGTTAAGGCAGTCTGAGGCAAACTGGGCCAAGTTCACTATATTGCTTAGCTCATCAAGTGTTTCAGGAATTAAATCAAATTCCTATACGTTTACCAAGCTCTCTCACGTGAGAGCTGCTGGGCCACAGCAAAGTGGTCCAGAATGCGAGGAAATTGAAAACAAAGGGTTCCCGGCCAGTCTTCTCTGAATTGTCTCTGCAGAGTGAAAGGCGGGAAGTGCGAGAACTTACCCACAGCTGAAGGAAGCTTTTCTGGGAACCGGCCGGCAGCACGGCCAAAGCAAATATTTTGATCGGGGAGAAAACAAAGGTTGAAATGAATGCAAGAGTGGCCTTCACCTGAAGATGCTAGATGCGTCCCACGGCGACAATGAGATGCTGAGCGTGTCCTAGGTGTGGAACAAACCGTACAAAGGTTAAAAGACACAGATGGCGTACGAGGAGAGCAGTTTGAACATCTTATTCTGTGAAAGACAAGCTCTGTGCCATTTCCTCGGGTGGTGCTGAGTGTTAGACCCAGGACTGCGCACACATGCCAGACAAGCACGCTCCCTCTCAGCTGCTTCCCCAGTACCCTCTTTTCTTGAGGGTCTCCCTAGGTCTTCCAAGCTGGCAGAACTTGCTATAGTGTAGACAGCCTATAGCACTGGGAACCATCCCCCCTCTGCCTCCCAAGTAGGTGGAGTTACAGATGTGAGTTAACCACACCAGGCTAATTCTTCTTTTGTCTTTCTCTTCTTTGCTTTTTTTTCTTTCAATTTCTTTTTTAGTTCCCTCTTCCCTCACCCATTCCTCCCCTCTTTCTGCTTTTCTTCTTCCTCCTTCCCCCATCCTTTTTCTCCCTCTTGTTTTTCTCTTCTTCCCCATCCTTCTCTGTTTTAGGAACAATAGGAAGAAAGAAGCAAGAAGGTTGTTGTATTGAAATCCATGAATCAGAATAGGTGAACCTATCAGAGGGGGATCCAAAGACACCCAGCTGTCTTTAGTTGCCGACAACCAGTAAATTTTCAATGATGCCTGGAATTCCACCGAGATGGTGAGACTTTATTTTTAGATCCGATTCATTCCAGCTGACCTTTCCTCTGAAACCAAACTGCAAATATTTAAAGAGCATGAAAGGTCTATCCTAAACAATTCGTTATCCTCCAAAATTCAAGAATGTAGGGAGTTAAATATCAAACGCCACACTGGCCACAAGGCTAAACGACTTTCATTAGCATAGAATGTGGTACAGTTGGGATTTTTTTTTCTGTATTATGGGCTTCAGGGTTTTAAGTTATATCTTTATTTATTTTGTATACGTGTGTGCATTCCGTGGTGAAAGGATAATTTGGGGGCTCAGTGCTCTCCTTTCAGCCTGTGGGTCCTGGGGATGGAACAGTGGTCATGAGGGCCAGCAGCAGGCGTCTTTAGCCACTGAGCCATCTCGCCTGCCCTGTGTCACGGTTTTGAAATGAGGAGGTAGGTTTCTCCTGAGGAAGGTTTCACAGTGTAGCTCTTTCAGACTGAATCTTCTTAACGTACAGGCGTCTTAGTTAGGTTTGCCTGGGTAACTCGGTTTATGAAAAACAATTTAAATGACACATTTTGAAGCTTTCTCATTGACTTTAAACATTGGTGCTGTTTTTCTAAAGAACCATACGCTGACCCAGTAGTTTCTGGTTTGTTCGTTTGTTTGTTTTTTGAGAGATCTCACAGTATAGCCCAGGCTAGCCTTGAACTTGTGATTTTACTATCTCTGCTCCCTAAGTCTTGCCATTCCAAGCATATGCTGCCACACTTGTCTCCCAGTTGAGAGCTGACAGAGTTTCAGATACCATAAGTGGTAATTAGTAATTGTGAAGCTTGACCTTTTCGGGGGGTCATCCCTGGCATGGTAGTTTGAATGAAAATGGTCCCATAGGCTCATGGGAACCAGCACTATTGGAAGCTGTGGCCTCCTTGTAGGGGGTGTGGTGTTGCTGGAGGAAGCTTTGAGGTCTCAGAAGCTCAAGCCAAGCCTAGTGTGATTCAGTCTCATCCTGTTGCCTACAGATCTAAGATGTAGAACTCTCAGCTCCTCTCCAGCACTATGTCTGCCTGTGTGCTACCATGATTCCTGCCATGATGATAATGCACTAAACCTCTGAACTGTAAGCCAGGCCCAACTAAATGTTTTCCTTTATAAGACTTTCTGTGGCCATGGTGTCTCTTCACAGCAATAAAACCTAAGACATCTGAATAAGCACAAGCTGAATCTTGATGTTAAAGTGGGTTTTATTTTTACCTGTGATTAGAGGCTCTGAGGCCCATGACTTCAGGTAGTGTCTTAATGCTTTTGTTCCTTGGAGAATGGAGCTAATGAATGTAGCGGGCCTGGTTTCCTTCCCTTAGTCCCCAGCTACGGGGAGAGGACTGTCTAATTCTGCTTCTTTACCTCGCCCTTGATCTTGAATAGGGGGCTATAAACTTGATTTGGGAAATGTTTGGGAAAGGAGCTTCCACCACAGAAGCAGATGCTGGACTGCCATGTGCACATTTCCACATCCGCACACAGCACCCTGACTGTGAGACCGTCCATCTTTGGCTGAGGACATTTTACCTGCTTTAAAGTATGGCAAGGACTATGTGAAGGCAAATATGGAAAATAAGCTTTTTTTTATTTTCTAAGGCAAGCCGTAAAGAATCATTATTTGTCTTTAACTTCCCTTTGTGTCTAGTCTTTGTTGATGTGAGCATCCCTATCAATAGTCAATCCGGTATTTATTGGTGCCCACTTGCTCATTCTACCATTGTGCAGTCGTCACATACAGAGGAATTGAAACAAAAAGGCAGAATTTCTGGCATACAGATATGCTAGGGGAGCCACGGAGTGTCTTAGTCCATACGGTGCTCCTATGACAAAATATCCCGCACTGGATAATGTGTCAGGAGCAGAAGTTTGGTTGGATGAGAAAGGTGTTTGTTGCCAACCCAGAAGACCCTAGTTCGGTCCCCAGAACCCATACAGTGCAAGGAGAGAACCAATTCCTGAAAGTCGTTTTTTGTCTCATGGTTCTAGAGGGTGAGAAGTCCGGGACCAAGGAGTTGAGTCTGGTGAAGACCCATGACAAAAAGGCAGAAGGCTTGACTGCCAGAGGGAACAGGGTTGGGGGGTTGGGGGTGGGGGAGACACACACGATATGACTCATTCGCTAGGAACTGACTCCCTCCCTAAATAACAGCAGTAATCCAGTCACAAGGGCTCCCACTCACTTCCTGAAAGGTTGGGTCCTCCACAGCATTGTTGGGATGCTTTGTGTGTCAGGGAGACAGTCTGTGGGTGTGATGTGAGTGGACAGATGGGGGGTCCACACTCAATAGAGACAGGTTATGGAAGCCCTGGTCTTCTGATTCTGCCTCATAGTGTGAGGAGTGAAGCGAGGTCCTGAATTGGGAGGGAAGGGAAAAGTAAGTGTTGGGGACTTGGAGGCAGGCAGCGATATGTAATAATGCCAAGGATGTGCAGAGGATTTAGAACATGGATGTGGTATGATTATGTAGTCTCAGTGAGGGTCACTGGAGATTCAGGGTTTGGAGTAATGAATTTTTAGCATATCCTGGCTTGCCGTTTCCCACTTAGGCTTCCAAAGAGCCACCTCACTGTGTCCTCACAGGGCCTTTTCCTAGTAGCTCTGGCACATCTTACTCTCCTTAGGGCACCAGTCAGATTGGCTCGGGCCCCACCCTAATAACCCTCATTTAATTTAATCACCGCTTTAAAGGCCCTGTCCTCAAACTTTTCGCACTTCTTGCCCACAGTAAGACATTCATAATATAGTGGAGCATGGTGGGGCCCACTCTTAATACCAGCACTTGGGAGCCAAAGGCAGAGGAATAGATCAGCACGGTCTACATAGAGAATTCCAGGGCAGGCAGAACGATGTAGTTAAGATGGTGTCTTAAAAAAAAAATCATAAATGTCTAAATGAGAAAAGTTTCTTAGAGCAAAGCTATGTACCTGGTCTTTTGAGACTTTTCTCTTTAAAAATCCCTGAGGAATTTTATTTTATTTTATTTTTTTAATTTTCTGAACATAGTTTTTCACCTGCATGTATGTTTGTATGAGGGTGTCGGATCTCATGGAACTGGTGATGCAGACAGTTGTGAGCTGCCATATGGGTGCTGGGAATTGAACCCGAGTCCATTTGGAAGAACACTCAGTGCTATTAACCTCAGAGCCATCTCTCCAGCCCCCAGCCCTGCGGAATTTTTCTAGACACCTGATGTGAATAATAACCGAGAGAAGTGGGCAAATAACAGCAAAGAATGTGGGCTTGGACTTCACAGAACATTTAATATTCACTGAACACCCTAACCTAGGACAGAGGAAGAGGATGGGACATTGATGACACACAGAGTTCCGATTTGTCACTGGAGCAAAGAAATACTTATGTAAAGAAGTTCAATAAAGATAGAGGATCTACACATCTCCTCATAAAAATCTGGGGTTAGCTGGGCGGTGGTGGTGCACATCTTTAATCACAGCACTCAGGGAGGCAGAGGCAGGAGGATCTCTGTGAGTCTGAGGCCAGCCTGGTCTACATAGCGAGTTCCAGGACAGCCAGGACTGTTACACAGAGAAAACTTGTCTTGAAAACCCAAAACCAAGCAACCTCCCTCAAAGAAACAGAAAGTACAATGGGATTTTCAGGAATGGGGAGTCGGTCTTTAGTGAGTACAAGATTTACATCTTATAATGAAAAGAGTTGGAGGGGGATGTTATTTAACATCAGTTTGGGGAGGGGGTTCGAGACAGGGTTTCTCCGTGTAACAGTCCTAGTTGTCCTGGAACTCTCGTAGACCAGGCTGACCTCGAACTCACAGAGATCCGCCTGCCTCTGCCTCCTGAAAGGCTGGAAAAGATTCCACTTTTGTGCTGGGCCCTTTGGGGACCTTGAATTACACCCCAGCCCCCAGGATAAGATGAAGGCCACAGAAGAGCCGAAGGCCGACCCTTCCCCCCCCAGCCCACAGGATATTCTGAAGGCCGTGGGACCCCTCTTTAGGCGACGTATTAGCTAATGGAGAAGTCTAATTACACAAAGTTGCTGACTGCAGCCCATTCCCCCACCCGTAGTCATACAGAGAATGTTGACCACTCAACTTCCCTATCAGCTGGGTAATATTTCAAACAGACCCTGCGGTTAGCAAAGGGTCAGTAGATGTCTGGAGGATGTAACGGGGGTGGGGTGGGGGGACTGTTGCCATCCCCTTAGATAATAATAGCCTATTAGGAACTAACAGCTTAGGTAAAGATTAGCTTTACCTAATCTTTAGCCAATTATGATATAGGATATGTAATTTTGTTTTTTGAGACTGTAACCTTGTGACTGTTTTGTGGTTTTTGTCTTTATAAACCCCTTACAATAGTAGACAGGGTCCTTTCTCTCCATCTGCTGTGTCTCTCATCCTCGGTCCAGCAGAAGCAAGCCTGATTCGGACGCGACACAAGTCCTCCTGCAGATGGCGCCAGAGCTGCAGTTCACCTCCAGAACTATAGGGGGCGTTCTAATGGGGGGGGCTCTCTCCGCCTCTCTGACGCTCCCTTCCGCCTTCCGGTCCCGCCCCTCCTGCCGCTAGGTCACACTGCGCATGCGGCGGTTGGTGAGCGACTGGGCGATGGCGGCTTCTTCAAGCGGGGAGAAGGAGAAGGAGCGGCTGGTGGGCGTCTCTGTCATGGCAGGCATCGGCAGTACACGAGAGCGGCTGCTGTCTGCGCTGGACGACCTGGAGGTCTTGTCGAGGTAACCGCGGCCTGGGAACCTGCTCGGGCCGGGACGGCTGTGGGACTGACGAGGGTAGGCGGGCTGGGGAGTCTTCGGAGAGTGTGGTGGACCTGGGGTCTGCTGCCTTCCGGGGTTTGGGGCGGCATTTCCCCACCAAGGGCCCATCTCAGTGTGACAGTGACCTGGAACCCCCAGGACCGTCAAAACTGTAGTAGCCCGTAAGAGAGGACCAGATCCACGGACACTCAACAGGTAGGTAAAGAATGTTCCCTGGGGTGCGAAGGGCAGGGATGCTGTAGTCAAGGGGAGGCTAAATGCCGACACGAAGGAGCCCAGGGTCAAGAGGAAGACGGGTGTGTAAAACTGCTGAGGAGCAGTTTGATAAGGGTTGAACTGCAACCCTCGAATCCACACATGGGACTCCTATTCCAGTGTTAGCAAGGCAAGTCCCCCCCAAAAATGGTCTGTTGGCAAAGTCATCAGAGCGGCCGGTAGATGAACCCCTCATCTGAAAAACAAAACAAAACCCGGAAACATCCAGGACTTGGTGAGATGGCTGGTGTGTGGTAGCGATGGATTAAATTGGCTGTCATTCTCCGCATTGCCGTGCCAGCTTTAAATCCATCAGTTGGAGCCTTGTAAGGGGAAAGCCCCCATCGTCACGGCAGTCGGTGCTATATTACAAGGAAACATTTTTCGTAAACTGCAACCCTTCTAGATTTGCCCTGCAGACCCACAGTCTAGGGCAGGTTGCTTTCTTGTAAACCACAACTGAGTCTTTGTGTGTACAGTCACCATGACTGTCCAGCATGCTGGGAGGACCATGAACCCTGTAACCATTTGAGGCAGAGAGCAGTTAAACCATTTTTTTTAAAATTTATTTTTACAGATTCTTACCGCCTTTTTCACTAAGTCCTCCCAAATACGCAGTTTACAGGCAAGCACCACCATACCCTGATGGTCGTTTTTCTTTTAGGGAACTTATAGAAATGCTGGCAATTTCAAGAAATCAGAAGCTGTTACAGCTGGATGAGGAAAACCAGGTAAACAGTTTGTTTTTTAATCTAAAAAGCAGTGGTGGCTCATGCCTTCAGAGGCAGGGATCTTGGTGAGGCTAGCCTGGCCTACAGAGTGAGTTCCAGGACAGCCACGGCTACATAGTGAGACACTGTCTTGGAAAAAAAAAAAAAAACAAATAAAAATGAAATAAAGAAACTATGCTTTTAAAATATCAGTTTAAAGATAAATATAAACAAACTCTCAAACGATTTTTTTTTTGTTTTTTGAGACAGGGATTATCTGTATTGTCCTTGAACTCAGAGATCCGCTCTGCCCTGCCCCCAAGCACTGGGATTAAAGGCTTGAGCCACCACCTCCATCTTTCTTTCTGTTTTTTTTTTTGTTTTGTTTTGTTTTTTTAGATGGGTTTTTATGTAGCCAAGGCTTGCC
This sequence comes from Chionomys nivalis, assembly GCF_950005125.1. Classification (NCBI taxonomy): domain Eukaryota; kingdom Metazoa; phylum Chordata; class Mammalia; order Rodentia; family Cricetidae; genus Chionomys; species Chionomys nivalis. The sequence goes on along the minus strand of NC_080097.1, from coordinate 40,421,020 downwards.
TTGAACTTACTGATTCTCCTGCCTGTACCTCAGTGTGGGGATTATAGATGTGATCAACACGCCTGGCTTGCTGAGCTGTTCTCATGTGTTGTAACATGCATTATATCATGAGTTCTTAGAACAGTCTGACATATAATAGGTGTTATTAGGAAATCTTGTTTTTAGAGGAGAAAATAGGTTTGTTGAGGGTGGTGACTTTTTCTGTGTCTTATTGCTAGTAAATGCAGGGCTATAGACTGAACCCCAGACTTTTGTTGCAGATTAAATTTTGTGGCATTTTGCCATATCTGCATATCATCTATTTATTTTATTTATTTATTTGTTTGTTTATCCAGACAAGGTTTCTCTATGTAGCCCCGACTATCCCAGAACTCTGTAGATCAAGCTTGCCTCGAACATAGAGATCCACCTGTCTCTCCCTCCTGAGTGCTGGAATTAAAGGCGTGTATCACCACCTAACTTACTTTACTATTTTTTTAAACCACCTCATTTTCTAGGCTGTCTGCACACTAAGCCATACAGGTGTGAAATTATGCTTTAAATGTATCCCAGTTAGCTTCTAATAGCTAACTTCTAACAGTTTCTCATAGTATAACTTGTATCTCAAAGTTTTTAAAATTTTTGGTACCAACTAAAGTCACTTAAAACCATTAGATTTTGGAAGAGCTTTTTATTCTGTTGTATGGTTAAAGGATACATTTTTAAGTTTTATCTCTGGAAGATGAATAAACCCAAAATTTTGCACAGTACTACTTTTGAAATATTTGTTCTGCATGGAAAAGGAACAGAATAAATGGAAATTAATATTAAGACTGTTTCCCATATTACCACAAATGGGCTATGTATATTGTTAATGCTGATTAAGAATATTTTGAGGTGTTAAAATTGATAACCTAGCCAATTCAAATATGGATTCTTTGTCTCATTGGCTTTGATTATCCTGTTGTCTGATGGAATCAACTATTATTTGACAGGTCTTGGAGCTGCTAATTCAGCGAGATGGGGATTTTCAAGAACTAATGAAATTAGCACTTCATCAGGGAAAAGTCCACCATGAAATGCAGGCTTTAGAGAAAGAAGTAGAGAAGAGAGACAGTGACATTCAGCAGCTGCAGAAACAGCTGAAAGAGGCGGAGCAAATACTGGTGAGTTGACGGCTGAAGAGCAGACAGAAGAGTTTCTCTGTGTAGCTTTGGCTGTCCTGAACTTACTCTGTGGACTAGGTTGGCCTCTAATTCAGAAATCCACCTGACTCCCAAGTGCTAGGTTTAAAGGCATGTGCCGCCACCACCCGGCTTTCAGCTATATATTATATTCAAATATTTTAAATTATAGAAATAGGAAGCATACTTTTATTTTGGCATAATCCGGGTTTGATATTAGTAGTTAAAATCTCTAGTTTATGAAATATTTGGGGTCAATAAACATTTTGTATTATTTTATGAATTCTTGAAAATTTTATTTTTTGCCTTCCATCTTAAGGTAGGCAAGTTTATTGATCAAGGCTCTAGATTAGGTTTTCCTTTGTTCTCTACTATTTAAAACAAATTTTAATTACATTTTTTAAAGTAAAATATTTTTATGTATATGAGTGTTTTGTCCATGTAAGTGCACCAGATGTGTGCAGTGCTGGCAGAGGCTGGAAGAGGCATCAGGCCCCTGGAACTGGACTTACAGATTATTTTGAGCTGAAGTATGGGTATGGTTGCTGGGAACTGAACTTGGCCTTCTGCATTTGGTCTTAACTGATGCGCCATCTCTCTCAGCTCCTTGTCTTTTTCTTTTCTTTTGCTTTGAGACAGGGTTTCCCTATGTAGTTCTAGCTGGACTAGAATTCTCTAGACCAGGCTGGCCTCAAATTCAGAGCTGTCTACTTACCTTTGCCTCCTGGGTGCTAGGATTAAAGGTGTGTACCACCATGCCTAGCTTGGCTACTTCTTTTGAAGAAATAATCTATTTGCTCTGAGAAGTCCAGTAATTTTGCTAACTGCAGTCGTAATTGTCCTACGATCTTATTACAGAGACAACTGAGTTTGACTTTCATATGACCCAATGAACTGCCATTCTTGTTGCTGATGTACAGCTTCCTAGTGTGTCACAATGGGCCCCAGGAAAGGGAGCCTCAGTGGTTTAGGATAACTTGGAACCCCCCAAAGGAAACCCCAAGTAAATGCTTGGGGGTTTTGTTTTGATTTTTAAATAAATTGTCGGAGACCAGCTTTAACAAAGATACCATTTACTAGGGTAGGGACATGGGGATTAGAAAAGTTAGTAAAGAGAAGCAGAACACATAGGATAGTACCGGATGGAGTTCCCTGCCCAAAAAGTAGGAGTAAGAGTAAAAAAAAATAAAATAAAATAAATTAATAAAAAAAAAGCCCGTATTAGCATGATACAAGGAAACAAACATACCAGTTGAAAGTTGCAGGCTACACACTCCCTGGGTGGAATTCATTGTTAATCTCCCTCAGGGAGAGCTGGATCCTTAGATTTTTTGGGGGGGCGGGGTAGAAACAGATGATTTTTCTGTACCTGAAATACAAAGGCTGAATATTAGCCATACCTGTTGACAAGAACTCTGACTACAACTAGGTGGGACCTTTGAGGTAGATACAAACAGTGACCTTGAAGGAATAAAAGTAAATTCCCACTCTCTGACCTTTGGTCCGAGTGGAATGGCAACAACTTTGAGCAAGCTGAAACTCTTTGGCCTTCAGACAAGGTGGAAATAGGCTCACAGCTTCCACAATAAATGCTTTTTAAAAACTGATTCTTTTTCCTTATGAAAGTAATATTTACTTGCCAGAAAAAATTCAGAAAATACAGAAAAGTAGAAAAAAGAAAAATTGCCTTTTGTTTCATAGCTTGAACAATGGCACAATCCACATTTTGCTGTATTTGTTTGGTTTGTTTTTGGAGAAAGGGTTAATCTTTGGGTTCCAAGCATATTTTTACTGTCATCCATCCCCTCACCTTTGTGCTCCATCCTCCTACCCCATCTCACTAAACCCTCCATCTCTAGTGTTCCTTCCTGTCCTTCCTTCCTGTCCTCCATCTCTAGTGTTCCTTCCTGTCCTCCATCTCTAGTGTTCCTTCCTGTCCTTCCTTCCTGTCCTCCATCTCTAGTGTTCCTTCCTGTCCTTCCTTCCTGTCCTCCATCTCTAGTGTTCCTTCCTGTCCTTCCTTCCTGTCCTCCATCTCTAGTGTTCCTTCCTGTCCTTCCTTCCTGTCCTCCATCTCTAGTGTTCCTTCCGGTCCTTCCTTCCTGTCCTCCATCTCTAGTGTTCCTTCCTGTCCTCCATCGCTAGTGTTCCTTCCTGTCCTCCATCGCTAGTACTCCTTCCTGTCCTCCATCTCTAGTGTTCCTTCCTGTCCTCCATCGCTAGTACTCCTTCCTGTCCTCCATCGCTAGTGTTCCTTCCTGTCCTCCATCGCTAGTACTCCTTCCTGTCCTCCATTGCTAGTGTTCCTTCCTGTCCTCCATCGCTAGTACTCCTTCCTGTCCTCCATCGCTAGTGTTCCTTCCTGTCCTCCATCACTAGTATTCCTTCCTGTCCTCCATCGCTAGTACTCCTTCCTGTCCTTCCTTCCTGTCCTCCATCTCTAGTGTTCCTTCCTGTCCTCCATCTCTAGTGTTCCTTTCTGTCCTCCATCTCTAGTGTTCCTTCCTGTCCTCCATCTCTAGTGTTCCTTCCTGTCCTCCATCGCTAGTGTTCCTTCCTGTCCTCCATCGCTAGTGTTCCTTCCTGTCCTCCATCGCTAGTGTTCCTTCCTGTCCTCCATCTCTAGTGTTCCTTCCTGTCCTCCATCGCTAGTGTTCCTTCCTGTCCTTCATCTCTAGTACTCCTTCCTGTCCTCCATCTCTAGTGTTCCTTCCTGTCCTCTATCGCTAGTGTTCCTTCCTGTCCTTCATCTCTAGTACTCCTTCCTGTCCTCCATCGCTAGTGTTCCTTCCTGTCCTTCCTTCCTGTCCTCCATCTCTAGTGTTCCTTCCTGTCCTCCATCTCTAGTGTTCCTTCCTGTCCTCCATCTCTAGTGTTCCTTCCTGTCCTCCATCGCTAGTATTCCTTCCTGTCCTCCATCGCTAGTACTCCTTCCTGTCCTTCCTTCCTGTCCTCCATCTCTAGTGTTCCTTCCTGTCCTCCATCTCTAGTGTTCCTTCCTGTCCTCCATCGCTAGTGTTCCTTCCTTATCCTTTCCTGTCATGTATTCCTAGCAGCTGCGTATTAGTGGGAGACTGAGTCATGAATAAATTTCTTTCATTGAACATAACCATGATGTAAATGATATCAAGTGGTGTTTCAGAAAAGCACAGATAAAATTCAGGGATTTCCAAGTCTTGGAAATTGTTTCTGTGGGTGAGGAACCTTGTGAATGAATCTAAAAACTGCTTGTTATAGTTAAGAATAATTTGTACTTTAAATTTTGTTTAAATTAGGCAACAGCTGTTTACCAAGCAAAGGAGAAGCTCAAGTCAATAGAGAAAGCAAGGAAAGGTTGGTACCGTGGCAGCCTGCTGACTTAAAGCAAGGCTGTGTTGTGTCTCTTGAAGCTGAAACTGATTAAGGTCCAGGGAGATGGTTCAGTGGGTAAAAGCATGTTGTTCATGTGTGATCCCAGAGCCCATCTACAGCTGTACACACGTGTACATTCTCTCGTGTGTACTTGTAATCAAGCTGATAGAAATACTGCCGATGAAGCTGTTGAAAGGATGCCTAGTAGTTTTCATTGTAAACTGTGCTCTTGTGTCGCAGCTGGTATCCCAGAGAGGGTGGCCATACCTTAGAACCCTCCTCTAGTTGTAAGAAGCAGTCACAGAAGGGAACTTGTGCTTTTTCCTCACCAGTATAGTAAAGTCAACGATCTGTAAAATTGCTGAGAAGGAAAGAGAAGTGGGGTTTACATAGGCATTTGAAGGCGAGGCAGAGAGAACACGTGACCACGCTAAACTGAGATGGGAGCACCACCCGCCCTTTGCCCACTTCAAAGCCTTACATCATGAGCTATGGATCTTCAGATACTCAGGGAGATACGGTTCCTTGACTTTAATACTTGTGCATTTGGATTACAGTTACCTGTCTCTGATTTGTTTCCTCCTGCCCATTTGGAATCTGCTTTCTGATTGTTATTGAGAGATGGGTGGACCTCTATAGCAAGAAACAAATCTTTAGGGGAGGTGGCTGAGTCGGTCAGTGAGGTTCATAGTGCCTTTTAAACAGACCTGAAGTTTATAGCATGAAGAGCTCTTCCCGTTCCTTGGACTCTGGTGCATGGTCCATTCAGAACCCTCTCAGCTGTCAGGATGCGCACTGCTGACCTAGCTTGGATGTCACTGGGATGGAGTGCTTTCATTTTCCTGTTCCTCACGGTGGTGGTCAGAAGAGTTCTGCATTTGCTGGCAGCTAGTAATTGAGATTATTGAGCATTATCATTGCAGCTCTCAAATTCATGTTAGCTGATTTTGCTGAATGGTGTCTTGGTTCTTTAGTTAGGAAATGTTTAACACGTTCAAGGTGTGTGCTGGGGTTAGGGAAGAGAGACAGCTGAAATTAGGCTGTTTTCTGATTTAAATTAAGTATGATGTGTGCCTGTGATGTCTGCTCTCCTAAACTTGTATTTACTGGTGGGAACTTTTTCTCCCCCCTCAACTCAGGTGCTATCTCATCGGAAGAGATCATTAAATATGCACATAGGATTAGTGCAAGCAATGCTGTGTGTGCACCACTGACTTGGGTTCCAGGTAACAATGCTTCTTATATAAGAGTAAAATGATTTAAATGTGGAATGTACTTCCCTAAAATAACACTTACTAATACAGGTATTTTTCTTCAGTGTCATAGTAATGCCGTCTGTGACCTCAAGTATGAATCATTGTTAATGTTTCTTACTAAGAAATAGAATTAAGTTGGAAGACTTGAGATTGCTATAATTTACCTACCTCTGCCTGCTGGAGACTGGGATTAATGGATGTGCCACCATGCCCAGCTTGAGAATTTTGAATATAACCAGGCAAGGTGTGGTAGTGCACTACTGTAAAGACAACTGGATTGCAAATTTGAGGCCAGCATGGGCTACATAGTGAGATCCCTGTCTCAGAGAGCTTGAGGTTTTTAGTGTGCACCAAGGAAAGTTAATACTTCAAAGAACATAATTATTTTTTGAAATTTTTTATTGATTTTTATTGAGCTACACATTTTTCTCTGTTCCCCTCCTCTTCAACCCTCTCCCTTGTCTTTTTCTACTTCCCATGTAAATTACATCCATGTATGTCTCTCTTAGGGTCCTCATTGTTTAGGTTCTCTGGGATTGTGATTTGTAGGCTGGTATTCTTTAAACATTCTATGAAAATATGTTTTAAGCTTGTGTTAAAAGCTGTCTTTATTGTTTTAGGAGACCCTCGGAGGCCGTATCCAACTGATTTAGAGATGAGAAGTGGATTGTTGGGTCAGATGAACAATCCTTCTACAAGTGGGGTGAATGGCCATCTCCCAGGGGATGCCCTTGCAGCAGGCAGGCTGCCAGGTACTGCTGACTGGAAGGGTGTGCTCAAGCAGACCAAGGGTTTCAGAGGTGCCAGCGAGGCATTGTCGCACAGCAGACATTTGAATCCAGGCCCAGCCTTATCTGTCTACTTGTCCAGGTTCCTTATGTCCCTGTGCATCTCCTCACCCTCCCCAGGCTCTGGACCTTCCCGTATTACTACTCTGAAGAACACTGTTGCAGTTGAGAGGCATGCTCCCCAAATAGACCAGGCATGTTTTGTAGGTGCCATGTTTTAATGTGGAAGAACCTTCCTAAATGAGAAAGGACATAAATGGGGACTGCTTTCTGAAGCCCAAGTTTAGCTATCACTTCTGTGCTCAAGTTAGAATTTGGGAACTCTGTTTATTGATCCCAGATATTGTCTTTCTCATTGCGATTTTACTACACTGTTATAATCCTCTTGAAAGACAAACCACACCAGTAACTTGAAAAGGAAAACTGAAAGAACTACTAACTAGTAACAGATAATGGATCGATAGCTACCATAGAGAGAACCATGGCACAGGCCCCTGGCTGGGGTGTAGATGGATGTAGTTTGTGTTTAGCATGTGAAACCCTAATCTTGTTAGATCTTTGGTACTACAAAGTAGGTGGGTAGATGAAATTAAGTTACTTGCATAATGGGAGGGTGACTGATTACATATCAATGGATTACCAATAGAACTGATGCCATGTGCTTTTCTCCAGATGTCCTTGCTCCACAGTACCCATGGCAGTCAAATGACATGTCTGTGAACATGCTGCCACCAAACCACAGCAGTGACTTTCTGTTGGAGCCTCCTGGGCACAACAAGGAGAACGAAGATGATGTTGAGGTTATGTCTACAGACTCGTCAAGCAGCAGTAGCGACTCTGATTGAAGGTGTGTGGCTTATGCAGGTTCCAGCGCTGCAGCGTTCTCCAGAGGGAAATGCAAACCACACTCCTAAGGAGCAGCCCTCTGCAAACCAAATGGGGTTTCTGTCGCATCTGCCAGGCAACTGTTTGCAGATTAGTCAGAATTACTGTTGTGTTGGGTTCGTACATAGCAGCTCTAGGAAAGAGACTGAAGGACATGACACATAACCCGCGGGGATTACTTGACAGGACACTGAGCCAGGCATGGCAGCGCATACCAGTAATCCCAGCACCTGGGAGGCTGGGGCATTGCTGTGAGTGCGAGGCCAGTTTTTCCTATATAGTAAGTGCTGAGCCATCTGAGCCAGAACAGCCCTGCAGAACAAGGCCGCAGAGCTCTGAGTGTGCTATTGCAAAGTCAGAGTGCTCACTTGAGGGCAGAGTCGGCTGCGTCGCAGCAACAGAACTATCACTATTTATATGTGGTAAATACTGTAATTTGTGTAAATAAACTTGCTTTTTTGTATTTTTATTTTTTTTTTCAATTGTCTATTATATGTATTTAGGTATACCTTCAGTGTAGGAAGGAAACATTTAAACCCAGTTACATTTTCATTCAGAGGGCAATGATAGACAGATCTGAGTTGGAGGCCAGCCTGGTCTATAAAGTGAGTTCCAGGGTAGCAAAGACTACACAGAGAAATCCCTGTCTTGGAAACAAAACAACAACAACAACAAAAAAGAGTTGCATTTTATAATATTTAATATTTTGGTATATATGAGAACATACAAGATGAGTTGACTATATCTTTTGTTGTTTTGTTTTTTGTTTTTTCCATGTGGGTGTTGGGAATTGAACCTGGGTCCTCTGGAACAACAGTCTGTGCTCGTAGCCACTGAGCCATCTCTCCAGTCCCATACTTTAAACTGTTTTTAACTTCAAACAGTTATCATCTGTGTCTAAGATATTTGTATAATTATCAGTTTTTTAAACAAGTATTTTTTATTACTGCAAATGTAATATACATTATTTTAAAGCATTTAAGAAATAGCATAAACAGGGCAGGTGGTGCGCCAACTTTTAATCCCAGTACTCGGGAGGCAGAGGCAGGCGGATCTCTGTGAGTTTGAGGCCAGCCTGGTCTACGAGAGCTAGTTCCAGGACAGACACCAAAACTACACAGAGAAACCCTGTCTTGAAAAACCAAAACAACAACAAAAAAATACCAGCATAAAGCATACACTTGGCCTTCTACCAGGATTAGTGCCAGTTAAGATTCTAGTTAATAATCCACATGTGCATAAACTGGTCAGTGGTGGCACATGTCTTTAATCCTGGTACTCAGGAGGCAGTGGTAGGCAGATTACTGAGTTCTAGGCCAGCCTGGCCTACAGAGTGGGTCCCAAGACAGCCAGGGCTGTTAAACTGTCTTAATAAAGCAAAAAAAGACACCCCCCCCCAAAACCGTGTAGGAGAGATGACACAGAGGTTAAACAGCACTGACTGCTCTTCCTGAGAACCCTGGTTCCATTCCCAGCACCTACATGGCAGCTCCCAGCTGTCTATAGCTCTAGTTCCAGGGGATCCAGCACTCACATAAACATTTAGACAAAACACCAATGCACATAAAATTTAAAAAAATGTACATGTGCCAGGCTTGGTGACAGGCAGATGTATGTGAGTTTGAGGCCATCCTGGCGTACATTGTGAGTTCAAGGTCAGCAATGTCTCCCTAGCCCCAGAAGTCTTAGGAGTATACATGTATCAAATTTGAACACAAACATTGAGACAATGTAGGTGTAAGTAAGAGAAAATGGGGTTTATAAATAGGTGTAACTTAAAATTTTTTTTCCATAGCAAACATCACAATAATAGTGTTTTAAAAGAGCAAAATTCAGTTGTTAGATACTTTGGGCAAGCATTCAAAACACCTTTGGTTGCCATTTTTTTTTTCTTTAGTCTTTTGTAATTTTTTCTTAGAGCTGAGGACTGAACCCCGCCTAGCAAATTCTCTACCACTGAACTAAACCCATCTCTGGAGCCCTTAGGTTTTTGATCCCTTTATAAATTACTGAAAAATCAGATTTTATTTTTATAAGCTTTTATGAAATGATATTTAACATTAGAAATTTAAAACGAGAAAAGTTTGTTAACCACATAAAAGTCAAATGCATGCTAACAGCAAACAAAAACGAGCAAGAATTCACCAGTGAGAAAGTCGTCATCTTATCCTGGAGCAAATCTCTTCCGTGTCGGACCCGAAAGGAGGAAGCTGGCTCTCTTGCCTTTGCAGTCTGTTTCAGCACTTGCCTGTCATGTACCCCAGTACCCAAACCACCCAGAAATGAACCATGCATCAGGTGGCTTTGGACAGCTGCTCTGCACACTTAAGAGGATGAGGAGGGGTGCAGTTGGAATCTTAGCATCAGGGAGGCTGAGGCAGGAGGATTAGGAGTTCAAGATTATCCTCAGCTTCAGACTGAGTTGGAAGCCAGCCTGAGCTATATGAGGCTCAAAAAATAAGAATGCAAAAATTGGCGATAGTTGGGTATTACAAAAATAATTCTGGATTGTGTAACAACATTCTTCAGCCATCTGTCAGGGCTATGCACAGGAGGTGCGGCTGCGTTCCCCCACCATCTTCTTTGTTTTTGCTCTGATCAGAAGAAATTAATCTGGGCAGTGGTGGTGCAAGCCTTTAATCCCAGCACGTGGGAGGCAGAGGTGGGCGGAGCTCTGATCTCGAGACCAGCTTGGTCTACGGAACAGGTTCCAAGACAGCCAGGGCTACACAGAGAAACCCTGTCTCATAAAAAAAGAAAACAAATTAATCGTGAAACAGGATTGCTATTGAAGGAACGAGAGCCCAAAGCACAGGAATACAGAGCTCAGGCGGCACCTATGCAGCAGAGGAGACTGGAAAACAACCTCACAGGAAGAGCTCACCAGGGACCTGGGCAGCAGCTGGAGCTAGTGGCTGGAGAAACATCAGCCAGAAAACCATGCTCTGCCGGATTAAGGAAAGATGAGACAGCACATGCACTCCAGGGCTTGGCTGGGCTGGATGCTGATCAACATGGGCTGGTTAGAAGCTTCTGCTATTAACATTGGCTGTGCACGGGGTGATCCTTACATCAAGAAGGTGATTTTTCCACACACACACACACACACACACACACACACACCCTGGGCCAGAAGCAGGTTAAAATCCAAACCAGCCGGTAGCTTTCATTGCGGACAGGATGCTGTCCTATGAGACACTGCACAGTTCAGTCTCTCACAGGAAAGCTTTACAATTTGCTGGGGGGTGGGAGGATGGAGGGGAGAGCAACCAACCAACTAGCTTTTGCCCTTGGTGTCCCACAAAGTTCTGGAGGACCTCTGGGAGATCCCCCACACTCAGAGACCCAGTGTGTCGCTCTGTGTGATGCCACCACGCAAGGACACATATAGGATCTCAGGCAGACAGAGGGAAAGGCGGCTGGCTTGACCTTTAGCAGTAGGATCCAAACTTAGTCTGTCTCACATTTAGCACAGATTCCCTGTCGGAAACCGGGGAAGTACAGCCTACCACACGTCATGATGTCACATCATCGTTTAAAAATTCTTCTCAAGTAAGAGGAGAAAGGACGTCAACAAGCGCGATGAATTTTGCAGTGGACAAACTGCTTCCAAACTTGAATAACCGTATCTGAATTTTGACCTCTATTTGAATTAGAACAGCAAGACAAAATCTGTTACACTTGCCTCCATGCAGCCGACAAGGGTAACTTACAGTGGTACATTAGCCACAAGCTGCTGTTCATCTTACTCAGGGACACTTTCCAGGTTCGAGTTACTTTAGGAGAGACTGTAAATAAACTAACGACCGCACGGTTTTGCAAATAAAAATGGGAGTTGTCCTGAAACATGGAATCTTTCATTTACTAAAGTTTTTGTTGTTCTTTTTTTTAATCAAGGAATTTCCTTGGCTCCTTCGAGGTGCTCTCCTCTGTACCCATGCAGGTGGTTCAGGTCCTCTCTAAATGGGTCATAGCCTTGCTCTTTTAAGCAACGGAGAGCCCAGAAAAGCTGGTCTGATGGAGGAAATTCTTCCCAAGGAATCCACTCCCAACCTAGAAGAGAGGGGCGATGAGTGCACACAGAGAGCAAGGAGCTTTCTTTTGGAGAACTAAGCTATTACATACTCAGGGGAACATTAGCTGACTTTACAAGTGGCCCAGCACTAATCAAAGCAACAGTGACCTGGGGCTAACTTGGCTGTGCAAATCAAACCTATTTAGAGCGAAGACTGCAGGAAGAGAAGGGTGATCGGTGAAATCCTGGGCTGGAGACAGGGTTTCATGCATCAAAGCATTTAGTTCTTAGCTGAACTCATGTGAGTTGTTTACTGCTCCCATACATAACTTGGCCAAGGTCACAGAGAATGGTTAGGTCCAAAGTGGGCCCCCAAAATGGCAGTGCCATGGACTATGTGGCAATTACAATCTGGGCTCACCTCAGGCTGGTCTCTGACCAGGTAATCAGAAGGATTGCTGGTGTAATGGTCTGTCCTGTCCCTTTAAGAGACAAGCCCACTCCACACCCCCACACTTCCCACTGAGGCAAGCAGATCTTCCTTCTACTTCCAGCCCGAGTTCCTTCCTTTCCATCTCTCTCCCGAAGGGGCAGCTTCTGTCTCGCTCCTTTCTCTCTACTTCTTCCCTTCCCTCTTTTCCCTTCCCTTCCATTACCCACTAAATAAATATCAAACCTCACTTTGCATGGCATGTGCCTATCCATCTCTGTCTCTCACCTGCTGCCGTGTGGCTCTTTCCCTAGGACCTGCTGCTTTCGTGACCCACTGTGGCCTCGTGGCCCGCTGCCTATTGGTGCTACTCGGGGACCTGCAGCATTTTGGCCCAGGCCACTCAGGGAATGGCACCGTTTTATTTTTACCATAAGAGCTGGTATATAAACAAAAGCCTAAAATCACTATTCCTTAAAAACTGGTTCTCAGCCTTCCTAGTGCTGCGACCCTTTAATTCAACTCCTCATGATGCGGTGACCCCCAGCCATACAATTATTTCACTGCTGCCTCACAACTGTCATTTTGCTACTGTTAGGAATCCTGATGTAAACATCTGTGTTTTCCGATGGTTTTAGGTGACCCTGTGAAGGGCTGTTCGGCCCCAAAGGGGTCAATCCCACAGGCTGAGAACTACTGCTTAGAAACGTGTGAATAAGACTTCTGTCTGGCAGGAAGAGCCACTGCTCCCCATATCTGCCCCTACAGCTCCATACGAGGCACCTGGTTCCACATTAACACACCCCTGTAACACACACTGAAGTCCCCAAGCTAGACAGTTCCTTCTTCCCTGCACTGGCGCCCAGACTCTAAACTTCCAGGCTCCCTCCTATCACAGCCCTGTTCTTTAAAACTGTCAAAGCTTTCCCCACCTTTTGCAGTCTTCTCTGTCCTCCCTCCTAACCCCTGGAGACAGCTATTTCTCCATATAACCCTTTCTTTCTACACATGGCGTGGCCCAGCTCAGTGGTTTCACTGCGTCCTCACAAGAACACAGTGTAAGATCTATAACATAAACCCAGGCAGTCTGTATTTTATCTATGTATTGTCACATCTCTACATTGTCTCTGTCTGCTCGGCTGTAACGGGATAGCCTACACTAAGTAGCTTACACACAAAGTCATTTATCACATACAGTTCTGCAGGTTGGAAGACTAAGATCAAGATGCTGGTAAGACATGATGTCTGGTAATGACCCATTTCCTAATGTAGGACCCAGGGCAGCTTGGTACACACCTGCCACTTGACAAAGGGCCCGGAATCCATAAAGCCCAGGACCTCGGGCTAAAACCTAGGAAATCAGAGCTAAAGGAATCTTCCTTATGTTGCTAACGTTGGGCGTTTTGTCAGAGCACTGCAAAGGCTAAGCTTTGCCCTCATGACATAACCACGTCCCCAACGCCCCATCTTCTGTTTCCATTACCTTGAGGACTACAATGTCAACACAGGTTTTCATTTTTAATTTTCTGTCTTTTTAAAAAAGACTACCTTTCTACATAGCTCTAGCTAGCTTGGAACTTGCTATGTAGACGAGCATTTTACAGAAATCTGTCCTCTGCCTCTGAAGTGCTGGGATTAAAGGCCTGTGTCACTACTCCTCGCTCCAACTCAGGAAGTTTTGGAGGGGCAAAGACAGAAATGTGAGAATCCAATTCTCTTCAGAAAGCAATGATACTTGTAATGATGTGTTTCTTTGAAGAGACACACCTTATTGTATATGATTCTCTTACTTTCATTTTTTTCCGGTTCCATGTTCTTCGGCTCTGACTCATGCACCGTGTCCACCTCCCCTTTCATCAGTATGGTGACATAGTGGTAGTTCTCCTCCTCAACGAAGGAATTCACCACGGAGGCGAAACGCACATTCTTCAGGCGGAGCGCAGCCTCTTCCCAGGTCTCCCTCTGAGCACACTCTTCCCAGGTCTCACTGGAGAAAGAAACACAGCCTGTTCAGTGTACACACAACACGAGATTCTTGGGTGAAATGCTGTAGCATAAAATAGAAGCAACACTCATTAGTTTATGCTTTAAAATGATAAAAGAATACCCTGACTTGACATTCTGCATATTCTATTCTTTTTTTTTTTTTTTTTGGTTTTTTCGAGACAGGGTTCCTCTGTAGCTTTTTGGTTCCTGTCCTGGAACTAGCTCTTGTAGACCAGGCTGGCCTCGAACTCACAGAGATCCGCCTGCCTCTGCCTCCCGAGTGCTGGGATTAAAGGCGTGCGCCACCACCGCCCGGCCTGCATATTCTATATTTAGTGATTTGAAGACCCAAAGAGCTTTGTATTAAACAAAGATCAAAATTTAACTACCAACATTAATATCTCTGACTGGAGCTAGACCTCGGCAGCTAGGGGGTGGTTTAGTGTGTCAGGCAAAAGCCCAGGCTTTTAAGTCAGCTGTATCCAAACTCTTTCTATCTTAAATAGACAAGGGAAACCTTAAATTTCTCATGGGGTTTTTATCTTTCAAAAATGTATTAAATGGCTTCCGAATTTCAGTTTAAGCCTCAAAACTGAGGCCATTCAGCAACACAGAGAGCAAAGTGCTCAGAGTTTGGGGGGTTGCATAGGAAGCCAGAACAGTGGGCTCCCAGGCCACACAGGATGGACAGGTTACCTTCAAGAGGAAAGAAGTTGTGCATTTTTTAATTTAGCCTAGTAGAAATAGTTCTCTTCCTTATGACGGCAAGCTAGTGAGAGACACTGCCAATGAATCCGTCATGCCTCAATCACTGTGCTCAGGAAGCCGAGGCAGGAGGACCAATGTTAAGTCCAGGCCACCCTCCGCTACAGTGAGATTCGGGCCAACATGGGCCAGGATAAGACTCTGTCTCAAAAACAAAACCTATAAACAACAAAACTCCCAAACACAAAATCAAACAGAAAAGAGTCAGTCACAGAAGCTGGAAGATACTGGCGCTTTACTTCCCCTGTCAAAGGCACATTGGGCTGCCCAGCTTCACAAGGCTCGCCCAGTGCACTGCTTCAGAGCGGAACTCACTGGTAAATCTGACTGCACGGGAACACAGAGACTGTGGGAATTCCACAGTGGAAATTTGGAAGGAGACAGCTATCTGGCATAGGTCCCCAGGGTTAAAATAGAGAAGGGCAACCATGAACAATCATCACTTTCATCTTGGAATGGATGTTCCCGTTGGACTAAGCAGATGCTGCAAGAGACTGGTAGGGTCTAGTGGGGTGATGCAGGCCTTTCACCCCAGCACTCGGGAAGAGTCCTGGGCAGAGGCAGGCAGATTTCATTGAGTTCCAGGTCAGCCAGGGCTACATAGAGATACCATGTCTGTCTCTCTGTCTTTGTCTCTCTCTAATCAATTAGATAATACTGACCCACGTATTTATAGATAGGAAGTCTAGGATTTCCTTTTAAATAGTCCAGAAAATCAAGTACATGTTGGCTAGAAGGAGGCATAAGAGGGTTTGAGCATCCACCTTCCAAATGTTTTATATTCCTTTACATTACTAAAATGAGCAACCCTGGATCTTGGGGATATAGTTAACCACACTCTATTTAAAACACACTTAAGAACTCTAGGTCAGGGTTTCTTTGAGTTGTGTAGAAACCGACTTAGCCACTCTTCCCACTTTGTGGGTGTGGGACATCCACCGCGGAAAACACTCCCACAGACAACGCGGCCAGAAATGCAATATATCTAAAGTTCATGGGGCAAAGCGAAGACTCCCAGGTTTTCATAAACATCCATTTTCTCTGTCAGCACCAAGAAATACAGACTACTCCCACCTGCAGCCAGGGGAGGGCGGAGCGAGGACCGAGGGAGCGGAGACCCTGGCACAGCGCCCCCTCCCGGCGGGAGACCGGAAGACCCCGAGGCCGTAGAGAACACACGGAACGCAACTGCGCACTGACGCGCGCCACACGGACGTATTTGTCGAAAGGACTGGTCCTACTCTCACAACTTCCGTTTTCCCGAGGTCGACCCGCTCACCCAAATTCCAAATGGCCCCCAGGAAGCTGGAAACTGCCGGCTCCAAACGACCCTTTCCTCTTCCCCAGAAGGACGCAGCGAGGATGCTTGCAGCTCGTCACCACCACGCCGACCCCAACTCCGGGGCGCCGCCTCGGCTCCGCGTTGGCGCTCATAGCGCTTGGCTGCCCCCGGAAGTGATTTTGACTGGTTCACATCCGCTTTCAAACTGTATGGGAGCCCGCTGGAGTCCCCCTTACTGCTTCTGTGAGTGTTGTCTGTCGCAGACCTCTGGTGTCGCCTGGTGGACAGGTCATGTGGAAACAACCCTTATAAATAACTGATTTAAGAGTACTCAGCCTGGCGGTGGTGGCGCACGCCTTTAATCCCAGCACTCGGGAGGCAGAGGCAGGTGGATCTCTGTGAGTTCGAGACCAGCCTGGTCTACAAGAGCCACTTCCAGGACAGGCTCCAAAGCTACAGAGAAACCTTGTCTCGAAAAACCAAAAATTAAAAAAAGTACTTAGATGATTTGGAGAAGTAAATAAATTCAGCTAGGCAAATTATGTATTTAAGACCAAAATATACTGTACCAGATAAAAAATATGCATCAATTAAAAATGAAATAGGAAAGGAAAAAACTCCTTGGGAAATCAACTGTCGCTAAGCAAATTTGACATTTTACATCTCTGCATGGGTGGGTTTACTTTAAAAGTATTAATTTATTTATACTAAAGTAATATTGCATCATTTTAGGAACTCAGTAGTACAAAAACTACCAACAACACGGTCTCCTTTAGTCCTCCCTCCAGAGACAGATTTATCTCTTCGAAGTGTTAGTTTTGATATTTGCACACATATTTGTAAGTGTATGTGTGTTTTACATACGTAGTAATCCATTAGAAAGTTACAATATCAATGACATATGCTTAGCAAAGTCCTAAGTTTTGCTAACCAACAAATGTGCAAATGAATTGGACAATTTAAAACAATTGAGCCAGGCATAATCACTATTTTAAAAAGTGCTGGGTATCTCCATCGGGGAATTGCACACCAAAACTACTTTGGCATACCCCCTCACCCTGTCAGAATGGCTGTCATCAAGAGATTTTACAGCAAATGTTGGTGAGGTTGTGGAGAGAGGGGAACCCTTATTCACTGTTGGTGGGGTGTAATCTAGTACATTATGGAGAAACGTTTGGCCATTTCTCAAAAAAATTAAATATAGACTTACTATACAACCCAGCTGTTTCCGACCTGGACACTTACCCAGAGAATTTCATACTCTCTTATAGAGAGATTTGTGCCCCCATGTTTATTGCTTCCTTGTGTTATATAATAAGGGAGAGGAACCACCCTAGTTTTCCATCAATAAATGAATAGATAATGAAAGTTTGGTACATATATGACATAGAATTTTATTCAGCGCTAAAGAAGAATGAAATTGAAATTTACAGGAAAAAAATCAAAGGACTTGCAATGTATAATGTTAAGCAAGGTCACACAATCTCAGAAAGAAAAAAAAAAACACTCGATGTTCTTCCTCACATGAGGACCGTAGCCTATAATATATATGTATTCTGTTTGAGTGGAAGTGTATTTCCATCTCCTGGCATCCATGTATCCAAAGAGTCTGGAATGTTTGGTTGGAGGCTCTACCCCAAGCCCCTCCCCCTCGGAGTTGCCTCAGTCCAGACTCCACTCCTGAGAAAGCCCACCAAATGATGACCCCTCCCCAGAGAAGCTTAAGATCACTCCCACAGGGTATTTAAACTGCTCCGCATGCACATGGCTGGTGCAGGACTGTGCAACACTGTCTTCTGCACAGGACGTGGCTGGTACAGAACTGTGCAACACTGTCTTCTGCACAGGACGTGGCTGGTGCAGGACTGTGCAACACTGTCTTCTGCACAGGACGTGGCTGGTGCAGGACTGTGCAACACTGTCTTCTGCACAGGACGTGGCTGTTACACTCATGAACTCATGACAGCTGGGGTTGCCTGCACAAGACCTGCCCAAGATGGGGCCTGTCAGTATTCTACCATGGATGACGGAGAGGCCCCACTCCTTTCTGGGAAGCTGTTGGAAGTTAATGGTTACTGGGGGGAGAGGAAGCCATTTTCTTCAGTGGTGTAGCCACTGCTAAATTGCCTGTGTTCCCATAAATAACTCCTTGCCCGTGCTCACACAAGCAACACATTGTTATGGTTAGTCTTAATTGTTAACTTGATGAGCTCTAGAATGACCTGGGGAGGGGGTGAGCCTCTGAGCATGCCTGTGGGAATTACCCTGATCAGGTTGATTGATAGGAAAACCTATCTACTGTGGGCTGGATGCCACTATTCCCTATGGTGGGATCCTGGAATGTGTAAGACTGGGCAAGTGAACTGAGCACAAGCATCTGCTTTGGATGACCCTTGGGAACACTGTAGTCTGTGAGAGACACAGACCATCACTGCTGTGTCTTAGAGAGGTGTTTCCACCGCAGAACACAAAAAGAAAACACTTCACTAAGTGGCTAAGAATGAATTCTTCGTGCTCAACACAATAAACCAATAAAACTTGTCATCTGTGATGGAGAAAAAAAAATAATAAACTTAACCCAACCAGTATAGAAAACAACCAACATGAAATAGAATTAGCCAAATTTTCTCAGTGATATCCCTAAATATAACTGCTCTTAGCTCTCCAAATAAAGATACAAACTGATTAGATAAAAAGAATAGGATCCAAATCTCTATTTCTAATATACATACTTCACTGGCAGAAATAGTTAATTCAAAAAGCAAATGGATGCTGAAAACAAGCTGGCTTGACAATTCTGCTAACTGATAAAGTGACTTTTAAATTGAAATTATATGAGATATTGGAGAGACTAACTCATCAAGAATACACAGTTGTAAATGTGTATGCCCTAAATTGTAGGGATCCTGATTTCATAAAACAAAAAGCAAAACGAACAAAAGAAGTCACTAATGACTTTAAAGGACAGGCCCTGATACTAATAGCATCAGTAATAACTAGTAATAATAGTTGACATCAATAAGTAGTTGATATCAAAGTCCTACCCTTATCAGTAGACAGGTCGTCCAGACTAAAAATACAAAAGGAAACTTCAGTTAATCCGCACCATAGACCAAAAGAACTTAACAGATACCTACAGAATACTGCATCTAACACCTTCAAAACTGTTACTCTTCCACAGAACTTTCTCTAAAACAGCACAGTTTTGCCCACGAAACAAATGTTAACTAATGCAGAAAAGGCCCTTGAAACAAATTCTTGCATCTTGTCACAGAGTAGGGAAGTAAAACGAGAAATCAATAACAACCAAACAACTGGACGGTTGTGGTGCACACCTTTAATCCCAGCACTCGGGAGGCAGAGGCAGGCGGATCTCTGAGTTCGAGGCCAGCCTGGTCTACAAGAGCTAGTTCCAGAACAGCCTCCAAAGCTACAGAGAAACCTTGTCTCAAAAAACCAAAAAAAAATTTCTGAAAAAACAAAACAAAACAAAAACCAGAAAGTTTGAAATCATTTGGGGATTGAGCAATATATTATTTTTAAAATCCAAATTGTATTTATTTTTATTTATTTTCTTTGTGTGAATGCTTTGCCTGAATGTATGTATGTGCATTACATGTGATCCTGGTGACCATAGAGGACAGAAGAGGACATCAGATCCTCTGGAACTAGAGTTATTGGCAGTGCTGAGCCACTATATAGGTGCTGAACCTGGGTGCTCTGGAACAGCAGCTCATGCTCTTACCTGCTGAGCTGTCTTTCCAGCCCCATACAATATGTTCCTGAATGACCCATGGAATCATTAAGGAATCTAGGGGCTATTGAAAAAAGACCTATGATCAAATGAAATGAAAGAAAAACTTACTGGTATCTCTGAGACACAGCCATGGCAATTCTGAGAGAAAATTTTGTATGTATAAGTGTTTATATCGTGGATAGAAGTCCTTGTGCTTAAGCCTGATGATTTGAGTTTGATCTCTAAATCCCACAAGGTGGCAGAAGAAAACCAACTCCTGAGTGTTTTCCTTTGGCCTCCATATATATGCCAAGTCATTCACACATCTACACATACACACACACACGAGAGAGAGAGAGAGAGAGAGAGAGAGAGAGAGAGAGAGAGAGAGAGAGAGAGAGAGAGAGATTACAGATAAATATCCTAATCAGGCAACTCAAAAAGAATAAGGAAAATTCCAAAGCAACAGATAAACCTATAAACTGCCCAGTCAGTGGTGGTGCATGCCTCTAATCCCAGCACTCAAGAGGCAGAGGCAGAAGGATTTCTGAGTTTGAGGCCAACCTGGTCTACAGAGTGAGTTTTGGGACAGCCAGGTCTACACAGAGAAAACCCTGTCTCAAAAAATCTAAATAAATAAATAAAAATAAAATTTAAAAAGGTGATATAAACTGGGACAGAAATTAATAAAATAGAAACTAAAACAAAACACAATACAAAGAACCAGTGAAACAGCTCCGACACATTCTTAACAAGCAGTGAGACTGGTGCAGTCACGGTCTCCAAACGAGAGTCTCCCAGGACAGGGTGCACTCTGCTCAGGTCTACCAGATCTCTAAGGAATAGCTAGCACTAAGGCCCCTAAAATATTCCACAGGGTAGAAAGGAAAGAGCAATACTACATTACATCTGGTCTTTGGAGTTGGTGTTGCTATGGAGAAACCCTGGCAAGGACAAGGTTAGATGGTCACTCTGTTCTGAGCTTTTGAGGAACCTCTCTACCGATTCCCAAAGAGATCGCACCAGTCTCCATTCTCACTGGCAATGGCTGAGCATTCCCGTTCCTTGTCCTTGCTAGCATTTTGTCATTGAATTTCTTGAAGATAGTGTCTGACCAGGGTGAGACAGACTGTCAAAGCAGTTTTAATTCAAATATTGGGACACGGTTTTCAAGTATTTATTGACCATTCACATTTTTTCTTTCTAGAACTATTCTGGTCCTTAGAACTGTGGTCTGCTTATCTACCCATGATCTTGAATAACAAGTGCCAGAAATAATCTCTGTCAAATCCAGGTCTCTGCTCTCTCTATCCTCCTTAAATCTGGTAAATTCTTATAGTGATTGAGCAAAGGGAAGAGCTAGTGCTTGGTGTTGTGTAATAAAGTAAAATAGTAGCTGTTGACACACGCCCCTTACCATCTGCTCAGAACCATTGCTTTGTGGATTTTATACTGTTTCCACCAGCTGGCCCTCTGTTCTGTCTACACAGCTCTAAGGACATTGTATGCCTTTCCAGGCTTCTCCAGCCCTTCTGAAGTAGGTATGAACATTGGGACTAAAATTTTCTTCCAACTAGAGGATACAAAAGTTAGTAACTCTCCTGGAAGAAATGAAGATGGTGTCTGCATGCATACATGAGTTTGTGTGTGTGTGCTTGCATGCATGTGTACGATGCCCATCTTCTGCCTTCCTAAGGCCAGCTTTGTCTTATTTCTGCTGATGAACTGTGTGCTCCAGGCTAGCTCCACTGTGAACTTCTGGATAGTTCTTCTGTCTCTTGTGTCCCGTTTTGCTGTAGGACTTCTGGGGTCACAAACTATACTCCACATTCAATTACCACATGGGTGCTGGTGATGGAATTTGGGCCACCAGGCTTGTGTAGCTAGTGCTTTGACTGACTAAGCCTTCTCCGCTGGAAAGAGTAAAGATTTTCTAAAGAGACACACATGCCCCCTTTTTTGGCTCTCAAATTATTAGATAACAAACCCCAAAGAAATTGGAACTTCCCTTGGAATCTCATGTCAGAAGGAAAAGAAATAGCCTTAGAGTCAACCAAAGCAGGAACTTGTCTCCTGGAAAGAGGTCACAGAGCTCTGACCATCTTACAGGAGAGACTGAAGCTGAGACAATGACGAGTGAAAACACAATCAGAGCTGCTTTGTGCAATCTTTGCCCTTTGTTTAAACCTAAGCCTCCTGTCTGGACCCTGAAGATGGACTTGGTAGGGCTGTCCTTAGATCTCTTTGTTCCTGTCCTCAGTGTGTCCGCATTGAATACATCTTTCCCCCTGATCTTTACTGTTACTTGGTTTCTTGTACTTCCCTACACACAAGGGATTTTGTGACCTTGGCTGTCCATCCAATGCTCCTTGTTCTAGATTCCCAAATCTCTCTAGGGTAGCTCACCCTTTGTCCTGGATACAGCAGCCCTTGGGAATACACAGCACACAGTTCCTTCTCAAGGAACTAACTCCAAATATCTTGTTTACTTCTTCTCTCATCTCTAGAGGTGAGAAAATGGAAGAGTGAGCCCAAGGTGGAAGGGTGCAAGTATTATGAGACCAGAGTCGGTATAAAGGGTTTAGCAAAGTATATATTCTGTGGACAGAAACACAGAAGGGGTAGGGGGAGGGGGAGAGGGAGAGAGTATGAGTTGCTTCCCCAAAGGACAATGAGATCTGATTAGAAGAGCAAATTTAGTGATTCGTATTATGGTAGGCCATTGGCGTGGAGACAGATTTTAGTAGACAAGAGGTGCCCAACTATCTCCATTGTTAATAGTAAGTCTATGCCTTTGTTCATCCCAAGACTGCTCTTTTAAGGTGTGATGTCGAGGTGCATCAGGAATGAACCGTTGTTTGTTTAAATTCTGGAATTTCTTTGAAGTTGAAAAGGGACGGTGTGTGTGTGTGTGTGTGTGTGTGTGTGTGTGTGTGTGTATCTGGCTGGTTGGCATTGTTGACCTGTTATGGGGTCATAGTATCATCAATGGATCAAGCCATATTTTGGGGAGGAGAAAGGTAATGATTACTGTAGGAGGTTGCAGACTAGACTGTGTGACATTCTTGGAGTCTGAGAAGTCCTCAGTGGGAGACAGCTTATGAAGTTGACGATTGATATCCCTGAGACAGTAACATTTGGAGTTTAATACCCTATAATCACAACCCATAAGACAACCATTGTAACCGAAAGTTAAGCAAGCAGGGGCCAGAGATAAAGAATACACTCTACAAAGCAAAAAGGGCCCTGGGAGCTAAACAGTCCTCTAGACCCATCTTGACAGGATGTCCAGGAGCTGTCCCACCCAGAGCTCTGCACTCAGCTTTGATTTAGGCTCTTGGGGGTTTTAGGTTATTTTGCGATATTTTTTTTTCTTTCTACCTTTCCATTAAGTATTGACTTAGCAGCACAGATGTCATTAAAGGAACTCATGTGCCTCCCGCTCCTGCATTACGGCTGTCTGGGAACCTGCAGTTTTGGAAGGTTACTCCTGCTGAGGAGCTAGAACTGTGCTGCTGTGCCTCTATAGATGCTGGTGTGGCCTTATAGACACTGTATAAGAGAGCTATTTCTGAGAGTCCCATGGGTCAAAGGAGACCTGTGAGAGTAGAATGACCTGAAGTCGCCTGTTCCCTCAACAGGTTGTTTGTCGCTAGCACTCCAAAGTGGGGGGGGGTTTCGGACAATTCTGGAGTTTTGTTTTGTGGCATAAGGGTTTGGAGGTAAGAAGAGCACCTTTTTCAGAAAAAAGCCTAGATTGTGAAAATGCCGGGAGATGCGAAGTCTGGACACCCAGCATGGCTTCCTATCGCTTGTCTGCGAAGGCCAAGTGTAAGTTGGAGCCATGTAGAAAATTGTAGCTTGTCCCTAAGGTTGCTAAATCCAGTCATAAAAAGCGGCCTGTCGATAGGCTGCTGGAGTTAGCAGTAACAGAAGGGGCTGAGGGGCCTCAGGGATTGAATCCTTTTGACCTCGTACCAGGAAAGTATTCAGCTCTACACAGAGGTTGCTCAAAAGTGGGGTAATTGTGAGGGATTTGGTAAGCCAGGTTTTGAAAGACCAGAGATGAAAGGGACAAGTGAGGTCTCACTTAACTACAAAAGTTCTATTTGTCAGAATACCAGCGGTCTCTCCAGTTGCTGAGTGGTTATGTGCGTGCTGTTTGGAGGCAAACGGGAGGACTGGGAGATGCTCAGATAGAAAAATCGTGCTTTGCAAACATTAGCATTGTTACTCTACTGTTGCTGCTCTAGAGGCAGGGACCTGGAAGAACAGAGCTAATAAGTGAGGTGAACTAAAGTCTCAGAGTCCAGCCCATACAGTTTTGGGTGGATTTTTGTTGGGAGTTTGTTGTTGTTGTTTAATTCTCACTGTGTATATTCATTGTACATGGCTTCGTGTTACAGAAAGGCATTTAATACACGTATATATTATATGTGTGAAAGTTCCCTCTGTGATCCACTGCCACTCTTTTTTTTTAAGAATAAAAATTAAGTTTAATTAAATCAAATTTTTTTAATTAAAAATTTCCACCTCCTCCCCGCCTCTCTTTTCCCTCCCCCTCCCGCCACTCCACTCCCCACTCCCCTCCCCCTCCCTCTCCAGTCCAAAGAGCAGTCAGGGTTCCCTGTCCAAGGTCCTCCCTCCTCCATCCAGGTCTAGGAAGGTGAGCATCCAAACAGGCTAGGCTCCCACAAAGCCAGTACATGCAATAGGGTCAAAACTCAGTGCCATTGTCCTTGGCTTCTCAGCAGCCCTCATTGTCCACCATATTCAGTGAGTCCGGGTTTTATCCCATGCATTTTCAGTCCCAGTCCAGCTGGCCTTGGTGATCTCCTAATAGATCAGCCCCACCGTCTCAGTGGGTGGGTGCTCCCCTTGCGGTCTTGACTTCCTTGCTCATGTTCTCCCTCCTTCTGTTCCTCATTTGGACCTTGGGAGCTCAGTCCATTGCTCCAATGTGGGTCTCTGTCTCTATCTCCATCCATCGCCAGATGAAAGTTCTATGGTGATATGCAAGATATTCGTTAGTATGGCTATAGGATTGGGTCATTTCAGGCTCTCTCTCCTCAGCTGCCCAAGGACCTAGTTGGGGACATCTCTCTGAACCCCTTGGAACCCCTCTAGAGTCAAGGCTCTTGCCAACCCTAAAATGGCTCCCTTAATTAAGATATATACTTCCCTGCTTCCATATCCAACCTTCCATTATCCCAACCATCCCATTCCCCCAAGTTCTCCCTATCCTCCCCCCTCTTTTTTTTTTTTTTTTTTTTTTTTGGTTTTGGTTTGGTTTTTTTTCGAGACAGGGTTTCTCTGTCCTGAAACTAGCTCTTGTAGACCAGGCTGGTCTTGAACTCACAGAGATCCGCCTGCCTCTGCCTCCCGAGTGCTGGAATTAAAGGCGTGCACCACCACCGCCCGGCCTGCCACTCTTTCTAGACCCCTCCATTGGTCACTTCTGTTCCTTAGGCAGTTTCACTTCTGTTTTCATATATCACATAGGCATATGGAATTTTATGTATCTATATAAGATCTAAGAACCACATATGAGGAAAAACTCACAATATTTGATTTTTCTGAGTCTGGCTTAATTTGCTTAATGTGATTATCTCTAGTTGTATCCATTTTCCTACAGACAACCTAAGTTTGTTCTTCTTAAGGACTGAAAATACACACACACACACACACACACACACCATGATCACTATCATCTTCATTTACCAGTTCACCAGTTGTTACACTAAGACTCATAACTTAGCTATTGTGAACAGTGCTGAGTAACTGTTGATATGCACATATCTCTGTGATATGAGACACTGGGGTGCTTTTGAAGACTGTGGAACTTTTGAAGTTATTTATGTTTTTAATGTGTTATCTTGAGGGTGAATAATAAAGGAAACATTGTGACTTAACAGTGATACATTTGTATGTCAAGTTGACAAGGGGTCAATTATACTGTATTGTTCTATGTCAACTTGACACAGCTAAAGTCATCCGAGAGGAGGGAACCTCAATTAAGAAAATGCCTCCTTATAAAAATAAAAATTAAAAAAAAAAAAGAAAATGCCTCCATAAGATCAGCTTACAGACAAACCTGTATGGCAGTGGTTCTCAACCTTCCTAATGCTGCAACCATTTAATACTTCGTGTTGTAGTGATCCCCAACCATAAAATTATTTTCATTGATACTTCATAACTGTAATTTTGCTACTGCTATGAATCAAAATGTAAATACCTGATATGCAGGATGTCTGATATATGACCCTATGAGAGGTTGCGACCTACAGGTTGAGAACCACTGCTGTATGTTGACTGAGGTTTTCTGTCCCACCTGGTCCCCACAATCATTAAGTCCCAAAGAAATCACAAAGATGTCTACATTAATGATAAATTGATTGGCCCACTAACCCAGGCTTCTTATTAACTCTTATAACTTATATTAGCCCATTATTCTTGTCTATGTTAGCCACGTGGCTCTGTACCTTATTCAGTGGGGCAGTCACATCTTGCTCCTTCAGTGGCTGTGATAGGACTGCAGAGGGCTTCTTTCTTCCCAGAATACTTCTGGTTGTCCCACCTATACTTCCTGCCTGGCTACTCGCCAATCAGCGTTTATTTAAAATATAATTGACAGAATACAGACCATTCTCTCACACCAGCTGTAGGGCATTTTCTTAATTAGTGTTTGATGAGGGAGGTCCCAGCCCATTGTGGGTAGTGCCTTCCCTGGACTGGGGATCCTGGTTTCTGTAAGAAAGCAGGCTGAGGTCAACAAGACAAAACAACAGCCTACATAATGGGAAAAGATCTTCACTAACCCCACATCAAACAGAGGTCTGATCTCCAAAGTATACAAAGAATAATCCAATCAAAAAATGGAGTACAGACTTAAAAAGAGAACTCTCAACAGAGGAATCTAAAATGGCTGAAAGACAAGGAAATGTTCAACATCCTTAGTCATCAGAGAAATGCAAATCAAAATGTCTCTGAGATTCCATCTTATACCTGTAAGAATGGCCAAGACCAAAACGACTGATGACAACTTATGCTGGAGAGGTTGTGGGGTAAAGGGAATACTCATGCATTGCTGGTGGGAATGCAAGCTAGTACAGCCCCTTTGGATGTCAGTGTGATAATTTCTCAGAAAATTAGGAAACAACCTCTCTCAAGGCCCAGTAATACTACTTTTGGGTATATATCCAAAGGAAGCTCAATTGTGCCACAAGGACAGCTGCTCAACTATGTTCACAGAAGCATTGTTTGTCATAGCCAGAACCTGGAAACAACCTAAATGTCCCTCTACCGAAGAATGGATAAGGAAAATGTGGTACATTTACACAATGGAGTACTACACAGCAGAAAAAAATAACGACATCTTGAATTTTGCAGGCAAATGGATGGAGCTAGAGAATACCATATTGAGTGAGGTAACCCAGACCCAGAAAGACAATTATCACATGTACTCACTCATAAGTGGCTTTTAAACAAGGCAAAGAAAACCAGCCCACAAATCACAATCCCAGAGAATCTAGGCAACAGTGAGAGAAATACATTGATCTAACATGGTAAGTAGAAAAAGACAAGATCTCCTGAGTAAATTGGGATCATGGGGACCTTGGGAGATGGTTGAAGGGGAGGGGAGAGGCAGGGAGGGGGGCAGAGAATACTGTAGAGCTCAATAAAAATCAATTTAAAAAAAAAAGAAAGACTGAAGCCAGGCAGTGTTGGCGCATGACTTTAATGCTAGCACTCGGGAGGCAGAGGCAGGCAGATCTCTGTGAGTTTGAAGCCAACCTGGTCTACAAGAGCTTATTCCAGGACAGGTTCCAAAGCTACGGAGAAATCCTGTCTCAAAAAACAAATGAAAGAAAGAAAGAAAGAAAAAGAAAGAAAGAAAGAAAGAAAGAAAGAAAGAAAGAAAGAAAGAAGGAAAAAAAAGCTGAGTGGGCTGTAGAGATGGCTCAGCCATTAAAGGCTAGGCTCACAGTAAAAATATAAGGAAGCAGGTTGAGCAAGTCATGATGAGCAAGGCAGTAAGCAGAACCCCTCCATGGCCTCTGCATCACCTCCTGCCTCCAAGTTCCCGTCCTTCTTGAGTAACTGTCCTGACTTCTTTGATGATGAACAGTAATGTGGACGTGTAAGGCAAACAAACCCTTTTCTCCCCAACTTGCTTTTTGCTCACAGTGTTTCATCACAGCAATAGAAACCCCAACTAAGACTAGTTGGGTACCAGAAGCGGGGTGTTGCTGTTAACAGACCTGACCATGTTGTCTGGGAGAGGACTGTGGACAAACTTCAGAATTTTGTGCAAGAAATGCCATTGAGTCTTGAGAGCTCAGTGAGCTGTTCTGTAGGAAGTTGGAAGATAAGAATGTTGAAGCAATGCAGAAAATTGAGGGCAGACTTGTGAAGTTTCACTTGGAAGTTTAGAGACTCGATTGGGGCCATTTATTATTTTTAATTAAGTTTCTGTGGTTCCAGTTGACTGAGCCTGAAGAACCAGCTGTAATTAATGATATGCATAAAATATACTGATTTTTATATTCTAATTTTGTATCCGCTCATTTTCTTAAGTGTTTATCACGTGTGTTTTCTGGGTGTCCTAGCTAGGGTTTCTATTGCTGGGAGGAAACACTATGACCAAAAGCAAGTTGAGGATGAAAGGTTTGCTTCCTTGCACTTCCTGTCATAGTCCATCCTTGGAGGAAGTCAGGACGGGAACTCAAACAGGGCAGGAAACTAGAGACAGGAGCTGATGCAGAGGCCATGGAGGGTTTCTTTGCTCCTCGTGGCTTGCTCAACCTGCTTTCTTACAGAACCCAGGACCACCAGCCCAGGGATGGTACCACCCACAATAGATGGGGGCCTCCCCATCAATTGCTAATAAGAAAATGCCCTACAGGCTTACTTACAACCCAGTCTTAAGGGGGCATTTTCTCAATTGGGGTTCCCTCCTCTCAGATGGCTCTTCCTGTGTCAAATTGGCATAATAAAATTAGCCAGCACACTGGTGAAGGCTTTTTTCTTCCATATCATGTATACAATCAAATCTTCAAATAAGGATATTTTAGCATCTGCCTTTCTTTCTTTATATCCATTTTTATCTCAATCTCTATTATGTATACTTGGTTTTTTATGTATAATATTACTTTGGTAGGTTCTTTTCTGGTTTTATTTAGTTGATGATCTAAATGTAGCCTATACATAGATGGGCATCTCTTTGCCTATATTTGGGAAATTTTCTGTGATTATTTTATTTACATCAAAATTTATTTTTAGCCAGGTGGTGGTGGTACACATTTTTAATCCCAGTACTTGGGAGGCAGAGGCAGGAGGATCTCCCAAGTTCTAGGCCAGCTTGACCTATAGGGTGAATTACAGGACAACCAGGGTATACAGAGAAAAACTGTCTTGAAACAAAATAAACCTAATTTGTTATTTTATCTTATGCATATGGGTGTTTTGCCTGCTCCTATGTGCCATATTTATACCTGGTGCCTGTAGAGGCCAGAAGAGGACATCAGATTCCCTGGAATTGAAAATTAATTGCCATGTGGATGCTGGGGATTAAACACAGGTCCTCTGGAGGAGCAGTCAGTGTGCTTAACCATTGAGCCATCTCTCAAGGCCATAAACTTTTTATTTTTTAGTATGTCATTAGCATTAAATTCTTCTATGTTCATGATTGGTAGCGTTAATCTTTTTTATAGAGCTTGAATGTTTTCATATTTTTTTTAAATAATCTTTTTCTCTTTTAGAAATGTATTATTTTGTCCAGGTGTGGTGATACATGCTTTTAATCTCAGCACTGAGGAGGCAAGGCAGTCTCTGTGAATTCGAGGCAGACCTGGTCTACAGAGCAAGTTCTAGGATAGCCAGAACCACATAGAGAGATCTTGCCTCAAATAAATAAATAAGTTATTTTATTTCATGTGTATGAGTGTTTTGCCTGCTGGTGTGTCTGTGCCCATGTCTATGCCTGACGAGGCCAGAGGAGATATAAGCTCCTGAACTCGAGTTACAGACAGTTGTGAGCTGCCATGTGGGTACTGAGAACTGAACCTGGATCCTGTGGAAGAGCAGCTAGAGCTCCTGACCCCCGAGCCATCCCTCCTGCCTCTCTTCCCTTTCTCCTTCCTATTGCCGTTGTTGGAGTGCCCCAGTTCCTCTGCCTTGTATTCAAGGCCTGATATTCTGTCCTTGACTCCCTCCACAGGCGAAGCTTTCCATCCAACTTTTTATTTGAATTATGCTCTTTTTTTCTGTATTTCCACTTTTATATCCCTTATTGACTTGCTTTTTTAGTCTGTAAACTCGTGTTCTCCTGGCATTCTGGAGTTTGTGGTTTATCTAGGTTCTTTGAATGTTCATATAGTCATCTGAATTCTTTGTCTGGGATTTCATTTAATTTTCTGGCTCTGGAAGCCATTCCTATTAGAATAGTGGGGTTTTGGTTTTTTTCTTTGAGAGGTGTGTTACCTTGGTTTTTCATGTTTCTTGTGTATCTGAAGTTAAGCCATTGGTTGAGTTTTTTTAAAAAATCACCTTTATTCTTGCAGTAGATGTGTGAGAAACTGGGCACCAGGTTCAAATCTTAGTACTTCCTGACAATAGAATACTGTGTGCAAAGTCAAACTTATCAGTGGATAGGCCCACTATGAGAATAAAGTATTAAAATATAAATAAATAAAATATTTATAAATAAAATAAAGAAAAATATTTCCTGAATGCCAAGAAGTAAAGGAACATTGTGTTGTGTGAACTAATATATCAGTTACTGTGGGTATACATGGAAAAGGTATAAGGCAGAGTAAGATCAATACCTAGTAATGAATTACAGAGAAAACGCAGAGAAAGATAAATAGAAGAGGGGACAGACAGGACAAGGGCAGGGAGAGCAGATAGTTTTGGTAAAAGCTTGAACTAAAAAAAAAAAAAATTAAAGAAATGCAATTCAGTAACTCAAAACAAGCCTTGCTCTCAGGCTAACACATGCAAACTACAAAAATCAGGTCAATTTATGTTCTCTCTGGAATGCTCACCAAAAGGAAAAGGAACAGAAAGAGAAGGTGAGGGTGGGGTGGGGAGGTGAGAACAGAGCAGGATGAAATGACCCACTAAAGTGACACCGGATATAATTATAAATCGATCGCTGTGAAGGGAGAGGTCTGGGTCGGGATGTGGAATCCCAGCGCAGTCCCGCCTGCTTTCTGTTCCAGGTTTAGCTTTCCAAGGACTTTCTACCTGGAGCCCTAAGATGTCTCTTATGTTCCCATGATACATTCTGAGTTTAGGTCACAGAAGCAGGGCATTTCGGTGGGCAATCCTTCCTGAGTCAGACCCAGAAACTGGTGAAACCCCTTCAGGCTTCGGTTGTTAGTGCTGTTTTAACTTCTGCACGGATGCGTTGGTTCTGTGTGTGAGTGGTCCTTCATGGGTTGGCTCACAGAGATAGGCTGCACCTCTGGGCAGTCCCTCAGGAGACTGGTTGTAAATGTTGGCCCTGAGTGGCCCTTCCCAGTGTGGGGCATGCTTCCTGGAACCTCTGCCTGTGTTTCCCTGCAGCCTGTCTCCAGCCAGATTCTCAACTTGCCAAATTCAGTGATTTAGAAATCAATCCTTTCCCTAAGTCTGGAGATATTCTGCTAGTCCAGTGTCAGCATAGAATCAATCCCCAAAGTTTGGTTCACTGAGGTTCTGAGATGGCCAAACCGCTGACTCAACAGGGGTTTTGTTAAAATGGAATCTCTCTGCTGCTCTGGTTGCCAGTTCCAATATTCCTCCTCATATTAAATCAGAAATCAAGATCTATCTTAAAACCACACACACACACACACCTACACACATGCGTATACCACACCCCTACACACATATGCACATACCACACATACGCCCTACTGCAGTAGGAGAAACCGGAAGAGGAAGCATGACTATGCCGGGGTGCATTGAAACCACGGAGTTTCAGCTGTTCACTTAGAGATTTCTTAAGGGGTTTGGTTAGTTTTTTCGAACTTCTGGGAAGATTGAGGGTGTTGGGTGTCAGGCTATGTGGAAATAACCTTTAATTTCGAAAGTCTCACTCACTTCCTGAATGATATTAAAAATGAAAACCTGGCCGTGCCAGCCTGGTGGGATGAGAAGAGCCTGAAGTATAGAGTAATACACCCTGTGAGGATAGCGGTTACCTCTGAGGTTGTTTCTGCTGTACTAGAAAAGCCTTTCTCTCTCCAGTGAGGACACCCACTGCAACCAGTAGTTATTCGAGTCCCTCGTAGGGGGACCGTGGTTGAAATCTTTTCGTCAATTCTCCTGGCACAGTTCTCTTACGCTGGACTGGCTGTAAACGGGGAGGAGGTTGAGAACCCTCCCAGAGTGGGCCTGGCAACAGGTGGGTGAAGCTCTGGAAATGGAGCATGGAGGATGCCTGTGCCTGTGAGAGAGGCTCGGTCAGAGTTTGGAGGGTGTCATAGTTATTGTCAACTTGACATAAATCTAGCTGGGAAGAGGGCATCGCACCCGAGGAAGTGCCCCTCCATCAGACTATCCCGTGAGCATGTCTGTGGGATGTTGTCTTAATGGCCAGTTGATGTGGGAGAGCCAAGCCCAGGTAGACAGAGCCAGCCCTGGGCAGGGGGTCCTTGGCTGGAGAAGAAAGGCAGCTAAGCAAGCTTGTCAGCAGCATTCCTCCATGGCCTCTGCTTCAGTTCGGGCCTCATGTTTCTGCCTTGCCTTCCCTTGATAGTGTAACCAATAAACCTGAAAACCAACAAACTCTTTCCTCCTCCAAGTCACCCTTGGTCACTGTTTATCACAGCAACAGAAACCTAACTGGAACAGACGACTTTGCCCCCCCCCCCCCATATGGACTGCTGAAAATTGTTCAGCGTTTTCCATTATGAGCATCCGGGGAGCAGCAGCTTGTTGCTTGTTTGGGGGTTCTATAAAAGGTGATTGATACCGTGGGGATTGCTGTGAAGCCTTGGTTTAAAGCCTGTTACATTTCTGGAGCATGCATTGTAGATGAGGGAGAGTGTGATTGGGAACTAAGGTAGCCTTCAGTGGAAGCGGAGCTGTTTGGTTGGTCTGTGGATCTGCTTGGTTGTTACCCAGAGAAACATCCTGGTGGGTCTTGTAATGAATCACCTGATCTGGAAGCAGCCAAGAGGCTCCTTTCTCTACAGAATGGCTTCACATGGAAAGCGCATATGAAATCTATGTGAATCACAAGTCTCCTTCCTAGCCTATGACCTCTGTAATACAGGTGTCACTAGCACCCATGTCCTGCCACACGAACCTGTTTCCACCTGTGAACCGGATGGCCTTGCAGTGGGGAAGTGGAGAATCTCATCCATCTCATCTGGCGCTCCGGGTCAGGTCAGTTATTTCACAGGGATGCTGTAGAGGCCTCAGAGTCGTGAGGTCATGCTGTTTAGCCTCTGGCGGTCTTACCCCATGTTCTGGACTTTGCAGGAGCAACTTGTTCTACTAGCAGTGGAAGGCTCTGGAATAGAGAGTTCCGGAGATCTGATGAGGCATGTAGGCCACCATACTTATGTAGAACTTTAAGCTGAGACCTCCCAGCAGTAGTGCTCCCCCCTCCCCTGGGAACCAAGGACCTAACAACTATACATGCACGTACTGGAATGTTGGGGATTTTCCATCTCCCTGTGTCCTTGTGGATGCTCTCCAGATAGAACTCAGTTATTGGAACTGGGGCAAGATAACCCTTAAATGTTGACTCAGTTCCTAGGCCTTGGTCAGGGGATATTGACTCAGTTCCTCAGATATGGTTAGGATGACTCACAGATGTTTCCCCCTTACCCTGCCTGATCTAGCAACCACTTTCTCGTCGTGGCTCAAACCAATCATTGCTAATAGCCATTTAAATAAGCCAATCATAATGGTTAAAGAACAACTCCCAGGCTCCCCCCTTGTTTCTGTGGCTTTTTGCTTTAAAAGTAGCCTGTACCAGCTATTCGGGGGCTTTCTGGCTTCTCGAATGCTGAAAGACCCTGTTACAACAGAATCAATAAAATCCTCATGCTTTTACATCAACTATGGTATGAGGGTGGTCTCTTGGGGTGACTCCTTCTCGGTAATTGGACTCTAAGGTCCAACACTTAGCCCTAGGGTTTCTTTAGATTCTCTGTCGTTCAGGGAAGTCTAGGGGCCATGTTATTTTTAGGGGCTTACTATAATCGCTCTCCTTCTGGTCTCCTTAAGGCTTCAGAAAGAGATTTAGCAGGAAAGCCAAACTGGGGAATCCAATTTCTGCAAAATCCCAGCATAACAAGAGAATCCATTGTCATTGTTTTCTGGCTGGGGTCCACATAGTCAAAATGAAATCCTTATGGGTACCGCCAAGGCTCCTTGTGACAAGAATTACTATAAATCCCAATGGCTGGATCTTTTGATACAAAATGGGGGCTTTTGAAGGAGAACCCTTACATCTACATGAGGCTTGCTTTTGAAGAGAGAGCTCTGCTTTGATCTGGAGTGGCTCTGTCTGGGCTTCAGGTTAACAAGTCATCTATATATTGAAGGAGTCTCTTCCCAGGGGAAGACTAAGGAATGGCAGGTTTTTGGCTAGGGCCTGTCCAAAGAGGTAAAGACTTTCTTGAAAGCCTGGGCATGGAGATTGTTCATTATCATTTTGAGTGAGCCCCCATTTTGCAAACTGGGCATGGTTGGCCATTTGGAAAGCCTAATAGCCCTGTGGCCTTGGGCACTCCCAGATTAATTGTTGTTTTAGGGTTAGTATTGTTGTAATGAAACCCCACAACCAAAAGCAATGTCGGTGAGGAAAGGGATTATTTCACTCCCAGTTGCACATAACATTCATCATCCAAAGCAATGAAGGCGGGAACTCAATCAGGACAGGAACCTGGAGCTGATGCAGAAGTCATGGAGGGGCGCTGCTTACTGGCTTGCTCCTCATGGTTTGATCAGCCTGCTTTCTTATAGAACCCAGGATCACTAGCTCAGGGATGGCACCACCACAGTGGGCTGGGCCCTTCCCCCTCAATTACTACTTAAGAAAATGACTTACAGCCAGATCTTATGGAGGTATTTTCTTAATTTAGGTTCCCTCCTTTTATATAATTGTCTTGTGGTCAAGTTGACATAAAATTGGCCAGCACAAGTGTCTTAGTTGACCACCATGATATCAAGAAAAAGCCCTTTTACTCAAGTCTGGGTTGGTTTTCTTAGACTGAACTGGATGGGGGCTGGATGAAAATCCACGATTTTCCGAAATGGGCAAGGAGGAAGCAATGGCTTCTGGCGTTGGTGTCACCTGTCCTTTTCTCCCTTTCTTCCACGGTTTGACAGTTCTGGCCTTGGAGTCCCTTCCTAGTCATTAAAGATCTTTTAAAACACCATTTTTAATGAAGTAGAGAATGGAATCTGGGAACTCCGGTCTAGCTTTTTAAATGTCTAACATTCGGAGACACTTAGCTTGTAAAATGTGCAGCCAGGTCAGCTTGGCCCTCGGGACTGTCTGGGGGAGTGGACTGTGCATTCTTTCAGCTATTCAAGACTGAAAGAGGCCAGGGTCTTCAGAAGATCCCATGTGATGTCCTGTAACGTGCTAGAGTCAACAGGCTAGATAATGGCCCTTTTCTTTCTCCCCCAATAGAAATGTAATCATATGGTTTCAGCAAATCCTTTCCCGCTCATTCCTTACGTTGCTGGTCTGATATGATCAGCGGGACTCTGTCTGTGTCGAGCATGGCAGTGAAGCCTGTGCAGGCCTGCATCTGAGTTGAGTGTGACCCTGAAGGAGCAGGTCTGGGACTTTTCCTCTTTTGCACAGTCATGCAGCAGGTGGCCCGATGACATAGGTATCTTGTCAGGTTATATCAAAAGCTGTAGTAACATGTTAGAACTCTCTAATGAAGGTGGCAGGATTCTGGCTAAATGACGCTGATCTGGATTGTCCTTGGAACAGGTTAGTCACAGGGAAGGGAATACTCGGAGGATGACAAGGTTGGCCGCTTTGTAAAGCAGATGTTTTCCCGGGAAGAGGGAATGGCTTTTATTTATTTTTGGCATTCCCGGTATGATGTTTCGCAGTGAGTGTGTGAGTGAGAGAGTTCACTGGATAGGGATGGCGAGCTCTTGGGGAGAGCTCCATGGGTGGAGAGGAGGTGGAAACAGGGCTCACAAGCAAAGGAGTGGCTGCTGGTAGAGAAGTCAGAGGTTGAACAGGGGCTGCATGAACACAAAGGAAGGGCCCCCAAGGATGCCCTCTGTGGCTGAGTGTTGTGGGGAGAGACTAGTGTAAAAGGATCTGGTGAGGCCTCTCTCCCCCAGCTAAGGGACCTCTGTAAGGCCGTGAAAGCTTGGCCAGTGGAATGTCAGAGTTCTTTCATAAACTGCAACACAAGAGGCCTAACTATAGAATATCACTGCTGACTGTGCCATCAGGAAGCCATGTTCTTTGACCTGGCAGAGTAGGAAGGCCAAATTTTGTTAGAAGGAAAATGAATTCTCTTTTTGAGAATCAGAGGCGCAAATCTGTACACAGTTTTGGAGGGTACATCATCAGAGTGAGTCAGAGGGAACAGAGGATGGGGCACCTATTGTGGGTCCCATCAGAAGTGGAGCCTTTACCCTGGAAATGCCCCAGAGAATATCAGACCTCTCTGTGTGTCGTGGATGAGTTCTTGTCTCACTGAACTGACTCCTGAGCAGTGCTCTCCCTGTGGACACACACAGGAGAAGCAGCCACCTCCCAGCCTGTGATGGTTTCACTCTGGAGCTAAACTGGTGCAACTGGTCAGGCCAGACCAGCCCTGGGGGGATATTCACAAGCTGAAACTGGCCACAGATTAGCTGTGAGGGACAGGGGACCCGCCCATCCTGGAGAAAGGAAAACATGTGGGTATCTTGGACCAGGGTACCTGTCGGGGAAGGAAGATGGCAGATATGAACACAGTAGCCACATGTGAACAGCATAACCACATGTCCTGTTTCCTGCCACACTGAAGCAAAGAAGGTAAAAACAGTGAGAGGGGGCAGGACTGAGGGACTGAGGGAGTCCTCACAGACTGTGTGTACCTGCCCTGGAGAAGCTGCCCTCTTCAACACTCCCCCATGTTGAGAGTGGGGGCTCTCCCAGAAAGAAGAAAAGTAGCCAGTTACCTTTGCAGACTATGGTAGACTAACTTTATTTTTCTGTTGTCTTTGGGTCCCACTGAAGCGTTCAGCCTCGTAGGGTGCTTCAGGTGCAATAGGAAGCAAAGCTTTCTACAATATACTGAAGAGCATTCCTTAGCTTTTACCTGAGGGGCAAAGTGGTCTGGAATTCCAGCTCAGAGGCCTTCACATCCTACTGCAGAGCAGTGCCAATCAGACATCTTTAGTTATCCTTGAGCCAGCTGGCCACTGACTAGAGCACAGGATGGAGAGGCCAAGAGCTTTAAGGAGAGTTTCCATCCAGGCCACCAAAATGTCATTCCAGGAACAAGGAGCTCCAAGTATGGGGGTTAGTGTTTGCCAGATCAGAATTCATTTAAAGATTTCTAAAAAGAATATGCACATGGAGAGATGGCTTAGCTGTTAGGAGCACTTGGTGCTCTTGCAGAGATTTGTGTTCAATTCTCAGCACCCACATGTTGGCTCATAACCATCCTTGT
This sequence comes from Chionomys nivalis, assembly GCF_950005125.1. Classification (NCBI taxonomy): domain Eukaryota; kingdom Metazoa; phylum Chordata; class Mammalia; order Rodentia; family Cricetidae; genus Chionomys; species Chionomys nivalis. The sequence goes on along the minus strand of NC_080097.1, from coordinate 40,383,721 downwards.
AACTCCAGTTCTGGAGAATCTGATGTTCTCTTCGGACCTCTGGATACCAGGCATGCACGTGGTCTGCAGAAGACATACATGAAGGCAAAATACTCACACACAGAAAATAATAAATTCTTTTTAAATAATAAAGCTGGGTAATGTTGTTGCATGTCTTTAATCCCAGCACTTGGGAGGCGAGGCCAACCTGGTCTATAAATTCCAGGACAGGCTCCAAAGCTACACAGAAAAACCCTGTCTCAAAAAAAAAAAAAAAAAAACCAACAACAAAAAGCCCCACAATAAATAAATGAATAAATAGGATATACCCAGTGGGGGCCGGGACAATTGCTCAGTTGGTAAAATGCTTGCAAAACAAGCGTAAGAACTGAATCCAGCCTCCCATGCCTTTGATCTCAGTACTGAGGCAGGCTTCCAGGGGCTTGTTGGCTAGCTAACCCAGTCAAATCTGCAAGATCCCAGTTCAGTGAGAAGCCCTGTCCCCAAAAAAACAATGAAAAAGTAGAGTGTGTTAAGGAAACCACTGGATACCTGAAGACAGTGAGACGTGGGGGGGGGCACTTTGAATAAAAGCAAAATGAGAGAATTTTCAGAGACAAAAATCCACCCTCTCTCTAGGGAGTATGGTGTCCTTTTATGGCAGTGAAGAAGAGTGACATGGTTTTAAGTGGGCAGTGCATTATTTTATAAATTTTATTCTGTTTTTGACACCAAGTCTCTCTATGTAGCCTTGGCTGTCCTGGAATTCTCTTCATAGACCAGGCTGACCTTGGACTCACAGAGATCTTGTCTCTGCTCTGTATTGGTGTGAGTAAAGGTGTGACTCTCATGCCCAGCTCTTACAAATTTTATAATGCCATTTGCCTTTCCTGAGTGTGGCCATCTGGGGTGAGAGTATGCTTGTTGTGTAAGTGTTACGGCTCTGAGGGGAAAGGTTTCCTGGCAGTTGGGAGACAAGGACTACCACAAAGTCACGCCGCACAACAAACCTCACACAAGAGCTTTATTGGAAAAGACACAAGAGGGTGGCTGCCTCTGCTCAGGTGAGAAACAGCAGAGAACTGAGTGCAGGGAGGCTTATGTAGGGTCGTTTGGGGGCAGAGTTTTTCCAGGGTGAGATTCACAGGCTGGGGATTGGTGGGATTTTGAGTCCAGAGCCGTGGGCAAGCTCAGGGATTAGTAGGATTCTGAACTCAGGGATTGGTGGGGTTTTGAGTTTAGGGATTGGTGAGTTTTCAGAACTAGGAAGTGAGGTCAGACTTCTTACCCTATAGTTAGACAATACAGGCCATTGGGTCAGGCTCCAAACAGTCAAGGTCTGATTGAAATCAAGTGTGGGAATTCTGGCTTTTATTTTTGGTCTCCCTGTCTCTACAGAGCTATCGATTGCTTTTCTGGTGCATGAGAATCTCATGAGTTCTTTTGAACTTTGGTTTTCAAAAGCCCAAATCCAGTTTCTTTCCGGTTAAAGCCCATGCATTTCTTTGCGTCTTAAAACCTGCCTTTCCTACCATGTATTCCTTAAAAGCTGAACCCAATTAATGCATTGACTAATTAGATGAAATGAAAGGTAAGAGGTTAAAAATGACAGGGTGAGAGCCTGGTCACGGTGATGCATGCCTTTAGTCCCAGAACATGCTGGTGGATTTCTGTAAGTCAGAGGCCTACATAGTGAGTTATAGGACCACCAGGGCTGCACAGAAAAAAATCCATCTCAAAAAAAAGATGAGGGATTCAAGCAACTGATGGAAGGGTTATGGATCTCAACTGTATCCTAATCTCATTCTCCACCAGAGCTGGGGACAGCTACACAGAACCTGTGACACTGGATGACTTATACATAGTTTCTCAGCATCCACTCTCCCTCTGTGAAATGGAGGCTTGGCTTGGATGACTACTAAGAAAGTAAATGTAAGACTTTAGCTTCCCATCCTTTACACGGCTCTTATTCATGTCGGCCCCAGGGAAAGGTTTAGAGTGAGCAGGGATGTTGGAGCACTTTGTATTGTTGGCTTTTTTATTTATTATTATTTTACATCCTGGCTGTAGCCTCCTCTCTCAGTCCCACCTCCAAACTCCTTCCCGTCTCCCAATCCCCTCCTCCTCCTTCTTTGCCCAGAAAGGGTAGGTCTCCCAAGAGTATCAACAAAACAAGGCATATTAAGTTGCAGTAAGATTAAGTACCTCCCCATGAATTAAAGCTGGGCAAGGTGACCCAGTCTGAGAAATAGGCTCCCAAAGGCCTGTAAAAGAATCAGAGATCGCTCCAGTTCCCATTGTTAGGAGTCCCACAAGAGGACCAAGCTATATAACTGTAACATACATGCAGAGTGCCCAAGTCAGTCCCATGCAGGCTCCCTGATTGCTGGTTCAGTCTCTGTGAGCCTCTATGAGCCCAGGATAGTTGATTGTGTGATGCTTTCCTTGGTGTCCTCGACCCTTCTGGCTCCTCCACTTCTTTCCTCCTCTTCTATAGGATACCCGAACTCGCCCAGTGTTTGGCTGTGGGTCTGCCTCTGCCTCCCTATACTGACTGTTTGTGATTTTGAAGTTGGCAGCAGTAAGGCTCAACTGGGAGGGCGTGGGCACTGGAAGGTGAAGAGAACAACTCTGGAATTCGGAAGATTAAAGCCTTCTCCCCTGCAGGCTGTGCATTTTCTCCCCATCCTTTTACTCTTCCCATCCCAGTGGAGAAACACAGAAGCCAAAGGCGGAACTCAGTAGCACTTGGCAGACACTTTTCCTTTTCTTCCTTCCTGTAAACCCTACTTCATTTCTGTTCTGGTTCTTATTCTGCTGCCCTGTGCTGTCCACTCGAGTTTCTAAGACCCTTGAATAAATAAGGCTTGCAAACATTTTTGCCGTGAAAAGAATCTTTTGGGTAAAGCATCTTCAGACTTAAAAAATTACTAGTATCTGTTGGTCGCATCACTAATATCTACTAACACATATTAGTGGTTTTCTGTGTGGTATTTCTACACTATATTTGTGTATAGAGCAAATGAAACCTCCCTTTTTACTCTCTCTACCCTAGTCCTTCCTAGCTTCTATTTTACCTTCAAGTCCTTTCTTAACCTGTGAGAGGGCAAGATTAATACAGAGGTTTCTCCATCTTATATTCTTACTGAAGCCATTTTAGGTTTGACTAGAATTTGCTCTACTTGATGGACAGCCACATAGAAAATCACCCAACTCTATTCTAGGAATCCAAGGTCAAGATACCCCAGCTAATTTGTCTTAGCTTCTTTAAAGTGATTGCTTGCAGGAAACCTCCCCCTGCAGCCCTAAAGTGAGATACTAGAAAATGGGTTTTGTTTTTAAAAACCCCTTCCCCTATGCATATGTATTTGTGAATAAAGGAAATAGCAAGATAACCATAAATAGTATGTGAACAGAAATATGTAGGTCATACACATATAATTAAATAATGAGCCAAGGAACCAGTAAGGTAAGTGTAGCCTAAGCCAAGAAGCACTCATTTCTAAGGCTCTCGAAACCCATCTTTAGCTCACGCCATTTTTTGCTCCAGGGGGAGCCAGGACTATTTTGAAAATTATTTCCTTGCTTTTCTTGGTTAAAACATTTGCAAATGCTTTAACCCCCAGAGGTTGATGGGGTCTTCTGAATGTAGACTGTGAACACGCTTTGAGTTTGGGTCAAGATTATATTTGTTGATACATAACAATCTCTAACTATCTTAAAATATCTAGGGTTGGTGGGAGATCTGTCTTATTTTGTTCCTACAACTTTGTATGTACCTCAAATCTACATTGAATTAACAGAGTGAGAGTGTAAATAAACCTATAGCAAAAACAAACAAACAAAGCCCATCCCCCTAAACACCCAAATGCTACACTTGGGTCTTGAATACCTGAGTGTAGTCCTAGCCAGCTAGAATAAAGACTGTCAATTGACTATAAACTATGTCTGAGTGCTCATCTCTGTTGGGCTCCCCATAACAAAGTGTCACATGTAAAACAGAACATTTGGTACATATCTTCCAGTATCTGGCTTATTTCTGTTAACATAATGTCCTTCTGTTACCATCTAGGGGTCTCCATTCGGTTTGTTTGCTCTGCCAGTTTAAGAATTAAAAGGCAGGAAAAAGTGGGAGCATTATAGGTAGCAGCAGAGGAATCTTGAACCTGGGAAACAGAGTGGACAGAATCAGCAACTTTAAATGGAGGCTGCTCCCTCATTTCCCAGCTGCCCAGACCTGAATAATCACATAGAAACTGTATTAATTACAACACTGTTTGGCCAGGCATATTTTTAGCTAGCTTTTACATTTTAAATTAATCCATTTTTATTAATCTATGTATCACCATGAGGGTGTGGCCTACCAATAAGGTTCTGGAGTCTGTCTCCTTTGTTAGTTACATGGCATCTCCTTGACTCTGCCTACTCTCTCTCTAGATCTCTTCCAGCCTGGCTATATCTGCCTTGCCATAGCATAGGCCAAAGCAGTTTCTTTATTAAGCAATGGTAATAAAACATATTCACAGCAAACAGAGGGGAATCCGACATCAAGCAGCTGCAGAAAGACTTTTCTTAGGGGTAAGGAAACACATATATAGTGGGCATAGAGAGAAAGAGACCGTCCACCAAGCAGACAGGACTCAGGAGGGTGAAAATTTAGGTAACTCTCCAGGGCTGGGGGTTTTAAGTCTCGGAAGGGTCTTCCTCCCCTAATTGAGAGTTGGTCAGTTTAAAGAAAGACAGGATGGCTGATTGGCCCACAAAGGTCACATAATCATTTCCTGGTTCTTCTTGCCCTAGTGGAACCACTTGTCATTAGGGATCCTCCACTGGCAGAAGAAAAAAACCACAAGGCCTTTGTTTTTAGCTGCCAGGCTTTTTCTCAGGTCAGGAGGATAAGGAGAAAGCCAGTCACCTTGGAAGTCCATCATCTCTATTACCTAGTTGTGGTCTCTCTCCCCATCCGTCTGTCTAGCAGGGGATCTCTCTCCCAGTTAATCACCAGGGTTCCTCTGTGTAGTCCTGGCTGTTATGGAATTCACTCAGTAGACCAGGCTGGAGACCAGGCTGGACTCGAACTCAGAGATCCACCTGCCTCTGCTTCCTTTGTGCTTGGATTAAAGATGTGTGTCACCCTGCCTAGCTTCAGTTCCCTGTTTTAAGACGGTTTGCCTAATCATAAAACAAAGTTAGCTGGTGGGGGAGGAATAGTCATTCTTTATCTTCCAAAATTTTTTAAATGGGGTATCTGGGTACCCAGAGTGTCTAGGTTTACCTACGTGTCCTTAAAAGGACTTGGACTCACATGGTTAATTGTGCTTTTTTTTTTTTTTTTAAATTCTTGTTTTTGTTTTGGTGTTTTTGAGACAATTTCTCTGTGTAGCCCTCAAACTTGTTCTGTAGACCAGGCTGGGTAACACTAGGGAGGCAGAGGCAGGCAGATTTCTGAGTTCAGGTTCACCTTAGTCTGCTGAGTGAATTTCAGAACAAGTCAGGGCTACACATAGAAACCCTGTCTCAAAAACCCAAAACAAACAAAGAAAACCCTGTAAACAGATGTTATCAACCTATATCCAGCTGTTGCTTCCGACATTTATGGGGTATTGGTTTTAAGGTTGCTTCCAACATTCTGGCTGCTTTCAGCAAATGATGTCCACCCCACAACACACATCCTCACATCCGTTGTTCTGGGTCCCGGCATGGAAGAGGATGTAACTTAAGAGTAAAGCCGAGCATTTCACTCAGGTTGTAAAAGCTGATTGTGCTGGACACCCACAACATAGTAAGATTGGTACATTGTACTCCTAAAGACAGGTTAAACTCAGACAGGCTGAGCACACAGGACAGTAAGTAGGATACACAGTCTTAAATGTGCTCAAGGGATATCATTAACTCAGCTGCTACATGTAGAAAACGTTCAGTCTTTTTGCAGGCAGGAGGGCTTTTCCACACAAAATGTTATCACCACGTCATGGAACTTACTATGTGGCCAAGGATCACCTTTGGACTCCTGATCCTCTTGCTTCCAACACGTGAAATGCTGACATTACAGATATGTGCCGCTGCGCCCAGTTTTGGTGGTGCTGGAGGTTGAAGCCTTGGCTTCTCGCGTACCAGTTAGGCGTTCTGTCAACCGAGCTACATCCCCGGTACTTCTTCCACACATGTTAAAACTCAGTGGTCCTGGGAACGGGAGCAGACCCCAGTCACTGGTCTGGCAGGGGATTTTATGCCTAGCGCATGCTTTCGTGATGGCCGGCTTTAATCATGATTCGAACACAATTTAGAATTACTTGGGAATCGAGTCTCAGTGAGGGACTGTCTAGATTGGGCAGACTTGTGGGCATGTCTATGCGAGATTCTTGTGGGAAGACCCACTCACTGCGGGTGGCACTGTTTCCTGGGCGAGGAATCTGGGTTATATGGGAGTAGAGAAAGCAGTGGAGCACTTGCGGGCAGGCAGTAAGCCATTGGTTTCTGCTCTCGACTGTGCTAGTGATGTGCCTAGCTATTTCCTGTCTTCTTGTTCTCCCACAAGGTTGGACCTGGAACTGGGAGTCAAGTAACCCTTTCCTGTCTTAACTTGTTTTCGTCAGGGTGTTTGATCGCAGAGCCAGGAAGCAAAATTAAGGTGATGTGTGTCTGCTCTACCTAAGGACTCTAATAAAAACACCCTAATTTCCCTTGGGCGGGGCTGGATGTTTTCTTACTTTGTTTGTTTACTTAAACTATTTTAATTAGCATATATCAACTACACATAATAACAGTTTAATTATAGCATTTCATACTTGTATTGAATACATTTAAATTTTTCATTTTATGCATATGGGTGTTTTACCCGCATGTATGTTGGTGTCCTGCTTACATGCCTGGTGCCCTTGGAGGCCAGAAGAGGGCATCAGATTCTGTGGACTTCCAGATGGTATGAGCAGCCATGTGTGTGCTGGGAATCACATCTGAATGCTCGTAACTGCCGAGCCATCTCTCTAGCCCCAATATAGGATGTATTTTGGTCATATTCAACCGTTGTCTTCTTTTGTTTCCTTCCCAATCCTGCAGATCCCCTTCCCCCTCCCAATTAACCTCACTTCACTTTGATGTCTTTTCTCTGAGGACTGAATGAGTTTCGGTAGGCTTGCTTACAGAAGTGTTGGCTGCTCCACTGAAGAAACTGGCTCAGCACCATCAACCACTGTCAATTAATCCTCAGGGAGGGGTGGGGCCTCATGAGACTCTTACCCCCTCCATGACAGGATGCTGACGGGTCTCATTTATAGTGGGGTATTTCTCCACCTTTTTTTCTTCCCCTCTCCTTCCCCTCCCCTCTCCTTCCCTTCTCCTCTCCTTCCCCTCCCCTCTCCTCCCTCTCCCTTCCTCTTCCCTCCCTTCCTTCCCCCACCTTTCTTTCTTTCTAAGACAGGGTCTTGCTGGCATCCTGCCACAGCTTCCAGTGTGCTAGGATTGTGGGTAAACATCACCAGGCATTTGTTGGGGTGGGTATATTTTTTTAAATTAGCATATAGCTAACAGGTTTCCTTATGACATTTTTATATGTGGGTTTGGTTGATCCCCTTCCTCCTTTACCTCCCTGTCCCTTCTCACCTGTGTCCTTTTGGTTACCACACCCCCACCCCAGGAATATTAGTTTCTCCTCTCCCGCAGGCTCCTCTGTAGTTTCCTGGACTCTAACCGTTGCTCAAAAACGAATACTTATAACAATTTAAAGATAGGATCTTTAAATGAGAGAGAACATGTAATATGTCTTTCTGGGTCCTGGATTACCTCACTTAATATATTTTCCAGTTCAAAAGTGGTAGTATTTTCTCTTAATTGTATGTGTGTGGTATTGTATGGATGTGCACGCCGGCCTAGGTGCCTAGGGAGGCCAGAAGAGGGTTTTAGATCCCTTAGACAATAGCGCACTTCCTGACGTGGGTGCTGGGAATTGAGCTTACGTCCTCTGCAACAGCAGTACTAGCTTAACCACTAAGCCACCCCTTTCAAAGACATTTTGCTAATGTTTTCAGAGTGTAGTGGCTTTAGTGAGTGACAAACTTCCGAGTATCAGGGCGCTGTTTTATTTAAGCTTTAGTGTCCTAAAGACTCAATAAACCTACAGTCACCATCACGAATTAACCCCATTTTTGAGTTGAGGTCACTAGGGCTCAGGGAAGATATGGCAACGCTGCAGTTCTCTAGGAAGTGTTCTGGGGCACCCTTTGAGGCCTAGGTGAAAGTTCTGAGGGTCAAAGTCAGCTATGTGCTTGCCTGACCAGGCCAGTACCGCAGCGACAGGGTTAACCCGAGGCCCCGCCCCCTGGATTGTCCTGGGGTCGAGGGCCCGGTGCGCGGCTGTGGCGGCGGCGTCTGTGCGCCTGCGCGCTGCCGAGGGGACGGGTCGGACTCAGCAATGGCGGCGTCCATGTTCTACGGCCGACAGTTGGCCGCGGCCGCCCTGAGGAGCCACCGGCCGCAGCCTACGCTGCGGGCCGCCGCCCAGGTAGGTCCGCCTGGCCCGCTTCAGCCTCGGGGGGTCGGCGGCCGGGCGGCGGGGCTGTCCGCGGCGCTGGCACGTCCCGGGTGCCTTGCGGGGCGCAGCGGCGCGGCTGCCAGCCAGGAGTGCGAGCCGGCGCTCCGGCAGCTCCGTTCCGCTCCGGCCCGAGTCCTCGGGAGGCCCGGTCCGGCGTCCTGGCTGCCCGCCTCGGCTCCGGGAACGTGGCGGGGCTCACCGAGAGCAGCCCGGTGCCGTCCTGGCCGAGGGTCGACGCCTCCGGGCTCCTTTTGGGTAAGGGGGGGATGCCCTTCAAGGGTACCTTCGCGTCCCAGGAGCTGTCGTCCGGTGGGAAGGGCTTCGGAGCTCCAGCCGAGTTGGCCGGTTTACCCTCCCCAAATAGCCATGATCGGTCAGCCTCGGTAGTGAGTGCAGGTAACGAGTTTGAATTTTCAGCTGATGAGCCGGGAGAGAGTAGGGAAGGGCTCTTTTGGAGCGCTTCGTTTCTTGACAGGCTGAAGTGGTAGTACCGACTTCTGTTTGTTGCTTTGCTTCTTGACATTTAGAGTGTGGCAGATGTTGACCTAAGGTCGGCAGGCTTGTCAGCAGCCCTGGGGTTGTCATTAAGACCAATTGCCATTGATGACGATCTTGTGGCTTAGAGAAGAACTTTGGCCTAAGAGACAGCAGCTGAGATGATGGCTGAGGTTTAATTCCATAGCTGCCCCTTTCTGAAACTGTGTGCTTGTGTCCGCTCTACAACTCAAGGACAGAAAAACGGAGTCTGGGGGTGCTGTGAATTTGGTAGAGTGCCTGCCCAGCATATAGGAAGCCCTGGGCTCCAGCCCCAGCATCCCTAAAATCCTAGCACTCAAGGTAGGCAAAAGGATCAGGTCATTCAAGGTCATCAGTTTCTACTTAGAGTTCAAGGCCAGCCTAGGCTACAGGAGACCCTGTCTCAAAAGAACAAAAACAAACCACTTAAACAACAACAAGCCCTATAAAAACTGATCCTCAGTGTTGATACCTTAAAACTGCAAGAGCAAGATCAGCTTCCTAAGATAGTTTTTGGTTATGTTCTGAGGTAACTTCAGGCACGTCTTAGTTGAAAAGATTTAGGCCCTCCACTGCACTTCCTTAAGTAATGGTGAGTTTAGAGAGTAAGGGTTTCGTCAACAGGTGGATTTTCATTTCATTGTAATAGTTTATCTGTTTGGAAACTGTTAGAAATGCCTTTGCATCTTCCTATGGGGTGTGCAATGCGCTGTCTTTGTGAGTGTTCTTTTCCTGCCTCTCCAGCATTAAGGGTATATGTCTTTGGAGTTTGCCAGGAGTCTGACATCTTGCTCTTGATGTGGACATGTTCTCTTAGGATGAAACTTGTTCAAGGTCACACATTAAATTTAGCAATTCAGTTCTGTAAAAAGAAATTGTGGGTTTGTCTAGGAATTGTTCATTTTTCTTTTTCCTTAAGTTTCCTTTTTTATTTGATACATAATGTTTTAATTCATGTATACTTATGATCAAATCAGGGTGATTAGTATTTTGTTACCTGAAATAGTTGTCATTTCTTTGTGATGAGAACATACCTAGCCACCTTTCCGGTTGATTTAAAAAAGAAGTATATTAGTGTTTCCCACAGCCACTGCAGTAGAGTACCTAAACCCCCTCCTCCTGTCCAACTGTGACTTCTGATGCTGCCCGTCCTTGGTATTGCACAGGGATTGTATTGATAATAGAATTTAAAACTAAGGAAATTGGAAGTTATAGCAGTTGGTGCTGCAAGGACACAATTTATCTAAATACTTCAGATGTTAAAACTCTTTTAAAGAGCTGGGCATGGTGTTACATGACTTTAATCCCAGGCTTCTGGGAGGCAGAGGCAGGTGGGTGGCTGAGTTCCAGGTCAGCTGGTCTATAGAATGAGGATAGGCAGGACTACAAAGAGAAACCCTGTCTCAAAAACCATCTCCCTCCCGAATAAAACCAATCAAATCAAACTCAAATTAGTGGAAGTGTTCCAACAGTAGTGCAGTAGGTACTGTGATGCTTTCACCTAATTGAGCATCCATCTCCCCCCATCCCCACCCCTGCCCCAAGTTGCCCTGTATAGTCCTGCCTGTCTGGAACTCCACTAGATGATGCTGGCCTCAACTCACAGACATCTGTTTGCCCTTGCCTCTGCCTGCCGAGTGCTGGGATTAAAGGCGTGTGCCTCTGCTGCTGCCACTGACGCTGCCACCACCTGGCTCCATAAGAGCCAAAATCACCTAACAAAAATCTAAGTACTACACATGAGAAGCCCTCTTTTGTTGTTAGCCCAAGAAACTCCCAAAACGTACGCCCTGTTACTGTTGCCCTTGGTTACCTCAAAGAAGTGGAAGGTAAGTCTCGGTTCCTGAAGACACCATGTGCTTCAGAAACATGGCCCAGACATCCCTGGATCTGGAACTGCTCCAATTGTCCCCTCCCTGAAGACTGGCTCTCATGGTACCAAAAGGCACCCTGAAATCTTCCCAAAGGAGGGAGACAACCAAGAGTTCTACCCTGCTGTGTTGCCTGTGAACCACACTGACAGCATGGTACTTGAGGGCATGCACAGTTGGGGCTCACAGAACTTGATGGTAATGAAGAGGGAGGCCATGCTGTGTACTAGAAACCTAGCTACCACTCAGTGCTACTGAAGTCACGGTTATTGGAGGAGAATCAACAACCACTAATATATTAAACCAGCACGTTCCTACAACAGCCTGTGAACATTTTTCTTGTACCCACAGATAAGTGTAGTCTTCTCCCCTCATCAAGGAAACTTCTCTTGGCAACAAATGGAGACCACTACAGAAAACCACAACCAATCAAAATGCAGAGTTGTGGAGTCCAGTCCCAATGGATACATCTACAGAACATTCTTATACCTGAGTCTCAGGGGACATTGATGAAGAGGGGCCATAATGATTGTAAGAGCCAGAGAGTCAGGATCAGGAAGTTTGTTCTGGGATTGTGTCTTTTAGTAACACCAGAGACTATACCCATGAGGTCTCACCAACATGACTGCCCAAATGTGAGTTGAACAAGGATGACACCAATGGGCATGCCAAACTGGATGAAGAAAAGCCTGCGAGGCCTTACACCAAGAACTATAGGCAACTAAGAGAAAGCTGGAAGTGGGAGAGCACATTAATTAGTTGCTCAGTGCTGAACGACCATCCCTGAAAACATACATACATATAGGGATATATTTAGGACTATATATGTATATGTGAATACATATATACATGTAATAACAACTAGTGAAAAAGCCATGAATATGAAGGAGAGAAGAGAGGGGTGTATGGGAGAGTTTGGAGGGAGGACAGGAAAGGTAAGGAATAAATGTTGTAATTAAATTTTAATCTCAGAAATCATACACACACACACACACACACACACACACACACACAAAATGACACTGTTTCATTTTGCTCAGCTACCTGAGAGTAAGTTGCAAGTATCATGGCCCTTCACCCCTAGATACTTATACATACATACATACGCACACATATATATTCTCTAAGAATGTATACATTTAAGAATGTGTCGGTGTGTGTGTGTGTGTGTGTGTGTGTGTGTATATATATATATATATTCTTTAAGAATAAAACTTTTAGCCAGGTGTGATAACCCACACATCTAATCCCAGCACTCGTAGGCAGAAGCAGGCAGATCTCTGTGAGTTCAAGGCCAGCCTGGTCTACAGTGCGAGCTTCAGGACAGCTAGGGCTACACAGAGGAACCCTGTCTTAAAAAGCAAAATAAAATAAAACCAAAACCAAATTAAAAAAAAAACATTTTGGAACCCTTAGTATGTGCAGTACCAGCTACCTGGGGACTGAGATGTCAGGATCACTTAATTCCTGGAGTTCTAGACCAGTTGGGCCATCTCAAAATATACCACACCCCAGTCTTGAAGGACTAAGACCTTTCCCAGGTAACCAGTGCACTCCTATGTGCAGGAATTTCATCACTGAGTTAAAGTGAGTGATGTGCAGTCCGGCAGTACCCTTTAGAGTTTATGTTTTAGGAAGTTGCATCCTTTTCTGTGGCATTTCTCTTTGATGTGTGCAGCTAAGGAGGTGCCATCTAGTGACATAGACTGCTGACTGCTGAGTGACTCTTTTTTTTTTTTTCCTTTGGGGTTTTTTTGGAGACAAGGTTTCTTTGTGTAACAGCCCTAGCTGTTGTGGAACTAGCTCTTCTAGACTAGCCTGGCCTCGAACTCATAGAGATTCACCTACCTCTGCCTCCGGAGTGCTGGGATTAAAGGCTTGCGCCACCACCCAGTTAGAAACTTTTTTTTGTGTGTGTGATTGACTTTTTTTTTTTAAAAAAATATTTATGCCGGGCCTAAATATTAAAGGTGGCGCGCGCCTTTAATCCCAGCACTTGGGAGGCAGAGGCAGGTGGATCTCTGTGAGTTCGAGACCAGCCTGGTCTACAAGAGCTAGTTCCAGGACAGGCTTCAAAACCACAGAGAAACCCTGTCTCGAAAAACTCAAAAAAAAAAAAAAATTTATTTTTAATTATATGTATGTGTGACTTTGCATGGGTCTGTTTACGTGTGTGGGTGGTCATAGAATCTGATCCTCCCAAAGCTGCAGTTACATGCATCTGTGAGCCATTCAGCGTGGGTGCTGGGAGCAGAACTTGGGTCCTCTGAAAGAACAACAGTATGTTCTCCTAACCCTCTAGCCCCAGCACTGAAGTTTGCAGCATTAGTGGCACACTGTCTCCTAGAGAAACATTAAAAAAATGAGTGTGACCACCTTCACTAGGTTTGTCTAGGTTCTTCCCTTCACCTTTATTTTTGAGGTCTAGTTTATGTGCAATAAAATCTACGGTTCGATTCAATGACTATATTGGTTTTTATGTTTGTGTACAACTCTGAAATCTCCACTGAGATAAGATAGGTAGGTAGCTGGGTTGTCAACTCACAGAGGGCTCCTTGTCCTCCTCCTCCTTATCGTTTCTTCTTCCTCATCCCCTTCCCGTGTGTGTGTGTGTGTGTGTGTGTGTGTGAACTCTTTGTGCACATGGAGTACAGAGGACAACTTTGTGGAGTTAATTTTCTCCCACCCTTACTGGTTTTGGGGCTTGAACTCAGGGTCACTAGGCTTGTATGGCAAGCCACTTTTACCCACTGAACCATGTTGTCAACCTTAGCCAGGCTTTTAACTAGATGAATTAGCAATACATTGCTGTTATATGTGATTGACTTGTTAGGTTAGAGGTGCTCAAACTAGGGTCCATAAGAACCAACTAAGTGATATATTACCAGTTCTGATTTCTTTGAGTCCAGTTCAGATATTCTGGTTTTATAGAGAATGGAGTCCAGGAATCCCATCTTAAGAAACAGTCTTAATTTTGATGTGATAGTTCAAAAATAAATTTCTTTCATTTCAAGAAATAGACTTTATGTAAAGGTCTTTAAGTCTTATGTTACTGTTTTTTTATGGGAATTATCTTTTTGTGTGTTTGATTTCATGTGGAAGTAATGGGAGTGTATAGCTAAAGCATAAGAGTCTAATTTCAGTGCAGTCTTGGAAGATTTTTGTGGCTAATCTGTTCTGTATATTGCCTTGGAGGGTTGTAGGAATTGAGGGTTTTAAAATTAGGAAAGGCAGGGTTTTCATCATCTTATTAGGTTTAGCTTAGACTGACTTGAGGTGTTGGGACTAATAGATGTTAGAGATCTAACTGATGAGTGTGCTTTCTGAGCAGTGGCCTTGGTACAGGAAGCTGCGAAGCTAGCTGCCTATTTCTCTCTCATTCAGCAGGAAGATATAAGTTAAAGATTTCTTTTTGACATTCTGTTTAATAAGAAAAAATGTGTGTGTGTGTGTTTGTGTGTGAGAGAGAATGTGTGAGTGTTCCCCACAATGTGTAGATACTCATTTTTGCAAGGGATCTGAGGGTTAAACTTAGTTCACGAGGCTTGTACTGCAAACATTCTCTCTGAGCCACCCCTTTGGCCTTTTTGGTCATAATTCTGATTAAACTGAAAACAGGGACGTTGTAATTTTCTCTCTGTATGAGCATTCTTTCTCATTCTTATTGCCAGCTGGCATGTTTGTTTCCTAACTGTCCTTGTGCACAGATACACACTAGACTTTACCTTAAGGATAACTGCACTCTTCTATTTGTAGTTCCTGTAGCTTTCAATGTTTAATAGAGTGAATGAACATTCAGCATGGATTGAAGGGGGGGTTCGTAGTCATTCCGCTCTCACATTAGCTAATGCCAGGTAGTGTAGGTCCCAGAGAAGGGCACAGAAAACAACGTGTGAAACAGTTTAGTTTTGTGGAAAAAGATGAGATTGACCTTAGAGCCTCTGAATTTATCATTCAGCTAGCCATTTCCTGTAGGCTAGTGGAGATAGGTGGTGAAGCTCAGATGTCAGGTTAGCACTAGGGATGGATGATGAGGAAGCAGTTAAAAAGTTACAGGGTAACATGTAGGCCTGCTTTTAGTTTTACATTGCAGTTCAGGTACTCTATCATGTTTGGATGATTTAATGTTTCACTCTATAACCCAATGTGAAGAGGCGGTTCATTGTTCTTTCTTTCTTGTGAAACAACTGCCAGACCACTGTCATTCTTAAATATGCCTCCATTCTTTTTTCAGGTTCTGGGAAATTCTGGATTGTTTAACAAGCATGGACTCCAAACGCAGCAGCAGCAACAAAGGAATCTCTCATTGCATGAATACTTGAGTATGGATTTATTGCGGGAAGCTGGAGTCTGTGTTCCCAAAGGCTTTGTGGCAAAGTCATCAGATGAAGTTTATGCAATCGCCAAAAAATTAGGTATTTAAAAACAAACAAACGAATAAAAACGCTTAGTCACCTTGTCACAAACTTGAATAAGATGAAAGCTTGTGGTTTGATAACTTCTGACATTTGTTTATTTTGGGAGGTAGGTTCTCACATTGCCAAGAATATCTTTGAACTAAGATTCTCCTATCTTTACCTCTTAAAAAATACTGGGATTAGGGATTAGGTACATGCTACCACATTTGACTTGGCCTTTTTTTTAAAATTTTTTTGAGAAGGTAGGATTTTACAATTGTTGAAAATTTACAGTTATTATAAGATAATTTTGATCTGTAGTGTAGTGACTTAGGAACCACTTATATTGGTGATAGGATGTGGTTTGAAACCCTCTTCTTAACTAGAACAGACTTATGGGGAAAGTGAGTCTTTATACTTTGTAGCTTGAAGGATGGTGGCTGTGGCGAGGTTTTTTTGTTTTGTTTTAGAAAAATTTTGGTGGGGAATCTTAACTGTTCATGTGTGGTTGTGGAGAGGGGGCACGGACGTCTTTGCTTCCCATGTGGGAAACAGATGAGTAGGGATAAAGAAGCTGAGCTAGGCTAAGCTCCGTAGGAGCAAGTGGTATCTTACCTGCTCACCCATCCATTCCAAAGGCTTAGAAGGATGCCTGATAGATGTAGGAGGAAGCTGCTTGTTGGTTCCTGGCTGCTCAGCCCCGAAATAATCACATAGAAACCATATTATTTAAATCACCTCTTGGCCTGTTAGCTCTAACTTCTTATTGGCTAATTCTTACATCTTAATTTAACCCATCTCCGATAATCTGTGCATCCCCATGAGGTCATGGCCTACCAGCAAAGTTTCAGCACGTCTATGTCCGGTGGTGGCTCCTAGGCTTCTCTCTGACTCTACCTCCTTTCTCCCAGCATTTTGTTTAGTTTTCCCCACCTAGCTCTGTTCCCCATAGCTCTGCTATAGGCCCAAAGCAGTTCCTTTATTAACCAAAGATATTCACAGCATACAGAGGGGACTCCCACATCAGCTAGGTAATTGGTGTGTATTAGAGTTTGTTAAACATCAGCTAGGTAATCGGTATGTATTAGAGTTTGTTAAACGGATTCTGGAGTTGCCCATATTTCCATTACATTCTTTTATTGAGAGAATCCTTAGTAACTTCCATTAATTTGTTGTAGAATTTGATTTTAGGAAATAAGTCTAAATTTACGTTTTAAAAGGTTTAGCATGAAAACATAATGAAATAGTGTAGTGTCTGTACATCGTTTTCTGTGTTTGAAGTGCGAGCAGTTTTTATGTAGGGGAGTAGGCAGTCATCTTGGGTGGGCTTGTGGTTACTATGACTTTAAATGTGTTCAGTGAACTTTGTGCTTATTAGCTTTTCACACAGACTACAGAGCAAATAGTCTAAGTGTTAAACCTCGACTACTAAGAAGTGTTTAAACTTACGCTTACTTTAGCTGTAAAAGCAAGAACATTCTTTAAAAATGAGAATGTTACTATATAAATTGTTTTCAGTGAGATGGCTACTCTTTTCTTGACTTGAGAGTATGACTTTATAGTTTTTATTGTTATAATAAATTTTTTCAGATTATTCAATAAAAGTTTTGTGGAATACTAATTTTAGTGAAATGCTTGTTAATTATAAATGCAGTAGGGTTTGAATTTTTGTATGGTCAATGTTAGCAGGTCCTGATTTGTTTATTAATGAAGTCAGTAAAACTGTACCTATTTCCAAAATATTACTTTCTTCACTTAGTTGAGTTTTTTTCCCTGAAACAATAATTGAAAAACTTTTTTAAAAAAAACAAGACAATTATTTTGATACTTTTATATTTGTGACAACTTTTATGGATTAGGACTTAGACCTGTGAAGGGCGGTGGGAACTCTGACTTTTTAAAAATATGATACTTTTAAAAAAATTATTTGTGTGTAGTGTGTGTGCCTGTGTGAGTACCTGTGTACCACATGTATACAGTTGCCCACAGGGCCCAGAAGACGGTGTGGGACTTCCCTGGAACTGGAGTTCCAGGTGGTTGTGAACCTGCTCTGATGTGGGTCTTCTGCAGGATCACCAGGTCATCTCTCCAGCCTTGGGAGCTCTGCCCTTGAGGCCAGTGGAAGGGCACTGTCTAGGCTCTCCAGTCATGACAAGTTTTAAGAAAACATTTTAGTCTCAATGTTGTGCTTTTAATGCCTTCCAAAGCTTTAGTCTGAGAATTGCTCAAATACTTTTAGTATACTATTGCAGAAATGTGAGTGCCTAATCTTTGAAAGGCAGAGATTTTTAAATTTATTTATTCTTCTCTCATATTTACATCCAAATCACTGTTTCCCCTCTCTCCTTTCCTCCCAGTCCCTCATCCTGCCTCTCCCCCAGATTCACTCCTCCTCCATTTCCTTTTAGAAAAGGGCAATCCTCCTGGGATATCAAACAAATATGGCATAACAAGTTACAGTAAGACTAGATACATGCTCTTATATCAAGACTGGACAAGGCAACCCAGTAGGAGGAAAAGGGTCCCAGGAGCAGGCAAAAGAGTCAGAGGCAGCCCCTGCTCCTTCTGTTAGGAGTCCCATAAGAATACCAAGGTATACAACCATACCATTTATGCAGGTGACCTAGGTGAAACCCATAAAGGCTCCCTGATTGTCACTTCAGTACTTCAGTTTGAGCCCCTATGAACCCTGGTTAGGTGACTCTATGAGTTGTGTTCTTATGTTGTCCTTGACTTCTGTGGCTCCTCTTCTGTGGAATTCTCTAAACTCAGCCTAATGTTTGACTGTGGGTCTCTACATCTGTTCCTGTTAGTTGCTGGATGAGGCCTCTCTGATTGATGATTGTGCTAGGCTCTGTTCTATGAGCATAGCAGAATATCCTATGATTCATTTTGTTCTCTCTCTCTCTCTCTCTCTCTCTCTCTCTCTCTCTCTCTCTCTCTCTCTCTCTCTCCTTTTTTTTGCTAGTCACGTTTTGTTCTGTTCTAGGCCTCAGGGATATCCTGCCTCTGGTTCCTGGCCCTCCAGACAGACAGTGTGAGGCCTCTTATGGCATGGTCTCAAATTGGACCAATCGTTGGTTGTTACTCCTGCACATTCTGTGCCACCTGGACCTCAGCACATCTTGTAGGCAGGACACATTTAGGTAGAAGGTTTTGTTGCTGAATTAGTGTCCTATTCCCTCCACTGGAAGCCTTGCCTGGTTACAGAAGATGGCCAGTTGAGGCTCAGTATTTTTCATTACTAAGGAGTCTTTGCTAGGGTCGCCCTTGTAAGTTCCAAGAGTTCCTATTGCCCTAGGTTTCTACCTTGCCCCCCAAATGCCCCCTCAGTTCCAGTCTTCTCTCCCAGTACTCTCTCCCTCATTCCCTCCACCCCCACTTGATTCCTCTTGTTTCAATCCCCACCTGTCCCAAGTCCATCCACAAAGTCTGTTCTATTTCCCTGCTCCAGGGAGATCTCCCTCCAGCTTTGAACCCTGCCTGCTTGTTACTTAGGGTCTCTAGGTCTGTGGATTATCCTTTACTTTACAGCTAATATCCACTTATGACTTAGTCCATATCATGTTTGTCTAATCTTTTAATGGCATACATCTTTAAGATGGTGAATGTTCTACTTTTCAAATCTGGAAAATCTTACATGGGATGTCTTGATCTGACATGGTAGATTAATGGGACTTCATTTAATAACACCTATTAGTATGAGTGTTCAATAAAATATTGTCTTGCACATGATTCCCCACTTTCTGTGTAATAAAAAGTATTTTTCTTGAGTGTTCAATAAAATATTGTCTTGCACATGATTCCCCACTTTCTGTGTAATAAAAAGTATTTTTCTTCTAGGGTCAAAGGATGTTGTGATAAAGGCACAGGTTTTAGCTGGCGGCAGAGGAAAAGGAACGTTTACAAGTGGCCTCAAAGGAGGAGTGAAGATAGTCTTCTCGTAAGTCACAGTTTTTAAAAGAAAAGTCTTTATTTAAATCACCACATTGTTGAAAACACTGAGCTTTACTTGTACAGATTTTTTTTCACATGGAAAACAGAAGGATTTGAATTCTTTTTCTTATTATAGTCCAGAAGAAGCAAAAGCTGTTTCCTCCCAGATGATTGGGAAAAAATTGATCACCAAGCAGACGGGAGCGAAGGGCAGAATATGCAATCAAGTTTTGGTCTGTGAGCGGAAATATCCAAGGAGAGAATATTACTTTGCAATAACAATGGAGCGGTCCTTTCAAGTGAGTACTTGTAGACAAGACACATGAGGAGTTATTTATGACATTCAGTTTCAGAAGTTGAACATTATGTATATGAGGAATAAGAAGTATTATCCATAACACACACAGAGAATTTATCATTTTTGAAAAACAGTGTGGTAAAATTATTTTTTAAAAACTGAGCTGGCTAGTGGTGGCTCATGCCTTTAATCCCAGCACTTGGGAAGCAGAGGCAGTCAGATTTCTGTGAGTTCGAGGCCAGTCTGGTCTACAAGAGCTAGTTCCCGGATAGGCTCCAAAGCCCTATCTTGAAAAACAAAAATAAAAACAAAAACAAAAACGAAGACAAAAAAAAAAAAAAAGCTATCGAAAAGATCCCACTGTAATACTTAATACTTTGGGTTTTCAAGTTGTTAATGTTCATTTATAATAGCTTAACTCTCTGGAGATCATAATTGAGTTAATGAACTGAGAAAATTAGTTTCTTGTGTGGCAAAATAGTCTTATCAAAACAAAAGTCAGAATAAACAAAAAACGTTTATCTCTTGTCATCGTGTTCTTCTTCCACTTCTGGGTATATTCTGTTTTCCTCTTGGTTAGGTTTTTCTGTTTGACTGGGTTATTTGGTATGAGTTGAAGGGTACATTAAATAGTGAGTGATAGAGTTTTGAGGGAACATGGCAATTTAAGGAGCATTAGTACTACTACCCTCTATGGACCCTAATGCTCAAGCATTGAACATAGGAGGCATTAACTTGAGTTACACCCTTTTCCAGACAAGATGCGTGGTAGATATCCTATACTGTATCCTATACTGGCCTTTTGAGCTCAGTAAGTTTTTATAGACTACTCGGTGTGTTAACTAGTAATGTTTAGTTAATACAAGCATGTTAAAATTTTTAATTTTTATAAGCGGTATTTTTTGAGGTATAACACTAGGTGGTAGTAAGAACCCACTTATTGTGATTTTAAAAAGTATTCTTTCATTTTTCAGTGAGGGAAAAGATTGCTCTGTGTGGCATAATTTAATTTTGTAAGTTATTTCAGAAATTACAAGGCACTAATCTCATCACACAGATTTGCAGAAGTTTTATCACTTCCTTTCTTTACACATTCTTTTCCTACTTGGTATACATGAATACCTATTGTTGTGTTTGTAAATACCTGGACAAACCAAGGGAGACTTTAGGTTTTGTTTTGCTAGTGAGTGTGTATGTGTATGTTCATGTGTGCGAGTGTACAGCCATGCATAGGTATGTGCCATGGGCCTGTATGGAGATCAGCAAGCTCCCAGGACCCACCTGTCTCCACCTGCAGAGGATTATGGGGTACTGTGTTGTACCCAGATTTCTTTCTTTTTTAAAGGTTTGTTTTGAGACAATCTTACTCTGAAGCCCATATTGGCCTCAGATTTGTAGGGATTCTTTTGCCTTCGCTTCCTAGGTGCTAGGATTACGACTTCTGGCCAGAATATCTTACCTTGAGTATAGTGAATGCAGCAAATTGAATGTTTTATTGTTAAGGAAACTGAACATGTTATTAAAATAGAACATCTGGGAGAATGATCAAATTTCAGTTCATTTTAAGAACTTGAATATTCAGAGAAGTATTTGGGTCTTATTAATGGAAACATGCTTTTATTTCCATTGTAAAAGTATGTATATTAATTCAGAATCAGAATACTGTAATAGTGAAATCGTTTTGTCAAAAGCACTATGCTCATTTTGTTTGAGACAGAGCTTTTCTCTACATCCCAGGATGGCAAATTATAAAGCTCTTTGGTATTATCATCTTAGATTGATGCAGAATTGATTGTGCTTTCTAGAGTATGATCAACTTTGGAAAAATCCCATGCATAGGTTTTGGTTAACCAAACAAATCAGGCAGCAGCTGGGGACATGGCTCAGCACTCAAATAGCATGAATAGGCCCTAGGTTTTAGAACCAACCATCTTAAAAGTCAGTCGACAATTATAGCTAGAAAGCAAAAGGTATTTATTGATTGAATTACAATTGTTCACACGGCTAGGTATGGTTATTCCTGCGTATAATCCCAGCACTGAGGAAACTGATGCAGGAAGCAGAAGACTCTTTTGAGTTTGAGACTACTTGAGCTTCCTAGGGAGTACTAGGCCAGCCAGCGCGCCTCTCTCTTCTATACTTTAGTTGGAGATTCCTCTGGTCTTTGGTAGTAGTAACACATGAGAATTCTTGAGCAGGTATTCCTGTGGGTTGGTGTGCAGACCAACAGACATGGAGTAACCGCTCTAGTGCTTTGTTAAGCGAGTTACTGACGTTTGCCTACTGTCTTTGCATTGCCTTTGTCCTGAAAAAATCGAATTCATCAAATGGACTTTGCTACTTTATTTTTCTAGTAAACTTGATAATCTGTTAAATAAGTGGTTCACTTGACTGCCAGATTTTGGCTTTTGTAAAAAGTACTAAAACAATTCCATAAAATTTTTATTAAATAGATATTTACTATACTTTACTATAGTGAGTGGCTACTATAAACTTTAAATTCAAACTTATTTTAAGGGAAGGATTCTTGAAAGACAAAACAACAACAACAAAGAACATAGGTTATGAACGTGAAAATAACATTATTAGTGTAAATATATTTGAACTTAGAGCTATCTAATTCCTAGAAGCTAAATTGTTTTGAAATATTATGACGGATTTGAAAATTAACTAGCCAGTGGTGGTGCACACCTTTAATCCCAGCACTTGGAGGCAGAGGCAGGAGGATCTCTTGTGTTTGAGACCAGTGTGGTCTACAATAGCTAATTCCAGTACAGGCACCAAAGCTACAGAGAAACCCTGTCTCGAAAAATCAAACCAAACCAAACCAAACAAACAAAAAACGAAAAAAAAAAAACAAAAACCAAAAAACGAAAACCAAAACTCATTTTGAAGTACTTTTCAAATGCCTGTAGAGAATGAACAAATCTTTATTAACCTGTGAAAGATATCATAGACTAAGTTTGAATAAAGGCTTTTCACCTTCTTTTATATATTATTTCATAGGTATCTATTTTTAAATTGGAAGACAATTCTAATTCCTTTTTCTTTCTACATTATTATTTTATTTTGTGTGTATGTACAAATGATTGCCCGCACTCATCTGTGTCGTAGTGTATGGGTTAAAGTAAGGACAGCTTAGAGGATTCAGTTCTCTCCTCCTCCCTCTGCCTGTGCAACCTGGAGTATTGAACAAAGGTCTTGGTTGGGGGGGGTGTCATCGCCTGCTGAGCCATCATGCTGACCCCTTCCCTCCCTCCCTCCCTCCCTCCCTCCCTCCCTCCCTCCCTCCCTCCCTCCCTCCCTCCCTCCCTCTTTTTCTTTTTTTCCTGAGACAGTTTTTTTTTTGTGTGTAGCCTTGACAGCTCTGGAACTCACTCTGTAGCCCAGGCTGACCTCAAACTCTCAGATCTGTCTACTTCTGCCTCCTGAGTGCTGGGATGAAAGGTGTGTACCACCACTGCCTGCTCCCCCTTTTTATCCTTCTTTTTGCTTCCTTCTTTCCTCTTCCTTTTTCCCCTCCCTCCCTCCCTCCCTCCCTCCCTCCCTCCCTCCCTCCCTCCCTCCCTCCCTCCTTTCTTTCCTTCTTTTCCTCTCTTACTTTCTACTGATTTCTTTGTTATTTGAATCTTACTCTATTTGACAGTTTATTAATGTTGATCTTTTTTAGCTGGCTAATTCTTAGTTTTGTTAATTACTTTTAAATTCATGTCATATTATCACCAAATGGCTATCCTATGTTCTCGTATGTTACCGTTGATTAAGTTTTATGATGGCTGCTTAAATCACTCTTTTGAGGTACTCTGACTGCTACCCCTCCCTTGTCGTCTGGAAGCAGTTAAGAGCAGTGTTTTACTAGGGTTTCTATTTCTGTGAAGAGACACCATGACCATGGCAACTATAATAAAGGAAAACATTTAATTGTGGTGGCTTGCTTACAGTTCAGAGGTTTGGTTCATTTTCTTCATGGTGGAAAGCAAGGCAGCATGCAAGCAGTCATGGTGCTAGAGAAGGAGCTGAGCGTTCTTACATCTTACAATACGAAGTGGTCTGTGAGCATATGTGAGCCCTCAGAGCCACCTCCACAGGGACACACTTCCTCCAACGAGACCATGCCTACTCCAACAAGGCCACACATCTCAGTAGTACCACTCTCGGTGGGAGCCATTTTCTTTCAAACCACCACAGGCAATATGCACCTCATAACCCCTAATAATATTTAAGGTGACCTCTGAGAGTGGGCAATGAAGGGCTAGGAGATAGACAGATTCCCTGATAGACAGACAGGGAGAGGAGCCATGACTAGGAATAAAGGTGGTGAACTTCCAAGATAGCTTTTTCTTCATTCTCCTGACCAAAGACAAGTCTGGCAGCTTAAAAAGGCCTTCTGGACTTTTCTCCTGACAGTGAGGCCCCTGCTGATTTAATCATTATGCTTACGCCTTATTTTCTTCATGCTTTTTGTAGCAATAGCCAGGGCTGTTATTGCAAGGTGGTTTGTTTTTTTTATTTACTTGGAGGAGGACTAAGAGCTCAGAAAACCTGCAAATTTTTCCTTAGATGCTTTCTTGTTTTCACTTAAGCAGTACTTTAATGCCCCTTGTTTTATGTGTGAAAAATGCATGTTATATTTCATATATTTGATTATATATATTTGAAATAAGTGTGTTTTTAAATCTTTTTCTCTTATAGGCTAGGTATCAATTTTGTTTTCTTTTTTTGCTTCTTTTACATTTCTCTCAGTTAAACATTTATAGTAGTTACTTGTTGGAGATATGCTACATTGTAAAGAAAATTTAAATATGATGTGGGAACAGTAGATAGAAATCTGATAGTGCATAGGTTAATTTTAAAATTGTATTGAGTCTACAGTAAAATTTGATACTTTGTCTTCTTCCTCTCTTACAGGGCCCTGTATTGATAGGAAGTGCACAAGGTGGCGTTAACATTGAAGATGTGGCTGCTGAGAATCCTGACGCCATTATTAAAGAACCTGTTGATATAATAGAAGGCATCAGAAAGGAACAAGCTGTGACAGTATGTTGTGTTCTGAAACATCTTTAGTTTTTAGTGAGATAATTATAACACTTGAGAAAATATAGTTAACTTTGTAAAACACTAAACAAAGCAGTTTGTATTTTGAAATTACAGTTTTTGAAAGTACCTACAGTATTTTTCTTTGTAGGCTTCATGAATGTTTCTGTTTTTTCTTTAAAAAACAGGGCTGCTTTTAATTGTCCACCGTGCCATTGCTGTATCAGTAACACTAGCAATAATTCCTTAATGTTTTCATATACCTAGTCATTGTCGGCTCCCTAACGATCTCAGTATTGCTTCTTAGAGAAGTCAAGACCATAAAAGGCCCTTCACTGTGACTTATTAATAAGTCATACAGCACTTTTTTTCTTATGTATAGGTTTCCTTTTCCTCACTTTTGAATTTCAGTTTATTTATTGAAGAATCGGGTGATTATCAATCATTGTTTTCATAGTGTGAGTCATTTTAAATGTTCCCTGTCCCCATTTTTTTCCCTGTAAATTGTGAACAGTGGTAGAGAGCCTGTCTCAAAGCACACAGAGTCACATTTGTTTATTGTTCCTATGGTTTTCTGTCCTTTCCTCCCCTCCACCCAGCCTCTATATGTCCTTCCAAACAAAATGTGGTATCTTTGAGGATTGCTTGATATTTTATTGATGTTGTTAAATTAGATTATTTGGTTTATGTATAAAAGTAAGTTAAATAGTTTGCTGTGGATATAAACACAAGGCTCATCAGTTGCTGTGAATACAACATTGTTAAAATTGAAGCCTAGCAACAGCAGAATTTGACTGGCACGGGGCTCCCAGAACAGAGGGGCTTTCTCTAGTGAGACCGTGGCTTAAACCGGTGAGTGGCATAAATAGGCAAAAGGCAGACTTGACTCATTAGGAGTTATGTGAGGGTGATGACTAGAGAATGAAGTTCAGATGAGGAAGCAAATATTTGTAAGAGCTAAGATGAAGCATTTTGAGAGCAGCAGGAATGGCGCATCTCTCAGTGCTTGGCAATATATGGCATATTGGATTAATGAGAACCATTTTGCACTTCTCTGATATTTAATTATATATAAAACTAATGAAAATCTGTATAGTGAAATGGTGCTTATATAGTATTATTTTTAATTTAAAAAATCTCTTCACCAAATGACATTTTTTTGTTGGCTACTTTATTTTTATTATTTGACTCTACATGAATCATATTTGCCCTCAAAGGATTTAAGGTTCTTCTCTTACTGAAAATCAAGAATGTGTTGCACCCTTTGAAGGTTGAAACAGAAAAGAATTCTCTGTAGTGTTTCTGAGCAGACTACTGTCCTGTGTATCACTGTTTAAAATTTCTCATGGAACTTTGAAACTGATCATTGTTCCAGCTGGGAAAACGCTTGGCATGCATGTAAGAGGTCCTAGGTGCTGTTCCTGGCAGGAGCCCAGCAAAAGAGACGTATACTCTCTTCATCATAGAAACTGTGAACGAGAACTGATGGCTTGTGACTTCGATATTTGTTGTTTAAAATGCTCCTAGATATCTAGTCTCTGATTTAGGTTTCTGCTCAATTCTGTAGCTCTTATAGATACCTAATCTCCAGGGCATGCCAGAGTTGGGTTTTGAATGGATGAGCTGGTGTTCTTGAACTATATCTGTTCTATTGGCCCAGTAGACATGCCTTGGTGTTACCTTAAAGGGGAAGTAGGATGCTGTCATAACTTTGATCAGTGTTTGGACCATTGAGATTATCAGCCCACTTTTTAGATGTAGTTTTAACAAAATGTAAGTCTCTCTTCTCTGTATCGTTCTAATTTTTAGTCTGTGTGCTGCTAAAGTGAGATGTAAGTCTTTATTCCAGTTTAGGTTGACTGGGAATTGCGCATTTGGGAAGCTATGGAGTGAATGCTGGGACTGTAATCCAGGATAATGGCCAACACTTGACCTCTGAGTCATTTTCTGGTTTGTAAAATGGGCGTAAAACATACCCTGTGAGGATTTTGAAACAAGTTTTGTTGTTTAAACCTTTAGTGGTGGCTCTTTAGTGAGTGTTAACTACAACTCATGCTCATCTTTTGAAATGTTAGTTTTTGTTTGCAGTATTTTAATGCTGATTGGACATGTGTAAATTGCTACTAAAAACGGCAAATTACTTTCAGCTTGCACAGAAGATGGGATTTCCAGCGAACGCTGTGGATTCTGCAGCAGAAAACATGATCAAGCTTTATAACCTTTTTCTGAAGTATGATGCGACTATGGTAGAAATAAACCCATTGGTAGAAGATTCCGATGGACAGGGTAACGTATCTTCTTCTGTCGGTGCCGTGTGTCATCTGTTGTTAGTGCCACTAAGCAGGCAGGACTCGTTCCTGTGTAATTGTGTATGTTCTCATGAATTGATGTGAGCAGATTTGAAGAAAACCCGCTAAAATACAAATTGAGTTGCACTGTCTCATATGGTGACCGCCAGTCAGTCACAGTCACTGGTGTCTAGTTACATTAATGAAAACGGCATAATCTGGAAGTCCAGGTGAGTAGTCATGTCAGTCACATCCAGGGGTCATCGTATCAGAAGGGACAGAAGGGGAGCATTTCCACCTGGGCAGAGGGCCTGAGGGGCAGTGCCAGGTTGGAGTAATGAGGGCTGTGGCAAGAGTTAGTTGTGATCTGGGCCTGCATGCTTGGATCTTTTGTGAAAGAATATGCTCAGGTATGAAGTTGTTTCATTATTTGGAGCCACTAGAGAAGAGTAGCTTGTCAGGGCTCTCTTTAGCGTATGTGTGACAGGCACAGCATTTAAATCACTGTGCCCTCCATGTAGCCAGTTTTTGTCTTTTTTTTTTAATGTAAGTTATTTTTTTCCCTACCCTAATTTTGTATTAACTGCTTCTACTGCTGAAATTTCTTTGGTTTTGTTTATAGGCTTTTTGGACATTTAGCTCTCTTTAAGGATTTGTAGTCCTGTTTTCACTTTTTTACCTATGTTTTTTTCTGTTCTTTATCAAAGAAACCAATTTTATTTAGTCATTTATATGATAATGTAAAAAATGAATAAATTGTCTTATAATAGTAAGCACAGTTTGTAAACAATATAATGAAACATTTCTGAAGAGTGAGGGATTCCCATGTAAAACATCTGGTATTACTGTTCTGATGATGCTGTTTGAGAGAGGTCAGTTAACACTGAAAACAAGCCCTTGGACTCAATGCAGCTGAATTACAGCAGCTACGAGCTG
This sequence comes from Chionomys nivalis, assembly GCF_950005125.1. NCBI lineage: Eukaryota > Metazoa > Chordata > Mammalia > Rodentia > Cricetidae > Chionomys > Chionomys nivalis. The sequence continues at coordinate 40,355,936 of NC_080097.1, read as the reverse complement.
CTGTTGTGGAATGCTGTTGTGCTCTTGACTGGGTGTGTTTGTTTTCAGGTTGGCTTTTCTTAGTTTTCTTACGTGTATGTTTGGGACATTGTGTGCTTATTAAAAATGTCAGTGCCCAGGGGAAGAAGTGCCACGGCCAGGACTGTCTGTCTGTGCAGGGCCTACTAGGCCACACTGCGTTTTGTTGGTGCCTTGCACATCTTGGCCTTAAAATTACGTAGAAGAACCTTTTCTAGTTATATCTTTACTACATCTGTGATTGTGTTTCATATAGATTTTAGAAAATTTATGGGTCAAATAGTATTTTTAAGGTATGTTTTGATCTTTCAGTAATAAGGCTTTATGAGATGTTTTTCCCTGGCAGGTTTCTCTTCTTGCCTTCTCTCCTGTCCCTTCCTGCCATTGTTATATATCTTTAGAGTCAGTCTCCTGTCCCTCCTAGCCCATCATTCTCATGTGTCCTCAGAGTCGCAAAATGTTGACATTCTGGGCTTTATCTTCAAACCTACCATGAAGAAATGGCGATACTGCCTCAGGAATCTCAGAATGAGACTTACTGAGAGCTGTCTCCTCCCATCTTCTATTCCTCTCTAGGCCTGGGATTAAAGGCCTGAACCACTACCGCCTGGTTTCTATGGCAAACTAGTGTGGCTGCTGGGATTAAAGGTGTGTGTCACCACTGCCTGGTCTGTATGGCTGACCAGTGTGGCTGCTTTTGCCTCTGATCTTCAGGCAAGCTTTCTTTATTAAAATACAAATGAAATATCAATACAAGTTTGACTTCGTTTATTTTCAAGATGAGATTATTTCTACCTACCTCAATATTAGTAACTATTCATATGTAATGTGTTCTTTTGTTATTGTTTGATTTAATAACTTTTAAGTTTAAAAAAAATCCCAGTTCTTTGGAGGCAGAGGCGGGTGGATCTCTGTGAGTTCAAGGCCAGCCTTGACTAGAGAGTGAGTTCTAGGACAGCCAGGGATACACAGAGAAACCCTGTTCTGAAAAACAAAACAAACAACCAAAAACCCTTTAAGTTTTTAGAGTTAATTATGATTTTACTTCGGTTCTATTTCTTCTTTCTAAGGATGCACTTTTTCTAATATTGTTAAATAAACTTTTTCAGGTTTTTTTTTTGTACCTTGACTGTTCACATCCAAGCATCTGAATCTGTCCATTTTTGTGATGTACACTATAGTATGTGAAAAAGTCATACACAGAAAATGGGTGGTGCCACTAGATAAGAAATTTTAAAATGTTCAGCTCTTAGGCAGAGTAAAGGTGGTTTCCAGGCATCTGGTGTGGGGAAATGAGAAGATACCTTGGTGAGAATATTAACTTTCAACTATGAGTATCTCTAAGACCTAACTGTGGCAGGTGATGCACAGAGCATTAGAAGGAAGGTGAGAGGTCATAGTTTGACTAGGCCGAACTACTGGGTTTCTGATGCGAGCCTCTCTCGGTGATGGGTTTACAGGGATGGAAACATTGAAAAGCCCCACCATGGGGGCAGGAAACCAAGAAGATCCTGAGTTCAGACTTGCTCTTTACAGCTTGCTTTCATATAAACTAGCCAATGTCAAAAGAACCACGTTAACCCATTCAGAGAACAGCACCCTCTAATGGTTGGCTGTACTAGCCTTTCCTCTTAAAGGTTCCAGCATGTCCTACATATCACAGGACTGACCCTCTAAACTACAGGACCTTTGGGGGACTCTTGGAAATCATATCATACTTTGAATACTAACTCAGGTCTCATACTAACACCAAGCACTCTTACCCATAGAGTCATCTTTCTAGCCACTGGTTGCCACCATTTCTACTAGAGCAAGACTTTGGTGTTTACTATAGATTTTAATTCTACCTTATTGTTTTTATTTTTCTTAGTTAAAACTGAATGCCTTCTGTGCATCTCAGCTTGCCCTCCATGTTTTTTATCTTCTATTTTGTATTAAACAGTTTTGAATTCACTTCACAAACATTCATTCAAAGTATAGTATATTTATAGTAAATTTTAAAAAACTATGTATTTTTCGTTAACGAGAGTGTACTAATGCCAGCTACTGCTGTAAATCCAAATGTGGCTCTCCCTCTTTAGTTCTTTAACATTGACAGATACTTCTGTGAGGTAGGTGTTATTGCTGTCTTTATTTGATAGGTTATAAAATTGGGAATCAAGATATCAAGCTTGCCTGAAGAATTGTGACTACCAGTAAAGATAGTCTGCCCCAGATCAATGACCTACAGGACTTGAGCTCCTCATCCCAGCACAGTTTCTGTTAGGGACATGGATACTGCTATGCTGGGAGCAGGGGGAGCCTTTAGAAAGCTGTATTGTAGGGTCTAGTTATAAGCATTACAGATTGACAGATGGTACATGTTTAGTTTCAAAAGTATTCGTTAAAATATATTTATCTTTTTGTAAACTGTTGTCATAAAACATAATATATAGTATAAATTTGGAGACGTTTCCATAGCAGTCTTTAAAATGGTAGTTTAAAGACATATTTGGTAACTAAATTTAGACTTGCCGTTTTGTGTATTTTGTGGGAGCATATCTACTGGGTAGGATGAAGTACACATCTTAATGTATTCAGTGAAGATGGAGACTTAAGAGACTGTTTTTTAAGTAAAGGCAAAACAAGGTCTAAAATCAGGATAATATAAAGAATTATGAGTTGGCCGTAGTAGTACATGCCTTTAATCCTACCACTTGGAAGGCATAGGCAGGCATACCTCTATGAGACTGAGGCTAGCCTGGCTTACATAGTGAGTTCTAGGTCAACTAAGACCACATAGTGAGATCCTATCTTTAAAAACAAAACAAAACAAACTGAATGGATTTGCTTAAATAGCTTATCATCCACTGTCATTAGATCTCTTAGAGGTCCTCCAGTTATCATGTTAATAGTGAATCCTTGTTTTCTTGACCTTACCTCAACTCTGATATATCGATGTAGACATAGAGCTCTGAACAAGAAGATACTCACTTTCTATTTGGGCTATCCCACTTGGACTCAGAGGCCACTCTTCCCAGTCTTAACTTGCTAACTAACCTTTGGCTAGTCTCTGGGCACCCTTGTGGCAAGCTCAGATACTTGCTCCCAGAAGTTTCTAGTAAATAATACACTCATTACAGCTAGAAGAAAGTGTTAGATGAATCCCGAAAAAGTATCTTCTTTTTCCCATAGTAAATTATATTTAATTATTTTGTTTAATACATTATCGGGAGTTCCTGCAGTGATGTTAAATTAGGGAATAAAGATATTCTAGCCAGGCTGTGGTTATGCGTGCCTGTAATCCCAGCATTTGGGAGGCAGAGTCAGGTGGATCTCTGTGAGTTCAAGGCCTTCCTGGTCTATAGAGTGAGCTCTAGGACAGCCAGGTCTGTTACACAGAGAAACCCTGTCTTGAAACAAACAAAGATATTCTAAATACTGCAATAATAAACTGCCTAAGAACACATCTGGAACCCAAAGACTGAAGGAATGTGGTGAAGCCTAAAGGACCTTAATTTCTGCATTGGAAGTCTATAGCTGTGTTCTTTTAAAAAATTTTTTGTTTTACTCTTGCTAGAGAGATGATTATAGAGAGATGTTTTGGAATTGTTTCAGTTAGAGCAACTTGAGCTTCTCCAGGAATGGGCAGTTTCTTCATAGCCTTAAAGTGATACTGTTTGGATTTCTAGTCTTTTATTGTACTTTACTTTGAAAGCAATAGGATATTTATAGACCTAAGCGTCTCACAGCTTATCTTCTCTGCACATTAACAGCAGCAGTAAAATCCTGCCTATAAACCCTAGCCACTGAGGGTCAGGTCTCAGTTCCCCAGGCAGTACTATGCCCTTAGGCTTTCTCCAGCCCTGTCTAGTGTTGTTAGAAGTCACAGAGTATGTATGCTCATAGTGAGGAAGATATCAAAAGTGACAAGCAGTTTCTTAGTAAATGATACAAATTTAAGTATCCAGAAATTATGCAACAGTGCATCAACATGTAATTCATGTAGAAAATGAAAGATAAAAATTGTCATTTTTCTCTTATCAATATTAATTTAGTATGATGGATCATTTATTGACTTAATCACTGCTTCCTCTTTGTGTGTGTGTATGTGCATGTTTAATTTGGTTGATTGATTTTTTTTCATTTTCATACTTCATATTTGGTTCTTTTTTAGCACCTCAATTTCCTTGCTGAATTTTTCCTGAGTTTCTCTTCTGAGTTATTGACGATTTGTCTACCTTGGTGACTTCTGTGTCTGGGTCCTGAGTTGATGTCCCTCTCCATATCTGCCCAGTAGTCCTCTCGTGGTCACGGACTGTCTTTGAAAGTGGAACTCCACCTTCGTTTTCTGCTCTCAAGCTGTCTCATCGTCTTTTTCCAGCTGTGGAGAAGTGGTTAGCTAGTGGTAGTGTTATGGTAGATTATTTTCTCACGCTGCTGCCTTTCTTTGTGTTTTATACCTCTGTTGGGATGACTGTCTTCCAGCTATATTTTCCACCCTTTCCCACTGTTTTTGTTTGTTTTGTTTTATGTGAGTCTTTAGGTGAGTTGCCTTCACTTGACTTTATATTCAGAAGGAAAGCTAACTACATTAGTAGCAAATATAGTGGTTTAGTAGCCATTCCAGTGTTACGTGTGAATAGTACAAGACACTTGTGCCCCCAATAGGTTCAGAGACAGCAGTACAAGGACACTTGTGGGAAATGTAGTTTTTAGGTTTCTTGTTTATTTTTTTTTGAGATTCATTTTTATTTGTAAGTGCTTGCCTGAAAGTATATCTATGTACCTCATATGTGCTGTGCCTGGGGATGTCAGAAGAGGGAGTCAGATTCCCTAGGACTGTATCTATAGTTGTCAGCCACTATGTGTGTACTGGGAATTGAGTCTGGTCCTCTGGAAGAACAACCAATGCTCTTAACTGCTGAATCATCTCTCCAGCCCTGAGTTTCTTATTGTAGGGCTAAGGAAACACTCAAGTAGCAAAGGAATAAAGAGTAAAGTAAATGGAAAGGAGAGTATATTGTTTCTGGACTTATGACGAGTAGTAGAGACAATATCGAGTATTAGGTTTAAAGAAAGGATAGGCAGAAGCTTTTTTCAGAGTTACAGTTAAAACACACAACAAAGTGTAAAAGCATAAACACTAAAACCAATTTAAAAAATAAAGCAATAAAATGTAATATTGTAGTCCCTAGAGCATACTAGTTAGAAAGATTAAAGACATGCCTGCCCTACTACGCTGGCCTTTTTTCCACTGATGGGGGCGAGGGCTGCAGTCTCAGTAGTTCATCAGTAGAAATCAGTGTGTCCTTCTGAGTGACAGCCACTTGATGCCAGAGCTCTCTGATCTGGCTCCTTAGGCCTGCAGATTATAACCTCATCTCTGGTGCTTTGAAGATCAACCTGTGCAGGGCTTTCTGTGATAGAGGCTGTGTAGGTGCGGGAAGCCTGATTACCCGTGTTTACTTTTTTGCGCCTGTCAAGGTTTTATTCTGCCTGAACCAAGTTCCAGCTTCCATTTCCCATGATGAAGCAGGCAGTGATGGGTGTGTTGGATGTAGAAGCATTAAAAATCCCCAGCTCTTCTCCTCTAAGTTGAGAATCTCCCAGCTTCTGAATCTTGTACGAGAATTCTGCTTCTGTGTTCTTACCCTATTCTGAGGAGGAAAGGGCAGGGAGTGGAAAGACCAAGTCAGAAGTCACCTTCATGGGGCTGTTTGTGCTGGGCATGGTTTACATGCCTGTAATTCCTGGGGAAGCCAAAGGAGGAGGAGTGTGAGTTCGACTCATAAGACCCTGTCTGGAACAGCTGGGGTATGGGAGGTAGATCAGGGGAGAACTTCCCTACTGTGTGCTGTGCTCTGGGCTAGATACACATAATACCTCAAAAAAAAAAAAAAAAAAAAAAAAAAGTTAAAGGAAAAAAAGTAAGAATGAAAGAATGATATAGGAGCAAAATTGGAGCAAGTAGTTTACCAGGTTGGTAGTTCCTTAGTATTCTTTGCTTTATCACCCATTCACAGTCCTGGGTTTTGGAGTTTTACTTATTTTGTTCCCCTTTTCTGCTTATTCTTCATAGTCTTTTTAAACTTTGATTCACATTCTCAGTTCAGAAATACAAAGAAATAGGCAAAGGCCCTCTGGTCCATGGGCCATAGTTTGCTGACCCATTCAAGTTTTAGGACCTCTGCTGCCAAGGAAGAGTAAGGAGGAGGAGGACTAGAGGGACATTTGCATCAGTGTGAATACTGTTTTGCAAGTTGGGAGATTTAGCCATTATAAAAGGGGGAGTGGATTTGAGATTTTTCAGCAAACAGTATCCTTCAGTGATAAGAAGGTGTGGTGTCTGGGTCCAAGGGAAAGGTTTTAGCTAAGAACACAGCCAGTTAATTCTTGGAAGGGTTACACATGTGTAATGTTGTTTAGGAAAGTTTTCTTCTTTCTGTTCTTTGGTGCTGGGATAGCTGTAGGAAAAGTAAGTGGGGTATTTTAAATTCCTATTTTTCTTTGAGAAACAGTTTGAATTCATTATGAACATAAATTGAAGTACTTTGAGTCAGTAACAAATTAAAATGTGCTCTTTCCTCTTAAACTAAACCATGTATGTTATTGGATAGTTCTTTGTATCTGTCATAAAATTAAGATTACTTTCTTCATTTTCCTTTCTAAGTGTTATGTATGGACGCAAAGATCAATTTTGATTCAAATTCAGCATATCGCCAAAAGAAGATCTTTGATCTCCAGGACTGGACCCAGGAAGACGAAAGGGACAAACAGGCAGCTAATGCAGATCTTAACTACATTGGCCTGGATGGGAACATAGGCTGCCTAGGTACCTACTGGGTTTTCCTGTTAGAGTTGGCTTTGCACAACTTCATGTATTTTCTCTGTTCCTTATACGAATCATCTTTCCCTCTTGATAGTAAATGGTGCTGGGTTGGCTATGGCCACAATGGATATAATAAAGCTCCATGGAGGGACTCCAGCCAACTTTCTTGATGTTGGTGGAGGTGCCACAGTCCACCAAGTAACAGAAGCATTTAAGCTTATCACTTCAGATAAAAAGGTAAGAGTGCTCCAAAACCACAGAGAAACCCTGTCTCGAAAAAAAAAAAAAAAAAAACCAAAAAAAAAAAAAAACCAAAAAAAAAAAAAGGTAAGAGTGGGGCTTACGGGTTAGAACTGGAGTTGTGAGAAGTGACTTAGTTAATTGGGAGATGCCATTATGCTGGTTCAACATTAAAATTCAGAGCACTCATAGTTTAAAAATAGGAATTGAAATCTTATAACTGAGATACAAGTAAGAGAACCTTTGACGGAATTAATGTTGAAATTTAGCAAACTGAAGAAATTTGATTAAATTAGATAAAGATAATATTAATGCCTCTAGTGAACTAGCGTGGGAACCATTCATATGGAAGAGTCTTGGTGGTATTATTTGACTGCAAAAGCCTGGGATTGTGAAAATAGATGTACCCATGCATAATTACTTAGTTCATTAATAAATATTGTTGATGTTGCTGACAATATTTAGGTTTTTGACATTAGACTTTAGAAAAAGGAAATCACAGATGATACTAGAAGATGGAGAAATATTCCTTGTTCCTGGATAGAATCAGAAAAGATTTTTTACTGTCTTTCCCTTGGAATCTCATAGAGTTATTTACCACATGTATTATTACTATTGTGGCCATGTAAACAATTGTTGTAAATATGTTATACTTGTAAAAGCATTGTTTATTTTCATTTATGTATATGTGTGTGTCTGTGTGTATATGTGCGAGTGGGTGCCCATAGAATCCAGAAGAGGATCTCCTGAAGCTGGAGTTGCAGGTGCTCATAAGCCACCTAATGTGGGTGCTGGGAACTGAGCTCTGGTCCTCTGCAAGAACAAGAATTCTTCTCTGCTGAGCTCTCTCTCCAGCCCCAGGATTAAACAACTTCTAATGATTGGAGATAGACTTGAAAGTCCTCAGCATATTGGGAAAACTTGAGTTCTTAGGAGTTGGGGAGATGAGGAAAACAACAGAACCTGGCCCCTCAGTCTTGTCGAAGGAGACAGAATAAACTGATGGAGATAGGATCCCCTCAGGAGAGGGCTGGTGTCCAGCGACAGTGAAGAAGAGTACTGAAGGAGCACCCGAGATGGCGGGCTAAGTTGTGCTTCAGAGGAGGGGTTGTAGAAGTAGCATGACTCGTAGTGATAGGGCGGAATGTAGCACCAATCATAAAAACCCAGAGACAGATGTTGGGGTTCAACCTGAAGGTCAGAAAAGCAAAGCAGCCAGCCACTGACTCACCTCTATCTCAGACCGAAATGGCGATCCTTCCTCCAGTAATCTCAGAATGAGACTGAGCTGAGATCTGTCTCCTCCCTTTTTATATTCCTCCCTTGGGCTGGGATTAAAGGTGTGTGTCACCACTGACCAGTGTGGCTGTTTTACTCTCTGATCTTCAGGCAAGCTTTATTTATTAAAATACAAATGAAATATCACTACAGCTGAATGCAGACAGTAGTAGGTGATGGATACTAATAGAGATGCTTTCTGTGACATTGCTGTAGGATATGAGCTGCAGTGTTGTGTTGGTAAATAGGAAGAAGACTGAATCACAAGGTTTTGTTGCAAGGGATGTAGTAGAAAACAAATCTAAGCAAATATTGAAATTAGTGGAAGTAATTTTGGTTGGTAGTGAACTGAAAGATAGAAAAGGAAATGATGGTTTTATTTGAAAATGTTTCCATGGAACTTGTTTTTATAAGACACATATCCTGCTGTTTTGGAAGAAAAGGACAAATACTTATTCCTTTAATATCTACTTTATTAATAGGTGCAGGCTATTCTGGTCAACATTTTTGGAGGAATTATGAGATGTGATGTTATTGCAAAAGGAATAGTTATGGCAGTTAAAGATTTAGAAATCAAAATACCTGTTGTGGTACGGTTACAAGGTGAGTGTTAAAAGTATTGTTTCCAATCGTTTAAATGCTGTAATTGTAAGGAGCACAGTTAATTTAAAGTATAATTTTACAAATAGCTATATCCTTTCATTGAAAGCATTAAATACAAAACTTGGAAACTGTTAGTTATTTTTCTGTTGCTGTGATAAAATACCATGATCAAATGCAGCTTAAGGTGTGGGTGGCGCACACCTTTAATCCCAGCACTCAGGAGGCAGAAGCAGGCAGATCTCTGAGTTTAAGGCCAGCCTGGTCTACAAAGTGAGTTCCAGAAAAGCTGGGGTTACACAGAGAAACTCTGTCTCAAAAAAAAAAAACAACACAAAAACAAAAAGGCAACCTAAGGAAGAATTTATTTTGCCTTACAGTTTCAGAGGACGAGAGAGGCATAATGTGGAACGGGCACTGTGCAGGAGAGGAAGCTGAGATCACATCTCAGTCACACACACAGTAAAGTAGGATGAGGCTACAAACCATCTCTAGTGATGCACTTCCTCCACCAAGGCCCTCTACCCTAGGAGCTCTGTAGCCTTCCCAAACAGCGCCAGCAGCTGGGCACTGATGTTCAGATACATGAAGTTGTCAGGGATATCTCTCTCTCTCAGACACCCAATGTGACTTTTTTTTTTTTTAATTTACTACATTGGGCAAAAATGCTCAAAGTTTTGCTCTGTGTAATGTGATGTGTTAGACTTTTTCCTCTGGACTACCAATCAGCTCCTAAGTCATGGCAGGGAGACTTATTATTACTTATGGATGCTCAGCCTTATCACTTATTTTAGTCTGAGTGTGTCTGTTTTTCCTCGGGGCTTTTTTACCTTTCCTTTTTTCTGTTTATCTTACTTTCCTGCTGTTTCCATGTCTTGCTGGCACTGCATGGCTTCTGGCCCCAGGAGTGTCCCTCTCTTTGCCCCTTGTGCTCTCCTCTTTCTCCTTTGCCTAGATTTCTTCTTCTTATTTTCTCTGCCCACCCGGTTCATTCCAAGCCTTTTTGTGTTCATTCATATGCTAGACCTAGGGCTAGAGCTCCTCCTTTCCCTCTCCTGCCTAACTATTGGCAGTTCAGCTTTATATTAGACCAATCGGGTGCCTTGGGCAGGCAGGGTGAAACAGATGCAACACATCTTTACATAATTAAACACACATCCTTACATCATTGAACAAGTGCGCCATAAACAAATGTATCTACCTTTACACAGTTAAAGTGATATTCCACAACTTAAATGTAACGTATCTTTACTTAGTTAAAATAATATACCATGGGGCTGGAGAGATGGCTCAGTGGTTAAGAGCATTGCCTGCTCTTCCAAAGGTCCTGAGTTCAATTCCCAGCAACCACATGGTGGCTCACAACCATCTGTAATGAGGTCCCTCTTCTGGCCTTCAGGCATACATGCAGAAAGAATATTGTATACATAATAAATAAATAAATCCATAAATAAATATTTTTTTTAAAAAATAATATACCATAACAGTGATTTATTGTGATTTTTTTCTGAGATTCTGGCTTTGCTTTTATTACTATGGATATGGTAAAATGAAGTATTTCACAAGGTAGTTCCAAGTTCTTAGGATATTTTTCTTAAATATTTGTGTTAAATAATAGAAACTCCCGTGCTGAAATACATATAGTGTGAAAAAGATTGTACGTATTATGTGTGTGCGTGCCTGTGTGCATATATATACACATATATTTATGCATATATACATATATGCATATATGTATACACATATTTAACTCATTTACTTATATTTGCATAAATCATTTCTAGGTACACAAGTTGATGATGCGAAGGTACTAATAGCAGACAGTGGACTTAAAATTCTTGCTTGTGATGATTTGGATGAAGCTGCTAAAATGGTAAGTGGGCTCTGATGATGGAAAGAATCTGTAGACCTTTAGATTCTGAACTGAACCAGCTAATACTGCTAATATTAGTACTGCTAATATTAGTCTTAATCTAGTTATATGGTAAACAAACTTAATTCTGGGGAGTGACACACATACACACACATATATATGTGTCTGTGTGTGTGTATATATATATGTGTATATATATGTATATATATATTTATGTATGTGTGTATTGCAGTGGGGGATAAAGATTGTGCTCAGCCTCAAATGCAGCAGGAAAGGCGGGAATTTCTGTCTAAGGATCCAGTTAGGTGGTGAGCAAGTAGGAGATTATTAGAAGAAATCAACGTAAGTGAGGGGAAATTCTTGTTCAAATTGTATAATGCAGAAGAGTTTGAAGGCAAAGAGAATTTAAAAATTGTTTTTCAGAACCTCTCATACCTTATATCTATTATCCATCTTAAACAGTGACCAATTTATACCCAATCTGGTCTAATCTGAGTTCTTACCTATTTCTTCTCTCGTTCATTATTAGTTAGTAAATCCCCATGTGTATCATTTTATACATCCAAACCATGTATATGAAGGTGAAGTAGTGTGCTGATGAAAAGGAATTCCTGTTGTCTAAACAGGACGTGGCATTCCGCTGTGAAAGTTGAGCAGTTATCTCATACCATCTAGGCCTCTTCTCTTAGACTCGGGGTCAGACTGTTTGTCCTGCAGCTGGGTAATATATAAGTGCACATCTTAATCTGTAGCCCTCATGTTTTAAAGTAATCCTCCTCTGGAGTTTATCTGCTAAATACTCTGTCGTAGTCCTGTAGAGTCTCTCTTGGTCTGGATTTAATAGTTGTAACCCGGAGTATCATCTATTTATTATGTTCTTCTGTTCTCTGTATTTTTCTCCTAAACTGGACGTTCAGTTTGTAGTATTGACTATGATTGACAATCCTCCCCCCACCCCCGCAGGAATTCTCCTGGTGGTAAAATTTTCATGCATTTTGTATAGAAATAGATAGTCTCATATCTTACAGGGCATTAGAATTTTTGTTGGTTAGTGTTACCTCACAGAAAATATACCAGCAATTCTTATATCCAAACTCCTACCCTAATATTATCAATTAAGCTTGTAAGCTTTTAAAGGAGGTTTTGTTTTATTTAGTTGTGCTTTGAATTGTGGGATATCTTACAAGGATACTTACTGATTTGTCTTCAAGATAAAATTTAGGTAAGACATATCTAGTATTGATCTTTATCAGACATATTTAGTTGACCGTAGGTTATGAAGAATGTCAGACATGACAACCTTGTAAGTGTCAGTTCCTAAAAGGCAGTTGTGTGACTTACAGCAATGTCAGAATATCCCTAGTGTTTTAGGTGAAAAAGGTTCTATATTCGTTTTGCCTTGGTTTATAATGTGTGTTCACCTTTAATGAACATAGATTCAGAGATGCCTTGTTCTCTTCCAGGTTGTGAAACTCTCTGAAATTGTGACCTTAGCTAAAGAAGCCCACGTGGATGTGAAGTTTCAGTTGCCAATCTGAGAGAGAACTTGGAGGCTGGCTGACGGTGTTAATGTGCTGTAGCTCTTTATTATACTGTGGTCCCTGCTATTGTCCCTTTCCTTTTCAGTGTGTGGGGAATGTCACTGCCCACGTAGCACCTCACGAACCTTTGAAAGCCTTTGGTCTGTGTTTAGTCTGCTGCTCAGAACGGACTGTTTATATAAAGGACGTATGATGCAGATTGCTGGTTTCTTTTGTTTCAGCCATCCTTTTTGCTTCCTCTACAGAACATCACTTGCAGTATGCCTATTTTCTGTTGTTGGATACAAAGTTCTTCATTGCTGAGAGTCCTATAAATAAAATAACTACAAAGATAAAGCTTTATTCTTTAGTATGAAAATATATCTAATAACTGCCTCATTAGAACAGTGGTATGTGAAAACAATGTTTTATATAAGAAATATTTATCTTCCGCATCAATATCTTAAATGTATCGATCATTATTTATACACAGAACTTTGAAGCACTCCTCAGAATATCTTCTAAGTATTTTAGAGAAGTAAGTTGTTGATTAGAACGTCGTTTTAATCATTACAGGACAATGATAACTGCAAATCTTCATGTTTCTGCAGGTAAAAACACCTGCAGGGTCATCAACCTAAATCTTAAGACATATATATAAAGAACTTGGTGGGCAAAATTAAGATTGCCAATTTAAGTTAATAAACGTTTCCCAATGTAATTTGGAGTAGTGTATTGTTTCTTTCTTTTGAAATAGCAGTTGTAGGCGATCATGTCAGTAAGTAAGGAGCCCGTTTGTAGATTGTACAGCTGGATATGACAGTACACACATGTCTAAAGCTTTCTGTAGAGGAGTCAGTAGAATTCTGTTCACAGGCACACTTTCTAGTACATATCGTTACTACTTTTTATGTGTATGTTGGTATCTTTGAATTTGGGGCGGGTATGTGGGGATGCCTTTCTCTTTATAGCCCTCTCTACCTCTTACTTAAAAAGCCCATTTTAACACTGAAAATCTCTAGTGATAGTTAAGTTATAGTCATACACACTACAGTAGTTTCTGTGGAGACTAAACAAATTTTAAGCGTTCGTGTGGTTTACATGGATGATTTTGAGGTTTGAATTTGTGGCCTCCTGTGTCAGGCAAACACTTGGCTACGGAGTTACATCACTAATCCTGATTTTGCCTCTTAATTGGCTTGGTAGATACCTAAATCTCCTCGATTATATTACTTTTAGCATATGCCCATAGCCAGGAGAGAAAAGCAAAAACAAAATCAGTGCTCAGGCAGCGTGCTGAAGCTGTTGATGTTTTGGTGACATATTTCTATCTGGCAAAGAATTGTATTTGGAAGAAAATTTAAATACCAACTATAAATGTTATGTGGGGGCCAAGTGTAAAAGATTGCAGTGAGAACCATGCACGCTTCTGTGCGGACGGGAGTGAGAGAAGTGTGGAAGTCAGTTTTCAGGTGTCAGTAATTTGTAGTGTAAAATATAAAACTTAGGTTTGAGTTTAAAGAGTTGGAAACAACTGACAGTAAGTAGTGTTGACTTAGAAATTGGTGTCTAAAGTGACTCCAAAGAGCTGGGATTCTAAAGCCGTGTGCCCGGGTGCCAGGATTGGGTCCACTCAGTGTCCACAGTGACACGGAGGGGCTGAGATAAGGAAGCCAGGCGTTCCTGGAAATCAGGGGTGCTTCGCTGACTAACATTTGTACTCATATAGGAGGCTTTCTGTCTGGTGGAGCCAGATCATTCATTATGGTCTACATGATCAGTGCCAGAATTACCTAGAAAGACCTTCTCTCAAGGGAAAAACAATCCTTTTGCTTTTTAAATTTTATTTTTTAACTAGTGTATAAGTAGTGGGCTTCTGTAAGGCTTTTAAATACATCCTTAGTCTTGGCTGAAAAAGAAAAGCCCTCACCACTCCCTTCCTCGGCCCTGCCTAGTCCCCGCTTAAAGCTCTATATACCCGGTTTCCTATTGCATGGATTCCGCTTTCTCCTCCATTGATGCCCCTCCCGCCCTGTTTCCTGACTCTCCAGACACTCCTCGTTAAACCCACAAGTCTAAAATGTCAAAGCTAGGCCTTGGTTAGTTCTTATTTAGTGGATTTTCCAGTTTATTTCATTTTCCTGAAAATTTCCCAGTTTCATTTTTCCTTGCAGCTGATGGTGATTCTGCCCTGTCCATGCACCATACTTTACTGTACACCGGTTGGTGGATGTCTAGGCCAGTTCAGTTTCCTGTCTACTTAATAGCACAGCAGTGAACATGGCTGTGCAGTATCTATGTACAAGCAGGATGTGGAGTTCTTTGGATACATGTTCAGAAATGTATAGCTGGATGTTCTTGTGTTAGCCTCTTGAGGAGCCTCCACACTGTTCTACTGGCTATATTAATAATATACACTCCCATCAACAGAGGTCATGTGTCCCCTTTCCCCACATCTTGACTAGCATTTGATCACCATTCTGATTCACGTGAGGTCAAGATAGTTTTAGTAGGCATTTCCCTGATAGCTGAATATTTAAATCATTGCTTAGCATTAAAAAGAAAAAAATCCTGTTAGCCATTTTTATTTCTTTTGAGAATCTGTTCATTTCCCCTACTCCCTACCCCTTAAAATTGGGTTATTTTCTATATTTTTAATTCTTTAAGATATTTGCACATTGGTGTATAGCTGTCAAGGATTTTCTCACATTCTCTGGACTGCCTCTTCGTTTATTGACTGCGTTACAGTTTCATCGGGTCTCGTTTGTTGACTATTGACTATATTTTCTGTGTGATCAGTCTACTTCAGAAAGATCTTACCTGTGCCTAGACTTGAAGTGGATGCCTGTGCTTCTATCAGTTGCAGGGTAAAGGGTCTTATGTTGAGGCTCCTAATCCATTGTGGAGGTTGAGAGATTAGGATCTAGTTTCCTTCTACATGTAGATAACCAGTTTCTCCAGCACCATTTGTGGGCGGATGCTGGTTTCTCTAGTGTGTATTTTTGGTATCTTAGTAAAAAATCAGGAGGCTGTAGGTTCATGGGCTTCTATCTGGGCCCTCAGCTCTATTCCACTGATCATCATGTCTGTTTTTGTGACAGTACCATGCTGGGTTTTTTGTCTGTTTGTTTACTATGACTCTGTAGTAGATTTGGAATCAGATAATGGTGATATCGCTAGCATTATTTTTGTTTAGGATTTCTTTAGCTATCTGAGCCGTTTATGCTTCCAAACATGAGTTATAAGATTGTTTTTTTCTGTTTCTGTGGAGCATGTCTCTAGAATTTTGAATGGGGTTGTGTTGAACTGTAGATCATTTTTGGTAACATGGCCATGATGACACTACTAATCTCTCAAATCATGAGCCTAAGAGGTCTTTCTATCCTCTAATCCTTCCTCAGTTTCCTCATTATTAAAGCATTAAAGTGTTTATTGTAGGTCTTTCTCCCAAGATTATGGGTTTGTCTTTTGGTAATTGTGAACAGATTTCTTTCTCAGTATACTTGTCCTTGGTGTATAGGAAGACTGTTGGTTTTTCTATGTTAATTTTCTATCTTGCCAACTTGCTGAAAGTGTTGATCAGTTCTAAGTTTTCTGGTAGACTCTCTAGTGTCTCATGTATAGAATTATGTATGTAAATATAGATAGTTTGATTTCTTCTTCTGTGTATTCCTTTTGATTTTTTTTCTCCTTGCTCTAGCTGAGACTTGCAGTACTATATTGAATAAGAGTGGAGAGAGTGGGCACTTTGTCTTGTTCCTGATTTCAGTAAAAATGCTGTGAGTTACCTTCTTTTCCAGCCTCTCAACCTGTGGGGCGTGACCCCCAGGGGATCAAATTACATTTCATAGGCATCACCTAAGATTATTGGAAAACACAGATATTTACGACTTATAACTAACAAATTTATAGTTATGAAGTGCAACAAGAATTTTGTTTGGGGTCACCACAGCATGAGGAACTGTATGAAAGAGTCGTAGCATTAGGAAGGTTGAGAACCATTGCTTCTATTTCATTTAATATAATGTTGGCTATAGGCTTGCTATGTATAACCTTCATTATGTTGAAGTGTGTTCCTCCTACTTGAGGACTTTTAACATGGAGCAGTGTTGGATTTTGTCAGAAGTCTTTCCTGCGTCTACTCATGACCCTGATTTCTGTTCTTGAGACAGCTCATCTAATTCAGAGCATTTACTGATTCATGCATATGAACTATCTCTGTGTTTCTGGAATAAGGCCACCTTGATCGTGGTAAATGATGTGTTTTTACTTCTCTTGGCAAGTATTTTGGGAATTTTTGTCTGCTTTTTAGGAAAGTTGGTTTACAGCTTTTTAGTTAAAGATTTTGTTGATCAGATGATACTAGTTTTGTAAAAAAGTTTGGTAGTGTTCCTTTCTTTTCTTTACTATAAGCATTTTGAGGATGTTGAAGATCTGGTAAAATTTACCAGTGAATATATCAGAGCCTGGGATTTTTTTAGTTGAGAGATTTTTAATTATGGCTTCAATCTCACTGCTTGTTATAGACCTGTTTAAATGTTTATCTTATGTTAGTCTAATGTTAGTAGATCATATACATCTAGGAAATTCATCCCCCCTCTTTCATTTAGTGGAATATAGTTTTTAAGGTAAGATCCGATGGCTGGACCTGGAGAGATGACTCAGGAGTTAAGAGCACTGGCTGCTCTTCCAGGGGTCCGGAGTTTGATTCCCAGCAACCACATGGTGTCTCACAACCATCCATAATGAGATCTGGTGCCGTTGTCTGGCCTACAGATATGCATACAGGCAGAATGTTATATACATAATAAGTAAATCTTTATAAAAAAAACACTTAAAACAATCTGATGGCTTTTTGAATTTCATTGGTATCTTGTATGACCCCAGTTTTCTGCAGTAAATTCAATGTGTTTAGTTTGGCTAAGAGTCTATCTTATTTACCTTTTCAAAGACTTCTTTATTTCATTGATTCTTTTTGCCTTATTACTTTGTTTCCATATCATTCATCTTTACTCTGGTCCTAGGAAGCTCTTTCTCTTGTTTTTCCAGACCCTGAAGGTTAGCCATTATATTAGTTACTCTTTTCTGTTGCTGTAATAAGATATGACCTAAAGCAGCTTTGGCTTACTGGTCCAGACGGTGTCGGTAATGGCAAAGACGGCATGGCAGCAGGTGGCTGGAGCAGGAAGCTGACAGATCACAAAGAACAAGAAGTAGAACAAGGCAGTAACCCCCGCTCCCCAAGCCCACCCTACTGACATAGAAGGCTCTGCATCCTAACGCTTCCCTAACTTCCCCAAACAGTGCTACCAGCTGCAGACCAAGTGTTGAAATACTTGAGTTTATGAGGGACATTTCTCATTCCAGCTGCTACAGTCATTCAGTTGTTTGGGAGCTCTGTGATTTCTTAATGTGCACTTAGCCAAAATAAAAATCCTCCAGGACTGCTGTCAGTGTATCTCAGAGGTTATTTTGTGTTTTCATTTTCATGTGAGTTTAGTAATGTTTTTATTTTCTTCTTGGTTTCTTTAAGGGCCCACCCACTGTTCAGTAGTGTGTTGTTCAATCTCCATGGCTTTGTGTGTACATTAAGGTTTCTCTTGCTTTTGCTTTGAAGTCTTACTCCATTGTGATCAGATAGATTATTAAGACTTGCTTTGTTTCCTCATATATGATCTATTTTATAGAAAGTTTTGTGAGCTGTTGAGAAAAATTCTTCATATTTGGATGGGATGTTCTGTAGAAATCTGTTAGATCCATTTGATCTGTGATGTAATTTCAGGTAGTTTTCTTTTTTGTGAGGATGACCTATCTGTTGATGACCTATTTGTGAGAGCGGTATATTATACTGAAGTCACTATTTCTGTGCTGGGGTGAATCTGTTGCTTTAAGTCTTGTAGTATGTGCCTTATGAAATTGGATAGATCTGCGTTTGGTCTGTGTATGTTTAGATTTTAATGTCATTGTGCCTTTCATTGGTATGAAGTAGCCTTCATTATCTTTTCTCACTAGTTTTGGTTTATAATCTTTTTTCAAATATTCAACGGTGACACCGGCTTGTTCCCTAGGTCTGCTGATTGGAACACCTTTTTTATGTCTTTTATGGTGAGATGTGTTTCGTGGAGGCAACAAAGAGTTCTTGCTTTTTTATCTTCTGACTTGTATTGGGGTTCTCTGGAATGAACATATATCTGGAATTTATTAGAGTGGCTTACAGGCTATGGTCCGGCTAGTCCAATAATGGCTGTCTCCCAACAAAAGTCAAGAATACAGTAGTTGGCAGGGTAGTGGTGGTGCACGCCTTTTATCCCAGGACTTGGGAGGCAGAGGCAGGTGGATCTCACTGTGTTCAAGGCAAGCCTGGTCTACAGAGCTAGTTCCAGGACATCTAGAGCTTTTACACAGAGAAACCCTATCTTGGGGGCGGGGGGAGTAGTTGTTCCATCCATGAGGCTAAATGTCTGAGCTGCTCTTTGGCCTATGTTGGAGTGCCGAAAAATTGGTTCTAATAGCAGCGAAGCAATGTCCCAGCAGTGGGCTAGATGAAGTTGCCAGTGAGAGTGAGGGCAAGCAGGCAGAAAGAAACAAAACAAAACAAAACCCTAAAAAAATCCCAAATTGCTTCCTTCTTTGATATTTGGTGTGCCCGGCTAGTTGCATGTTATTGACTCCAGGTGTAGCTGAAGGAGCTAAGGTCTCTTTCTCAGCTCTATCTATCTCCAGGTGTAGCTGAAGGAGCTACGGTCTCTTTCTCAGCGCTCTATCTATCTCCAGGTGTAGCTGAAGGAGCTAAGGTCTCTTTCTCAGCTCTATCTATCTCCAGGTGTAGCTGAAGGAGCTAAGGTCTCTTTCTCAGCGCTCTATCTATCTCCAGGTGTAGCTGAAGGAGCTACGGTCTCTTTCTCAGCTCTATCTATCTCCAGGTGTAGCTGAAGGAGCTACGGTCTCTTTCTCAGCGCTCTATCTATCTCCAGGTGTAGCTGAAGGAGCTAAGGTCTCTTTCTCAGCTCTATCTATCTCCAGGTGTAGCTGAAGGAGCTAAGGTCTCTTTCTCAGCGCTCTATCTATCTCCAGGTGTAGCTGAAGGAGCTACGGTCTCTTTCTCAGCTCTATCTATCTCCAGGTGTAGCTGAAGGAGCTACGGTCTCTTTCTCAGCTCTATCTATCTCCAGGTGTAGCTGAAGGAGCTACGGTCTCTTTCTCAGCTCTATCTATCTCCAGGTGTAGCTGAAGGAGCTACGGTCTCTCTCAGCTCTATCTATCTCCAGGTGTAGCTGAAGGAGCTAAGGTCTCTTTCTCAGCGCTCTATCTATCTCCAGGTATAGCTGAAGGAGCTACGGTCTCTTTCTCAGCTCTATCTATCTCCAGGTGTAGCTGAAGGAGCTACGGTCTCTCTCTCAGCTCTATCTATCTCCAGGTGTAGCTGAAGGAGCTACGGTCTCTCTCAGCTCTATCTATCTCCAGGTGTAGCTGAAGGAGCTAAGGTCTCTTTCTCAGCGCTCTATCTATCTCCAGGTGTAGCTGAAGGAGCTACGGTCTCTTTCTCAGCTCTATCTATCTCCAGGTGTAGCTGAAGGAGCTACGGTCTCTTTCTCAGCTCTATCTATCTCCAGGTGTAGCTGAAGGAGCTACGGTCTCTTTCTCAGCTCTATCTATCTCCAGGTGTAGCTGAAGGAGCTACGGTCTCTTTCTCAGCGCTCTATCTATCTCCAGGTGTAGCTGAAGGAGCTACGGTCTCTCTCTCAGCTCTATCTATCTCCAGGTGTAGCTGAAGGAGCTACGGTCTCTTTCTCAGCTCTATCTATCTCCAGGTGTAGCTGAAGGAGCTAAGGTCTCTTTCTCAGCTCTATCTATCTCCAGGTGTAGCTGAAGGAGCTACGGTCTCTTTCTCAGCTCTATCTATCTCCAGGTGTAGCTGAAGGAGCTACGGTCTCTTTCTCAGCTCTATCTATCTCCAGGTGTAGCTGAAGGAGCTACGGTCTCTCTCTCAGCGCTCTATCTATCTCCAGGTGTAGCTGAAGGAGCTACGGTCTCTTTCTCAGCTCTATCTATCTCCAGGTGTAGCTGAAGGAGCTACGGTCTCTTTCTCAGCTCTATCTATCTCCAGGTGTAGCTGAAGGAGCTACGGTCTCTTTCTCAGCTCTATCTATCTCCAGGTGTAGCTGAAGGAGCTACGGTCTCTTTCTCAGCTCTATCTATCTCCAGGTGTAGCTGAAGGAGCTACGGTCTCTTTCTCAGCGCTCTATCTATCTCCAGGTGTAGCTGAAGGAGCTACGGTCTCTCTCTCAGCTCTATCTATCTCCAGGTGTAGCTGAAGGAGCTACGGTCTCTTTCTCAGCTCTATCTATCTCCAGGTGTAGCTGAAGGAGCTACGGTCTCTTTCTCAGCTCTATCTATCTCCAGGTGTAGCTGAAGGAGCTACGGTCTCTTTCTCAGCTCTATCTATCTCCAGGTGTAGCTGAAGGAGCTACGGTCTCTTTCTCAGCGCTCTATCTATCTCCAGGTGTAGCTGAAGGAGCTACGGTCTCTCTCTCAGCTCTATCTATCTCCAGGTGTAGCTGAAGGAGCTACGGTCTCTTTCTCAGCTCTATCTATCTCCAGGTGTAGCTGAAGGAGCTACGGTCTCTTTCTCAGCTCTATCTATCTCCAGGTGTAGCTGAAGGAGCTACGGTCTCTTTCTCAGCTCTATCTATCTCCAGGTGTAGCTGAAGGAGCTACGGTCTCTTTCTCAGCTCTATCTATCTCCAGGTGTAGCTGAAGGAGCTACGGTCTCTTTCTCAGCTCTATCTATCTCCAGGTGTAGCTGAAGGAGCTACGGTCTCTTTCTCAGCGCTCTATCTATCTCCAGGTGTAGCTGAAGGAGCTACGGTCTCTCTCTCAGCTCTATCTATCTCCAGGTGTAGCTGAAGGAGCTACGGTCTCTTTCTCAGCTCTATCTATCTCCAGGTGTAGCTGAAGGAGCTACGGTCTCTTTCTCAGCTCTATCTATCTCCAGGTGTAGCTGAAGGAGCTACGGTCTCTTTCTCAGCTCTATCTATCTCCAGGTGTAGCTGAAGGAGCTACGGTCTCTTTCTCAGCTCTATCTATCTCCAGGTGTAGCTGAAGGAGCTACGGTCTCTTTCTCAGCGCTCTATCTATCTCCAGGTGTAGCTGAAGGAGCTACGGTCTCTCTCTCAGCTCTATCTATCTCCAGGTGTAGCTGAAGGAGCTACGGTCTCTTTCTCAGCTCTATCTATCTCCAGGTGTAGCTGAAGGAGCTACGGTCTCTTTCTCAGCTCTATCTATCTCCAGGTGTAGCTGAAGGAGCTACGGTCTCTTTCTCAGCTCTATCTATCTCCAGGTGTAGCTGAAGGAGCTACGGTCTCTTTCTCAGCTCTATCTATCTCCAGGTGTAGCTGAAGGAGCTACGGTCTCTCTCTCAGCGCTCTATCTATCTCCAGGTGTAGCTGAAGGAGCTACGGTCTCTTTCTCAGCTCTATCTATCTCCAGGTGTAGCTGAAGGAGCTACGGTCTCTTTCTCAGCTCTATCTATCTCCAGGTGTAGCTGAAGGAGCTACGGTCTCTTTCTCAGCTCTATCTATCTCCAGGTGTAGCTGAAGGAGCTACGGTCTCTTTCTCAGCTCTATCTATCTCCAGGTGTAGCTGAAGGAGCTACGGTCTCTTTCTCAGCGCTCTATCCCCAACAGCCACATTCACCTTGGCAACATATTTGGATTTCCGTGACCCTGACCAAGGTTCAGCTGCATTAACCAAAATAATGTTTGTATCAATGAAACATAAACTAAAATAACTGATAAAAGTATAAATCAAAGTGAATTGTTTTGTTGTGTGGAGTAACTGCTCTGTTCTGCTGAAACAGATCATGCATTGATATAGTTGTGATCTGTGTGGTTTTGGGCTTTAAAAACGCTGTACCCTGACTTTGACGCCAAGAGTCTTTCCGAGACACTGGCCAAGAGCAGGTCATTGCTCTTACACTCTGCACTAGCTCACATGCTGATGGGGTCTCAGTGTCTCTCCTGGACTATTTCATAGACAAGTTGGCCACCAAGATCAGCCGCCACACTACCTACCGCACCTTTTGATTGGGGATTTTGAGGCCGTTAATACTCAAGAGTTGTCCCTGAAAAATATATTCAGTTCCTATCATTTTATTGATTCTTTCCTCTCTCACTTGACTATTTTAGCATCATTTATTATTTCTTGTGGCCTTGTGGATGGTTTTTGCTTTTTGTTTTTCAACCTCAAAGATTCCTTCAAATATCTTCTGTAGAACTGGCTTAGTGGTCATAATTCCTCTAGGGTTTTTATCATGAAAAGCTTTTATCTTTCCTTCAGTTCTGACTTGGCTTCGCTGGGCATAGCAGCCTGTGTTGGCAACTGTTGTCTTTGGAGTGTTTTTAAAGTTTCTGTTGAGGAATAGGCCGTTATTCTGATAGTCCTGCCTTTGTATGCGATTTGGCGTTTCTCTCTTGCAGCTCTCAGTATGCACCCATCGCTCTGTGCATTTAGTGCTTTGACTGGGGTATGGAAAAGGGGCCTGGTCTGCTTGGCGTCCTAATGTCTGGACAGGCATCTCCTCCCAACATTCCACTATGTTTTAATATTGCTGTTTCTCTGTGGGAATTCTCAGTGTCCTGATGAGAGCCTAGCTTGCTGATGAGACTGCAAGAAGAGAAGCCAGCCACACCCATTCAGATTGTGGAACAATTTTCTTCTGAGACAAAGCCCTTCAGAGAAGCTTGCTAAGACATAGGATGGTTTAAGCTGTTGCTTCTCAACCTGTGGGTCACAACCCCTTGGTGAGCCTTGAATGATCCTTTCACAGGGGTTGCCTAAGACTGTCAGAAAACAGATATTTACATTACGATTCATAACAGTAGCAAAATTACAGATATGAAGTAGCAATGAAAATAATTAGGGTTGGAGGTCATCACAGCATGAGGGTCGCAGGTTAGGAAGGTTCTAAGGGGAGGTGAAACATTCTGCAGGGAAGCTCCTTAAGCTCTGGAAGTAAATAACCCGAAGGGCTCTGATGAAACTGACCGCCTAGGCTCCTCTCTCCTCCCCAAATGTGTGTAACCCATGAGGACATCTGAGAGACCCTCAGATTAGCCAAGCTGCCTAGAAGAGGCTCAGACCAGCTGAGCCAGGACACCCTCTGACCTGTGAGCTGCCTCAGGCTGTGTGATGCATCGTAGGTTTCCAGCTTTTGTGAGCCAGCACCCATTGCTGGGGTGAGCTTTTGGTGATGCACCTGTTTTTGAGTCATTTCTGGTCCCATTAATTGACCCCAATAAGACTCATTTGTTTGCCAAGTTGAATTTGGGTGGTGTCCTCACTGTGATGTCATCAGCTTAGAAGCCGGGATGAGTAGACTTTTGTGTTTCTCTGACAATCATGGAACACAGCATTCGTGAGGATTTTCATGTTTCAGACTGAAAAACATGCTGACGTTTTACACGAAACAGTATACCATCACACCCAGTGGTGCTCTGTAAGTTTTATTAACCAGTTTGAATGATAACTTTTCAAAAATGTAGAACTTAAAATTTTAATATCGTGACCTCATTCTTTGGTAAAATAAAAGTTGTTACCGGAAAATGAAGTGTTAAAAGTCACGCAAAGTAATCAGTTCCCCTTTAATTAATTTGGATGCAATACTGTAAAATGCCCTTTTATATTGTTACAAATGTTTCCAAGTGCTCAGCTATTCACGGCCATCACCAGTCCATGGATCATGTTTTCCCGAGAGCCAAGAATAGCTCGGTCCCTGTTGGTGAGAAGCGAGAAGTGTGTCAACACTGGAAGTGCAAGTCAGCTGTAAGAAAATCCTCAGGAGAGGAGAGAGGCTGCTCAGCCTCATGTGACTCGGGGTTTGTGAATCTCAGTAGCGGTCGCTTTAGTCACAAAGCCCTGGAGTCTCATCACCCCCAGCACAGTGGTAAGTCAGTAACATAAGCTGGGGAGTGAACACATTCATTCACCTGTCTGTATAAAATGGCCCTTGTCTCCGAGGGAAAGAGATGGTTTATTTTTGGGCTAAATAATGAGTAATCATAGCCCACAAATTCAGGTTTTTCCATGTTCTGATGTGGATTCAAGTTCATCATATAGTTACAGAATAGTCACCAGACACTTCTCAAATGCATTGTTGGGAGGGGCTGGGTTAGTTTGGGTTGGTGGAAGTGAGTGGCTTGTTAATGCCTTCCAAAAAGAGTTTACCTGGTAGTCCAAGGGTGTTACGTCATACGTGAGGGTGAGCAGCGAAGGGCTTTAACAGGTTTGAAATAAAGATAACTTGGCTATGGATCTGCAGCGTCCCAACTACACAGCAATCACGACTCTTTAATCAGTCAACCTTGTAGACCCTTTAGCTTAAGTATGGCTTCCCCGTCCACACTCCTGGGAAACTCACTTCCCAGATGTCAGTAGGAATTGGTCTGCTGAGACTAGTCAGGTGGTTGAGGGTGATCGTTCCAGGACGGCAGGATGAACACATAGAAAGGAAACCAGAGGCAAACTATGACTGTTCCTGATTAGTTCTCTCTCTCTCCAATTTGTGTTACATAGTGTTGAGGGAAGCAAGCATCATTTCAGAAAAATATAACCAAAAACCTACTAGGAAGCTATAAAAAAAAGCATAAAAACAAATGAGAACCACTGTGCTGCCGGGCTAGCATTCTGCTGGTCTCCGCAGAAGCACAGTGCTGTGCTGGGGCTAGCCTTGGAACTACAGAGCCACAGTCTTTATGAGTGCCTCTGTGCCCACCTGCCAAAGACGGTTGTCGCATACAGACATGCACTGGTGGCTAGGGCACGCACCTGTTGGCCTACTTCAAGTCCCCATCGCCCAGATTTCATCACTCCCCAGCGATGCCATCAAGCTATGAATCCATGAGTGGACTAATCCTCTGTCGACATCAGAGCCCCTAAACTCTAGCTACTCCCCAAAGCCCATCAGCTGACAGCCAACTCTTAACACATGAGCCCTCTTTGGGCTACATTATGTTTCTGAAATGTCATCTATCTCCCATTACTAAATCATTGTGTGTTCTTGAGTGTGTAGGCAACATTTACAGGGAGACTCTAGTGTTTGCTTTACGAATCAGGGTCTTGCTGTGGACCCCAGGTTGGCCTTGGGCTCCGCTGTGCAGTCTCAGTTACCCTCAAGCTTGTGATTCTCCAGCCTTAGCTTCACTTGAGTGCTAGGATTACAGACCTGAGGCGCTTGGTTTACAGGGAGACTTAGGAAAGTGATCTAGGCTATACTGTTTGAGCTCCAGTCTATTAAACAATTTGAGCTGCTGTGAAATTGGAGCACTCGTTTGTCTAGTGATTCACTACTTGGGCCACGGCTCTTGAGAGGCAACATGAATGTGTTGATAGCAGGGCAGAGTGCCAGGCGCTGAGCCCAGGCCTTTCACACGTTAAGCAAGTGCTGGGCTGCTGAGCTGCACCCCGCCCAGTCTGAATCTTCCTTAATGCTTTTCCTTTCTCTGGCAAAGCTCAGAGAGCCCCAGGGAAAGTAAACTGGTCACGACTTTGATAAATATTACGAGTCAGTAATGTTACAGACCATTTCTGAGCATGTGAGAGCTCTTTCGTTAGAGGTCTCCTCTTAATCACCACCAGTTGAATTTAGTAGGCTGTTGATTCTCATGCGTGTGTGACGTCATGCATCTACATAAAATATCTGGCCTTCATCTGCCTTTCCGAGACCGTGTGACAGTTATGGAGCCACATCTGACTCCTCTTCCAGCGTGCTCCCCAGGACCTTCTGTGACTCCTCCCCTTGCTGTCCTCCCCTGTCAGATTCTGCCCTTCGTGGCTCGTCTTGTCCTTGACTGTCCAAGACCAAGTGCTTCACCGAACATTGCTAACACAGCAGGTAGAGATCAGCACCTTGCCTGGTGCTCATTTTGTAGTTTTCATTGCTGTCAAGACAGAATGGCAAGGGGTTTAAAGACACCTGCACACTGTCTTGTGTAGTCACTGCAGTGGCACGGCTGCGTTTGCCCGTGACTTAGCCTACTCATGTGAGCAGTGTCTGGCAAGCCAGTCATCTAGGCGGCCGGTGAGTGGGCACACTGAAGAAGTCGGCTGTTTTGAAATGTCCCATTGAGAAGAAAGCAAATTGAAACTTGTGTTATCTCTGAGGTGAAGAAATTTTATTAAAATCATAGAGAAATATCCATTGTTCCTTAATTCAGTGCCATGAAACACCTAGTCTCCTTGAGAAATGGGTTACCCAGCAACAAGAAACCCACGGGGTCAAGGGCAGTGAAACACAGGTTTAGGCATTGCAGTTCATTTGGTTCACCTAAACACTGATCAGTAGACACTGTGTGGCAGAGCCTCATTGTAAATGGTGTTTGCATCAGCTGGTCAGCAACACGTGTTCACGAGGCTTTTGGCTTTTGGAAATGTTTACGGCAGGGACAGGTGCCCTCAACTTTTGCTTTGGACTTTAGTTTTTGTTTCTTTTGTGACAGCAAAGAATCTAAAAAGGGAAACTTTTCTGGGGACTGAGCTGCAGATTCAGGCACATACATATCTTTGGATGTCTAGTAAGCTTGCAGTTCCTGCAGCCCATACCCAGGGATTCTGGCTGAGCTAGGTGTGTACCGTGAATACTTAATACATTCCTCAGGTGATTCTAATATAGACTCTCACTTGAAAACCAAGAGTAAGACGGGCTAGAAGAGAACTGAATTGATATCGTTTAAGGCACCATTCACGATCATGACAGGACCTCATTTTGGCGGATTCCTTCCAGATCTCAAATATTATGTCCACCTGCTCCAGACACAGCAGTTTGCATGTATGTTGTGAGAAGTCACATTTAGGGGATAAAGCCTAGCATTGCCCCTTATTTTTATTTATGTGTATGTGTCTTTTGGAATGTACCCCGGAGGCTAGAAGAATGCATTGGATCCCTGGAACAGTAGCTACAGGAGGCTGTGAACTACTGTGAACTCTACAGGAGGCTGTGAGGTGCTGGCAACTAAACTCTGGTCGTCTCCAAGAGCAGTGGGCATTCTTCATCACCAAGTCATCACTCTGTCCTCACTGGACAGCAGAGGTCAACATTTTCGGCCTTATAGCCTAAGGTCACTTCAGGAGTCAGTCTGAAGCTACATGCCCATGATTTGTAACCAGGCCTAGGATTCTTTTTACCCGAATGTCAGTTATATTGCTGAGCACAGCAGAGGGATCGGGCTGGGGGCAAGTAGATTCAGTATCAACTTGACTAACATTTGAGCCGCGGAGTGTGCACACGGCATTTGGTGTTAGAGGAGCATCTTTCTCTGTGACCCTGGGTGGGAGAAGTAGAAGAGACAAAACCACCACAGACCAGCTCTGCTCACCAGACTCGACTTCAGGTAACTGGCTAGAATTCCTATGGTTTGACTTGGTTCTTGGGCTCAATCTAGCCTGTCCAACTGCGGAAATGCCAGTGAAAGAAAATGCAGTTAGAACATTTGGAGAACGGGCTAACTCGTCAGTCTGTGGCTTCTGGATTAAGGGAAGAGTGGTGGATAAGGCAATGTCTTCCCCAAAGAAGTGGGAGCTGAGTCTGGTGAGCACTTCGGTTTTATGTTTTTAAGATTTTATTTTTAAGGTGTGTGTGTGTGTGTTCAGGTGCCTGTAGCAACCAGAGACATTAGATACCCCTTGGAGCTGTAGTTACAGGGGGCCATGGTGATGGGAGGTAAACTCAGGTCCTCTACAAGTTCAGGGCACAATGTTCTCTGAGTCATCTTTCCAGTGCTCTGGTGAAGACAGTTGGCAGCGGCTCAGAATCAGCCTATACTTGCTATTGCACGTACGTAGATTAGATTCTCAGTTCTTAACTTGTTCATCCCAATGATGACCAAGACAGAGAGGTCTCTTCTAACGAAACCTTCTGTGACCCTAGAATTCAAGGATACAGTAATTTCAAGGAACAACGTCCAGTATTCATTCAACATACTCAGTACACACTGAGGATCTCTTATGTACCACCCAGGGCCATGTTGGGGGCTGTAGACTTCTGGTCCCCTGAGTTTCTTTGCCTGCCTCAGACCCTTTGATGTAGTGAAACAACTTGTCTTCCTGTGCCTGCAGCTGCTCTGAACACGAGACCCTCGTGAGTACCTAATGGCAGGGGAGTGGGTTCTGGTGGGTTTTACAGCTGAAAATCCCAAGAGCTGGGGCATGGCTATCAGATAAGGATCCCTACATAAGCTTCCCTGGAGCACAGTAAAGTTGGGATTCTTGTTTCAAGAATAACCTGTGTCCCCGTGTCTGTCTCTGTCTGTGTGCGTGTGTTTTTAAATCTCCAGTCCTTTTCCCAGCTCATGTACCATCCCGTAGTGCAGGCACTATAGGGCCCGATCAATGAATGACACACGATCCCTCATGTAAGCAACTAACTCCAAAACAGCATCCACCAAATACATAACCATGAGCTGTGAACCCACTGATGAGAGGCAACTGCTTTGATGATCACCAGGTATGAGTTTCAGTCTAATCAAATCTGGCAAATGCTTATTTTTCCAGTTGGAATCATTTTGATATCAAACTACAGCGAGTACTGACCTTTTGTTCCACACACTTAGGCAAAATGTACAACGAAATGAGTTTCCCGTTGCCTCCATCTTGCAGCCTAAGCTGTAACTCCCTTCCCTGGAAACAACCGGGGCTCCTGCTCGTTTACATGATAGCTGTGGGGTCCTGTGTCAGTTTTACACAGTGCTCCTGCTCTCCTGACATTTCCTTCCTTTAAAAAACAGACAAACAAAGAAGTAGTTAAAGGTCATTTGTGCTCGCTCCCTTCCACTGGCATTAGTATTTCTACCCACAGTGACAGGGAGAACTTCCAGTTCAGACCAATTCACTCAAGCAGGTGGAGCTGGGACAGCGGTCCAAATGGTCACACTCAGAGCAGGACAGAGGTGATAAGTGAGGACAGATGTCTCTGTGAGACAGTGGGGGATGAGCTCTCCCCACCAGATTTAAATAGAAAAATTTGTCAGTGAGACAAATTTTTAAAAAGTGAGGGTGGTGGTGGTGGTGGTGGTGGTGGTGGTGGTGGTGGTGGTGGTGGTGGTGGTGGTAAATCCAAATAATCACTCAATGTGAGCTGAATTTTTAAGTTCTTCCAAGATAGCTCAACTATAACAGTAGCAGTCCAGGTGTTTCCATAGCTTGATTATAACAGTGGCAATCTAGATGTTTCCAAGACACATCAACTATAGCAGTAGCAATCCAGATTTTTCCAAGTTACCTCAGCTATAGCAGTAGCAATCCAGATGTTTCCCAGAAGAGAAGGCAGAGCCCTGGCTTTCCTGGCAGTCCTGTGTCAGGCTCCCAAGGCTGCTGCTGCTGCTGCTGCTGCTACTGCTGCTGCTGCTGCTGCTGCTGCTGCTGCTGCTGCTGCTGCTGCTGCTTTGGTAACTTCTCCGTCTCAAAGATGGGAAGAGCCAGGATCATAAATGAAGTGGCCCCGTTCACAATGCTGCAGTGGATAAATATGCGTCTTCTGAGCCATAAAGTGGGAGAGATCAAAAGTGGCTCCAGCGGTATCGTCGTCAGGTCCAGGGTCCTTCCACAGTGTCCTTGAGCTGTCCACTGTCGTCCTCTAGCTTGTCCCCACCCTTAACCGCTGTCCCTTTCATCCTGCAGAGGATGCAGGGGTGGCCAGTGTGGAAGCAGTGGCCATGATGGCGTGGGCAGCAAACCGTTCTGAGTACTAACTTGGTACTAGGTGTTGTGCTAACTATTCAAGACAGAAACTACTTGGATCTGGTCTCTCTCCTCAGTTCTCATTTGATGTTGTGGCTGATTTGTCCAGGTTTGGCAATTTTAACTGCTGTTCGTCCTATATTCTTTGAGTGTAGCAACCAGGCGGACATCCCAGGATGAAAGGAATTTGAATCGAAAGATCTGTTAAATGCTTTTGGCTTGTCCTGGTTAGCTCTGGTGGGAATGTGATATCGCCTTACCTGAAAAATTGTCTAGATCAGACTGGCCTGTGGGCATGTTTGTGAGGGACTGTCTTGGGTGTATTAGTGTAGGAGGGACCAGGGCAGTGTGGGCAGTGTCATTTGCTGCACAGGTGGTCCTGGAGTGAACAAGCAGCCTTCCCTCAGGGGCTCTTTTTCCAGCGTCTGTCCTCACTCCCATCGTTGGTGGATTATGACCTGCAAGTGTAAGCCAGGAAAACCCTTTCCTTCCTCCTCAAGTTGCTGTGGTCAGAGTGTTTTTGTCACGGTGGTAGAATGAGAGGAGGCCAGGTCATTGAGTCCCCAACCAAACGGCTGAGCTGCACCCACCCAGCAGAACTCCAGCTGCTGTTGAACATCTGTCAGGAAATCACATTATTTTAATCAAAGTGATCGCAGACAGGGTTTGCTTATCCCCTTTTTCTCACCGTATCTGGAGGCCTCCTATGTGCCAGCTGCACTTTTTAGATGCAGAGTTGCACCAGCGAACACAACAGACACATGCACATGCCTGCTCTCAGGCAGCTCGGGACCTGACTTGATATCTGAATGTCTCTTGGCAGTTGGCCGTGCCTCTCAACATGGACATTTTCCCTGTAAGGGGCTCCCTGCTAGTCTGAGTTTCCTGTCCTCAAACAGCTCTGAACATTGGAAAGATTCCTAGTAGAGAATGTCAAACCTCTCTGCCTGTCGCGCTGATTTGCATGTTTGACCGAGGTGCTTCTGTCTTCAGTCAGCTATGTGCATAGTTAACTCTTGTTTCATATGGTGGAAAATATCTTTGTTCCTTTCAGTCCCCCCGCCCCCCCGCTGCCATTTTGTGTGTAGAAATACACGTGAACACAGGAGCACTGCTGGGGCCGTTGCATCTTGGCTTTGCACGGATATCTTCAGGCTGCAGTTCTCAGAGTCCCCTGAAGTACAGGCGTGGCGCGCTCTTTCCACCCACGGCTGAAATACAGACTAACCCTGTCCTGCGCACAATCACAGCAGCGCTTTGTGGCAGGACTCGACCCTGAGAAGCAAAGGCTAACTGACTCACTCAGGGGCTCTCAGTGCCACGACCTGGGCCAGCCTTTCTGCCCTGGCTGTGACTTTACATGGCTCTCCCTTCACTGTGCTGGCTTTAATGGAGACGTGATGTTAGGCTTTAAAATCTTTCTGTCCTTTGTAGTCGTTGCTCAATCCGGAAGGGTCTTTTTCCAAGTGTTAGCAGGACAGCAGTGAGCTGCTCCTGGCAGTATTCTTAACACCCCAGTTCTTTGTTCCCTGGTCTTTCCCCCTTCTCCGTTCTGTTTGCCCACCTTTCTGCTCTCTGTTTTTAAGTTTCGCTTTGTTTCCCTTCTGGTTCATGGGCTTTAATCTTAGGGATGAGAGGATACTGTGACCTCAGAGCTGACACATTGTCGGTCCCTGTCAGGAGCGGAGGTTAGACTTTCAGTGCCTCTGAATCCACAAGGATGGAGTAGGGAGTTAAATGCTAACCCGACTGGTAGGTATCTGGACTGTAAAGTACATTGCTCCAGCGAGAGATTCTATGCCCCAGGCCGGGAGGCAGTGCGAAAGCACACAAAGGAGGTATGCCACTTTGCAGATCGCTGCCGGGTGAGAGCATTGGTTAAGGACACAGAACACACATCGCATTTATAATGAAAGGGTGCTTTTTCATGAGAACATTCCAGAAAGGCTGTCAGTGCAGCACAGGAGTAGGCACAGACCTCAGAGGGAGGGATGTGACCGACTCCCTAGAGGTCACAAAATCAGATAACCCTTTTGTCCATGAGTGACAAGGAGTTCACCTCTGTCCCACCTGCCTTCAGTAAAGGGCCGTGCCTGGGGAGGATGACCAAAACCCACTTCCATGTTGCTATAAGTTAGTGCCTTGGGTCAACACTGCTCAATATGTTTTCCTCACTTCTACACAAGACAATGTTCCAATGAAGCACCCAGTGATGATCTGCTGTTATAAGATCTCAGCCACCTTTAAGACAGTGCCAGAGATTTTTTCTTTGTCAGTCCATGATATTCAGCTAAAGATGCCTTCCTGGCTTCCTGGTGTGACACCATCTGGCTAGTGAGAGGATGCTTGCAGGGGATTCCTTTCTGAATGGTAAAGCCCCTGCCTCCCATCCACTGTAGCTCCTACTCCAGGGTTTCCTAGATTCTTCTTTCAGCACTGGGACCTCTCGTGGCTTGCAAGAAAACCCTGATCCCTTCTGCGGAACAAAGTGGCGAACCAAGTGCTTAGATACCAGAGGGAACTGGGAAGATAAAGATGGCAGAAGCAGCACCTCTGCCCTTTGGGGGTTTAGAGCCCAAAGCAGGGGAATACCTTCTGCTTTTACTAGAAGGTGGTTTCTACAGACATTGAAGCCCCAAGAAGTGGGAGCAACACTTCACCATGCTGAAGATCAGGGGGAGGCTTTCAAAGCCAGATCTGGAAGAATGAATGTAACAGGGGAGGGTAGCTAGGCTAGGAGGCTTCCCTGGTAAGGAGTGGCCCAGATGCCTGTGGGTAGGTCCCAAGTGCACCAAGCTGTGAACCAGTAGGGCATAGTCATGAAGGAGTGAGTGGAACTAGGAGGCTGCTGGGGAAAGTGGAGGAACTGTGTTCCTTCAGGCCTTCCTAAGCTCCCAGCAGCCAAGAAGGCTCAAGGCACAAAGGAACTTAATTGTATGAAGAATGGGTTAAATTTCCCCCCTCTCCTACCAAGCTGGTTGTCCCAACACTTTATTACAAGTGTTAGCACAGCGCTATTTCCATCGTCTTGTGTCATTGGCTCTGTTTGGGGACTTTCCTGCTTTAGTGATCTGGTTGTCTACACCTGTGTGTTATAGAGACTTTGTAGTGTGCTTTGGTGTCTGGTTGGACTAGTTCCCCTCAGTGCTTCTCTTTTGGTGTTTTCCTAATCACTTTTGTATGTTTGTGTTTTATTTATTTTTAAATTTTATGTGTATGCGTCTTTTACCTGCACATATGTCTGTGTGCCTAGTGTTTGCCTGATGCTTAGAGGGGCCACAAGAGGTTGTTGGATGCCCTTGAATAGGAATTTTCAATGGTAGTGAGTCATTGTGTGGTTGCTGGGATGCAAACACAGGTCCTTTGGGAGAGTAGCAGGTACTCTTAGCCTCTGAGTCATTCTACCTGCTCCTTATCTATTTATTTGGAGACAGGATTTC
Organism: Chionomys nivalis; assembly: GCF_950005125.1. Classification (NCBI taxonomy): domain Eukaryota; kingdom Metazoa; phylum Chordata; class Mammalia; order Rodentia; family Cricetidae; genus Chionomys; species Chionomys nivalis. The sequence continues at coordinate 40,322,426 of NC_080097.1, read as the reverse complement.
ACATATTGCAGCCTGGGTGGGAATCGGCTATGCAGCCAAGAATGACTTGACCTGCTGATTCTCCAGCCTCTCCCTTCTATGCAGTACTGAGGGGTCAACTCAGGACTCCATGCATGTTAGGCAAAACTCTCCCTAGGATCATCTTTTATCATTTGGGTCTTGATTGTAGCTAGCCCTGAGGACAGGGTGCTTGTGAAGCCACGAGTCTCTGTACTCCTGTCCCCTCTGCAGTATGACATAACTACACTGATGGGAATGATGTCTGGCATCATTCAGAAAGTTGGGCCTCAGAGCAACAATTCCTAACCCCCATTCTCATTATGGAAAAGATGTGGGCTATATAGATCTTTGAAGCCGCAGTAGCTGTGTCCCACCGTGTGGATGGAGAGGAGGAAGCTGGTCTACAGTAAAGGAGAAGCAGAGAAGAGATGCCTAAGGAGAAACAGCATAATGCAGAATGGCCTCCAGGTTCCCTATGGGACTCCCTCCTGTCATGTGCTCTTCTCAAGCCTGCTGAATTCCAGTCTCTGAACTTTGTGAAACCAACTGATGCTCCTCCTCCCTACTTCCTCCTCCTCTTCCTTATTTTATGAGTATGGGTATTTTGCCTATATGCATGTCTGTGTGACACATGCATGCCTGGTGCCCAATGAGGCAAGAAGAAGGCATTGGATTCTCTGGAACCAGTTACAGAGGGTTGCGAGTTGCCTTGGGGGTACTGGGTCTCGTAAGAGTCCTCTGGAAGAGCAGCCAGTGCTCTTAACTGTGGAACCATCTCCCCAACCTTGCCATGGTTTATCTTATGACTGGATTTCTCTTTACACTTGAGCTGGTTCAAACCGAGTGTCTTTTATACGTTCAAGAACAAACTTTGTTGAAAGAATTCCCAAAAGGCAAACGAGCGATGCAAGAGTAGACAAGGGGTCCTGGTCCTCAGCTCTAGCTCGTAGAGTAGCTTGGTCCTGGCCTCCATTCAATTTGGTCCTGGAGCATCACAGCCTCTGGGACGAGAGTCTGCTGGATCCTGCCTGCTGGGCCACTGCCCAGCTCAGTGGTTGGCTGGGACCGTGTGGAATCTTTCCCAGGGGAAAAAGGAAGAAGGATATTTGCTGATTAAGGCAGAGGCCACTGTGTGCCTGGGTGTGATTTCTTCTCTTAAAAATGCTCCTCACTTCATGGAGTGTATTGACCACACTCCAGGGCAGGCCCACACCCATGGTTCTAGTTTCTGTAATAATAATAAAAGTAATATTATTATTTTTATAGTTATCTTTATTTTAATAATATTTAATAGCTTTTTTTTTTTTTTTTTTTTTTTTTTTTTTTTTTTTTTGGTTTTTCGAGACAGGGTTTATCTGTAGCTTTGGTGCCCATCCCGGAACTAGCTCTTATAGACCAGGCTGACCTCGAACTCCCAGAGATCCGCCTGCCTCTGCCTCCCGAGTGCTGGGATTAAAGGCGTGCGCCACCACCGCCTGGCTCTTTAATAGCTATTTTTAATAATTATTACTATTATTTATTTTCTTTAGAGGCGGAGAGAGGAAGTTGGGCAGGGACAGAGGTGGGGAGAATCTGAGAGGAGCCAGGGCATACGAATATGATCAAAATATATAGCATGAAATTCTAAAAGAATAAATAAAACTATTATTTAAAATAAAAATATTCCTGACTTGATTGTTGCTTGGATGCTTAAGGAAGGAAAAGGTATGTATTTATCTGAAATTCTTTGTGTCGGTGTTTGTGCATGTATGTGTAAATGCATGTATGCCCATGTGTTATTTGGAGGTCAGAGATTGATGTTTAGGGTCTTCCGTTATCGCTTTGCACCTTAGTTTTTGAGGCGGAGTCTCTCACTGAATGGTGAAGTCGTTGATTGGCTCTACCAACCAGCCAGTGAGCTTTGGAGGGCTGCCTGTGTCTGCCCCACCAGTGTTAGGGGACAGTGAACCACTGCACATGGCTTTGATGTATGTGCTGGGGATCCGAACTCAGGTCCTGTGCTTTTGTTGCACGCATTGATTGACTGAACCATCCAGCCCCATATGTGAAAATTTGACTAATGTATTACCAAGAAATACAAAGTCTGGAGGTTCCTGAAAAACTCATCCCTTATTCCATTCTTTCATTCTGGATACACACACACTCACACACACACACACACACACACACACACACACAACTTCAGTATCCTGACTGCCTCTCATCGGCAGCTAGGCTTTCTTGAGCAAAGCCTGCCATGATTTTAAACAATGGTGATATGAGAGTTATGACATTAATAATAAATTTTCCATATTCAACGAGATCAAACTTACAAAGCCCTTAGAGATGCATCACACTTGCAGGCTATAGGCTGCCCATAGTTGATAAAGATAACTCTGAGTGTGGCCCAAATCAAAAATGATACATTTACTTAAAACATGATTTTGTTGTCATTGCAACTGGATTGTTTGGTTGTCAAGAATGAACTTTGTAGGTGACAATGTCAGGTCACAATGCCAAACAGTTGGAAGTGCTTAGTGATAATGGCCTTGGAAAATACTGAAAGGCAGCAATTATTATTGATGTTTTGAAGGTATTTTATTTATGTTCTAGACTTCCAAACTAACCTGAACAGAGGACGGAGGCCTGGTAGCTTTGATTGAAACTTGCTGATCAAAATATCCTTCACTATTCTTCACTGTTTGAGACTGAAGTCCTGAGCTTCAAAGTACACTACCTTAAAAAATATCTTAAAAATGAGATACAGAAAAATAAGCATCTTTTGCCTTTTATGTGTGGACTCATGTAATTGTTATTATTAGACCAAATATCCAGGACATTTCCAGTATCTTAGTAGCTTCTTTACTGTCTTCTCCCAGTAAGCATCCATCCTCTCTTCCATGGGTAACCCTTGTTCTGACCTCTTTCCTTACAGATCTGTATTTTCAGTTCGTGAAATTAATGGAATCATGAAGTGTGTACTCCTGGTGTCTACTCTCTTTCAGTCAACAATGGGTCAACCCATGTTGCTGAATATAGAAGGGGTTCATTCTGTTATGGCTGGGTATTGATGTGTGAGTCCAAACCACTTTTGGACCGTTGATGTACATTTGGATTGTGTCTGTTTTTGGTGTATAATGAGCACACGTCTTTTGGAGGAGGTTTTTGTTGTCTTTAATGATTTGATCCACTTCTCTGAGATTTATCATTTTGATTTTGAACTCTAGCTCTTTGCCTCTGCAAGCGTCGGATTTCTCAGTTTTCTCATAGTTCTGATCCAAGGGTATGCGGCGAGGAAAGGGAGTAACTAGGACCTAAGGGACAGCTTAGCACTTACAGGGGTTTCGGGAGTATTTGTCGCCTCTACTGATACCAGGTGGCCTTTGGACTTTGGAAGTAAGTCAAGGCCCAGAGAGTGATGTGTCTTATCCAGGCTGGACCAGGAAAGATCTCCAGGAGCCCCATCCAATGGTGTGAAAGGCGACAAACCAATAGAACTTGATCTACTTCTCTGCAGACCTTCAAGACAGTGCCTGTCTTCATCAGTAATTCCGCCAGGAGCGGATTCCCAGCTGAGAATGGGAAGCGTGTTACAGCTGACCTAGTTTATTCTTGCTTCGGAGGCTCCAGCAGAAAACTGGCTACCGGACCACATGGGCTAACTCCAACACTTCCAGAATTGGTGCTTTGATTCTGATGGTCACCAGCATTGAGGACACGGACATGTGCTCTTAGTACTTAGATTTTACAGTTACCATAATTTCTCATTTGAAGAAGGTATTTCAGCTCTTCTCACTGCGGAAATTATGTTACCAACTGTTCTCATTTGCCAAACAAGCTTTACAAAGAGCCTGGCTAACACTTTAAAAAATGAATTTGGTTTTAGAAGACAAGGTGACACAACACAATGTCACCAGCTTTGGTGTTGCCTGAGTAATTTGTACCCTACACTATTTAGCTGTTCCCATCAATCAGTCTTCTTGTGGGTTGTTGGCAGAGAAGAAGGAGGTTTCTGGTCTAGCTTTCTTCCTCCCGATAAGAAGGTATGGAAGAGTCCACCAAAGCGAATGTAAAGAATTGCCGTATGGCTACTTGGTAGTCAGTGGCATTGATGTTCTTTCTTTACTTGAATCTTTTGTTTGTTTGTTTTGTTTTCGAGACAGGGTTTCTCTGTAGCTTTGGAATCAGTCCTGGAACTAGCTCTTGTAGACCACTCAAGCTCACAGAGATCCACCTGCCTCTGCCTCCCAAGTGCTGGGATTAAAGATGTGTGCCACCACTGCCCGGCTTTATTTAACCATTTTAAAGAAGTTTCTTTCAGTACTGGTCCAAGGATCTCTATTCACTATTAGAGTGAGAACGCCTGGCTTTTAATCCTGCACTGGACAAGGGCTTGCTCCTGATCTCCAGATGTGGATTCCCTGTCTGTGGATTTCAGCCATTGTTCTAGAAGGGCCTAACCCGGGGTGTCATGTGTTGAGATAACAAGCCTAACCAAAGTTTTCTCTCTCAGTCTCTCCCCTCCTCATCCCTCCATCTTTTCCTCCCTCCATCCCTTCCTCCTCCCTCCTTTCCTACCTCTCTCTGTCTTTGTCTCTCTCCTTCTCTTTCTCTCTCCTCTGTCACCTTTATTTCTTCTTTCTTTCTTTCTTTCTTTCTTTCTTTCTTTCTTTCTTTCTTTCTTTCTTTCTTTCTTTCTTTCTTTCTTTTTGAGACAAGGTCTCTCTACCTTAGCTTAGCTATCCTGGAACTCCCTATCTAGACCAGGCTCATACTAACAGAGACCTGCCTGCCTCTGCCCCCGAGTGCTGGGATTAAAGGAGTACAACACCACACCCAGGCAAAGCGTGTAGCCCAAGAGACCTCAAACTCATGATCCTCCTACTTCCACCCCTTCACTATATCCTCCTGGAGGGCATCACCACACAACAGGCAGTATTTTCTTATTAAATGTCATTGTTATTTTGATGTCCAGTGAGATGAAGTATAACTCAGTTTAGAAATCTGTCACCTTATTTTATATACAAAGGTGTGTGAGGGGTGTGCATGAAGGGTGTATGTGTGTGAGGGATGTATGTGTTGGGGGTGATGTGTGTGTGTATGTGTGAGTGCATGTATGTGTGTGTATGTATGTGTGTGACTGCCTGTCTGTCTGTCTATGTCTCTGCACATTACCAGCCTGATTGGCAGAGCCTGGACCCTTTTACCAAGTCGTGAACTCATCTCACTTTTTAGTGGGTATCACCAACTTCATCATTTGCCTCAGCTACCTAGCAGGGTACCACAGATTGATGGCTTCATCAAAACTCAGTCCCCCTGAGCTTCTGGAGTTAAGGCTGAGGTCAAGGTGTTGGCCCTCTTGCTCCCTCTGGAGGTGCAGTCTGGACTCCGCACTTCTGGGCAAGTTTTTGGTTCTGCAACAAATCACTCCTGTCTTCCTATAGTCGCCTCCCCAGGCCCAGGTGCCTGGCCCAAGTTTCCTCTTTGTATTCAGGCCCTCTCAACTTGACTGTTATATTTGTAAAGATCCTATTTCCCATGACCTGAGGGACCAGGAGTTAAAACTTCATTGCATCCATTTTCAAGGGGGAAACAATTAAATCAACACCACCGTCAAAGGTGGTATACTCCTCAAACACAAGAAAGATAGCGAGACAGACTCACTAAACATGAAAAATAGTATTTCCAGTATTTGGTGCTTTAATGGTTTATTATTGATAACAGCCAATCTTGTGTGGGCTACGATTGTTCCCCAGGAATGCTAACAAGAACCAATGCAAGGAATGGAAGCTGACAACAGAGATTTGCTTTCTTTCTGGGGCCAAGAAGGGGTCCAAAGGCCACACGGCAAGATAGATAGGTCCAGACACTTCTGTCTTTATCCAGCCCTGGGCACATGCTGTGCTATGCATTCCTTTCACAACTGGGTTTCTTTCAGGTCTGAGCAAAGGTTTCACACTTATTTAAATTCCACGTCCAGTTTCTAAGTCTCCACAGGGGTTGTCCCTAGAGGACCTAATTTTGTTTGCTGTCCCTGTGGACAGCAGCCAGATGGTGACTGGCAGACAGCTGTGTATCCTGAGGTGGCTCTCAGGACTTGACACATAGTTCTGGCCGTGGTTGTGGGGCAAAGGTGAGTTAGGGACTTGCACAGTCAGCTCCTGGAAGCAACAGCCAGTTCTTCTGGAGAAAGTACCCTGGAAGGAGAAACCTGAGACGTTCTCCACGGGAGCAGGACATTCATGATGAAGGGGGTGCTTCAAAGGGGACCTCAGGGGGGAAATCCTTCTGCTCTCCTGCTGGAGCCGTGCTGGCCATGCTGCTGGCCAACAATGAGCTTAGTCTCTGTCACTTGGAGAAATAAGAGACCAGCTCTTCTGAGGAAACGCTCTGTTCCTAGGCCACCTGGCAGTGCTGGGGCTCCCAATTGGTGGATTTGGGGGACTTTGATTTTGAGAACGGTCTTTAGATTGTAGCCGATGCTCTTTACTTTCAGCATGGATGTCAGTGTGAGGGTCTGTGGTGATGGAATGGCTTCCAAAGCTTCTTACCTCCAGCAGGGGATCCGATCACAAAAGCCCCGCAGCCCTGGTTCTTTTTGTCGCCCCTTCTCCGTCTTCCTTCATATTTCCATCTGCAAGCCGGGCTTCGATGTGAACATTAGCCCATCTCCACACTTCTTTGGGTATATCTAAGAATATTACTGAAGCACTTTGAGACCTGTCCCCCCCCCCCAATAGAGGTTATTAAGGACTCACTAAGGCCAGCGTTTCAAGGACGTACGCAGAACTGTCTGGTTTTCTCTTTCCTCCATTATCTTCAAGCCGTGGGTTCCTCACAGGGAGCAGCCTTGGCTTTTGTGGGGTGCTAATCTAACTGTGTGGGTTTCTATGGGCTAACTTTCTCCCGTCTCTTATTAGCCCCTCACCGGGACAGGAGCAGTCCTTATCAAGACAAACACCTTAGTTGTTTGGAAATCCACAACACGACCCGTCTGAGAGAGGAAACCTTGGGTTTTGGCTGAAGTTGAGCTTTTGATTGACCTGTCCTTCCTGCATACGCTCCACGGCCTCTGACCTTGGAGAACTAGATGTGTTTTGCCAATGCCTCTCGCTGTGTCTGGCATGCAGTCAATGTTTGTTGTATGGAATTGTTTTTGATGAGTGTGGCACAGAGCCCAGGTACATTGGCTGAGCATCAGAAACATCATGGGGTGGCTTCCTGCTGGGGAAGTCTTCCTGTGCCATGTAAGTTTTGAACAATTCTTCTGAGACCATCTGCATTTGCGGAACACAAGTACCACAGACTGTGGCTGCAACAATAAGGATTTACTGTCTCAGCTCAGGAAGCTGAAGTCCGGGGTCAGTGTGTTGTCAGGCTTGGCTTCCCTGAAGCCCTCTGCCCTTGGCTGGCAGATGGCATGTCTCTGTGTCCTCACATGTCCTTCCCTTGCATGTGACCTCTTCCCGTTTATTTCTCATTCTGTTCAAATGGCCTCTAGTCTTTTCCTGTCTCTCACTCTCCTTTGTCTTTCTTTCTTGTTGTCTTTTTGTTTTGTTTTTGAGACAAGGTCTCACTATATAGCTTTGGTTTGTCTGAAGCTCATGATATAGATCAGGTTGGTATCGAACACATAGAGATCCACCTGCCTCTGCTCCCAAGGGGTGGGATTAAAGGCTTGCGCCCTTGCCCTCAGTCCTTTTCTTGAAAGGTCATAAGTTAGACCAGACAAAGGTCTACCCATTGGGCTTCACCTACCATTGATGATCTCTTTAAAGCCATGGTTATATCCTGAGTTATTGGGGAATGGGGCCTCCATAGATGGGTTACTTTGGATAACTAAAGTTAAAAGGAGCATAATTTGATGCATACACCACATACATTTTTGTACTTTCGAAATCAAGGAACCAGGGACTGGACAGGACTTTAATTATCAAGTTCTCTTCACTCATTTACAGATTAGGAACCATGAAGAATGCTGCTGGTGAGCCCAATGTTTGTTCTCTCTCTCTCTCTCTCTCTCTCTCTCTCTCTCTCTCTCTCTCTCTCTCTGTGTGTGTGTGTGTGTGTGTGTGTGATCAACTGGGAAGCAGGGAGGCCCATTGATTCAGATTGTCCTCTGTGCCCCTACATCTTCGGAGATAAAGATTTCCTTCTGGATAGAGGGTTTCTGATCCGCTTCGGAGAAGGTACTAGTACCGTTCCTGCTCTGCTGGTCTTCAGATGTCAAGGGGCTGTGTTCTGAATGCCATCAGTGTGGGGGGCCAAGGAAGCCTTGAAGGAATACCTTAAGAGTGACTGAAGTGCTGAGGAAATGTGTATGGTCATGGGCAAGGCCGTGTCAAGGACCAATACTGCAGAACGATGAGAAATTGGCAAAGCCTCCCAACCCCTCACCACAGGTCATGCTCACAGGCATGGCACAGCCTCCCTCTGGTCTGAGAGCTGAGGAATACAGCTGTAGCTTCCTCCAATAGGATGGTCACGGTCTGCTGACCTTCAGAGACCTCCTGCTGAGGCCAGATAACTCTTCCCTGTGTTGTGCATCAACACACAAACTTTCCAGATTGCTGTGTATATGGTACCCTACATCAGAGTGAGCACAGCCTTCCTGACCCCAGCTTTTCTGTCTGTGTGTCTGTCTTTCTTATTCCCTCACTTTCCCCAATCAGGTCAAGGTGCCTAGCCATGTTGGTCACAGTACACAACCATTTGTTCTCAGAATCTTAGCTTATTTCTCTTCTGAGACGCCAGCATACTTCGTACTAAACCTGCTAGATGACTTTGTTATGTTTGTACTCCAGGATGGCCTTGAACTCCTGATGTCCCTGCTCAGCCTTCCAAGCTCTAGTGTTACAGTATGTGCCACTTGATACTCAGTGTTTCTACTAGTTTCTAAAAATTATTTAGTAAGCACTCTTAATTGATAGTACTTTCTCATCTAATTTCTACCCATGTTATGCAGAATAAGTTAGATGAACATTGTCAATAGAATTATATTCAATGTCTCAGTTGACTTCCTGTTGCCTGCAAAATGTAGGACACTCAGGTACTTCTCCAGAACCACATTTGCCTGCATGTCACCATGCTCCCTTCTTTGATGATAATGGACCCAACCTCTGAAACTATAAGTGAATCACCTTAAGTCTCCTTATAAGAATTGCTATGGTCTAGAACCTTCGTCCAGCGATGGATGGAGATAGAGACAGAGATCCACATCAGAGCACTGAACTGAGCTCCCAAGGTCCAGTTGAAGAGCAGAAGGACAGAGAAGATGAGCAAGGAAGTCAGGACCACGTGGGGTTGGTCCACCCACTGAGACAGTGTGCCTGATCTAATGGGAGCTTACCAAAGCCAGCTGGACTGGGACTGAACGAGCATATGATCAAACTGAACCCTCTGAATGTGGCTGACAATTGGGGCAGATTGAGAAGCCAATGATAATGGCACTGGGATTTGTCTCTACTGCATGTACTGGCTTTTTGAGATCCTAGTCTATTTGGATGCATACCTTCCTAAGCCTGGATGGAAGGGGGAGGGGTCTTGGACTTCCCACAGGGCAGGGTACCCTGCCCTCTCTTAGGACTAGGGGGGAGGAGAAGGGGGAGTGGGAGGAAAATGGGAGGAGGGGAGGAAGTGGAAATTTTGAATGTCATTATTTATAAAGCAATAAAAAATAAATTAAAAAAAAGAATTATATTCAAAATGCAGAAGTCACTAGTCTCGATTTGTATCATATGTCATTTGCCTTTATTTAGAAGTTGTAAAGAAGGTCATTCTATAGATTCAATAAATACCTCCACTTTGATACTTCCAAGAATTAAAAAACTTAACATATTAACTTTTTATTAACCATATTTCATAGTCTTAACTAATGAATTTCAAGAGTGACTCTTTGTTATAGGACCTCAGGTGAGTCTGGCTATTAAAGATTTCAAAAATACATCAATCACACTTTAAAAATGTCAGGAGGCGGCCCTTCTTATTTGTAGTGGTGATTAACAACATAGTTCACTAATATGAAGACAGTGAGAGACTTTGGAGCACACGGCCTAAATGGGATGACCCCTAAGTGGGATGTGTGCATATCAATCTCTTCCTCTCATGGCTTAGGGACCTATGCAGGTGAGGAGGACTAAAGAGTGCAAGAGTCGGGAGTGGCGCATGACTCTGGGGAGACATCATCTTCCAGATGCAACAGGGCTGATGCATGCACCAACTCACAGAGATCTGTACAAGATCTGCACAAATTAAGGGCAGGCAAAGCTCCATCACTGCGACTGGGAAGTGAGCAGAAGGTTCTACCTCTAGCCAAGAAGCCATTAGCAATGAACACCTCTCGGGCAAGGAAAATTAATTTTCTCCAAATGGAGTGTGTCATTGTGGAAATCATCCGCACTCCACGGCCCTATGCTCAGGAGTCGTTGGCCCACAAAAACGAACCCCCTTTGTCTTTTTCTTAATTAGATTTTTTTGTTTCTTTTGTGTTTTTTTAAAAAGACAGTTTTAATGTCCATGTTTTAAAAAATATGGATCCCACAACCCCTAACCTATTTGAACCACTGTTCAGGCTGATGTTTCTGCCCCTTTGGGACAGTGTGCTTTCTTCTGTAACACTCAGCCAAACATTTTAACCTCATTCTAAGGTTCCCCAAGGGAAAATTACCAGGGTATGTTAAATCTGCATTTAGCTGCCCTTCTTCCCCAAGTTCCTCTAGCTTTCACCCTGGCTCCCCTTTGTGTTCTGTACTGAGGATACAGTTTGGGATATTGTGGACATTTACTACATGACTGGTTAGGGTTTTTTCCTATTTGACACAAATCTAGACATGTCTCTGAAGAGGGAAGGCCAATTGAGAAATTCTTTCCGTAAGACCAGCCTGTAGGCAGGCCTCTGGGTCATTTTCTTGGTTAATTGTAGGAATTTTCCCATCCCAGTAGCTGCTTCTAAATTACCACACAGAGATATATTAATTTAAATACTTGGTCAATAGCTCAGGCTTATTAATAACTAGCTCTTACATTTTAAGTTAGCCCATATTTCTCATCTCCTGCTCCCTCGACATGTGGCTGGTGACTCTTGACTCAGCCCTTCTCTTTCCCAGCATTCTCAGTTTGGCTCTTCTGCCTGACTCTATCCTGTTCAGCTATTGGTCAGTCAGATTCTTTATCAACCAACCACAGTGACAAATCTTCACAGTGTACAAAGGATTATTTTACAGCAATTAATGATTGATGTGGGAGGATCCAGACATTGTTGGTGGTGCCATCCTTCAGCACATGGGGATAGCTTAGCAGTCCGTGAGAGCAAGTCAGTAAGCAGCATTCTTCTAAGGTCTCTGCTTTAGTTCCTGCCTTGAGTTCCTACCTTGACTTCCCTTCATGATGGACTGTAAGCTGTAAGATGAAATAAACCCTTTCCTCCCCTGGTTGTTTTTGATCATGGTGTTTATCACTGCATAGAAAACAGACTAAGAATGCCTATGGATTGAAGGATATCCCTTATTTTCTGACTATACTCTAAGTGTCATAGCTTAGTTTGGGCTGGTTAACAGTTTGCACTCTCGCTGAGTATGGAAGGGGAAGGTCATAAATAATTGCTGTAGAGAAGTGTGGTGCACTTTAGGTACTTGCTTAGTTAATTCATTCATCACTTCTCACCTCTTCTAAGCTCTCTTCTTGTGTTGGGCATGAGACAGGAGAAAGCAGCCTCCACATTCCTAAGGAGTTCAACATGAGACAGTCAAGCTACGTAATTCATTGTTGCTATCTTTGTCATAGGCTCAGCAGAATAGAGACAAAGTTGCAGTGCTGGACACAGAGTGTGATCTTAAAGGATTGGTATCTATCTGATGGATTAACCTGGCCTGTGTATTGGTAATGTCTTAGGTGGGCATGATGCCTTTGGGGCATAAAGTTGTGACCAAGAAGTAGAGACTTAGCCACCTGTTGTGGTTGTTTTAATGTAACCAGAAACCCATTTGCAACCCTTCACTCTCTTTGCTTGTCAGAGCCTCAACACGTTCCACTGTCATCAATTTTAGGAAAAAGCAAGACTGGCAACCATCTCTCCACAGTTCTGTGATGATTATGCACATTCTCAAGTTAATGTGCCAGATTAGAATATAGCTTTCATTATAAATTGGGGGCGAGATGAATCTTATGCCAAGAACTAATTTTTGAATGTGAGATCACTGGGATTATGAGATTCTTGATGAATGTAACAGGAGATGTGTTCAGATGATAAGACGGGGAAAGAATCTTTCCTTTGGTCCTGTGAAGGAAGGACTGTAACTGATTATTTACTTATAATGATGAACATATTTCCAAACATACTTTATTCCCTTTATATGATAAAGTAATTCATCCTTTTTTTAAACAAGAAAAAGCAGTTTATTAATGTGCTGTTACATATATCCGTGGGATGCTGATGTTGAGTTCTTCCAAGGGTGATTGGAACTGGAGCTTTAACAGCATTTTCCCTCATTTCCCTTATGATTTCATTCTCTCCTCTAATGGTTTCCTTTTTAGTTTACTGATCCACACAAACACATACATAAATTCATATGTATCTAATTAAAATTATTATTTTATTATTACTTGTATGTGTATACTTATGCCATGGAGTATATATGGGGTCAGAGGTTAGCTTATATTTTTTATGTGGGTTTCAGAGATTGAACTCAGATTGCTAGGCTTGTGTAGCAAGCACCTTTACCCACTGAACCATTTTGCTGGTCCCAAATACAGGTTTTGTACATGAGAGAAATATGCAATATTTATCTCCCTGGTTTATTTTGGTTTACTTGATGATTTCCAGTTGTATCCTTTTTCCTGCAACACCACGATTTCACTTTTTCTTTGTAGCCACATGCAATTTCATTGTGTCTATGTACATTGTCTACTACAAATCTATTGGCAAACAGCTGTCCTAGTTCCATTTCCTGGCTACTGTAACTAATGTAACAATAAATATGGATGTGCAAATTTCTCTGTGGTCTGTTGACAGAGTCCCTTAGTATAGACAGAAGGGCAGTGCAGCAGAGTCACATAGTGGCTCTATTTTTGGTTTTAGAGTGGCCTCCATCCTGGTTCCCATAATGACTATACAATTTTTAATGCCCATCCTCAGTGAATAAGGGTTCCTCTTGCCCTACATCCTCTCCAGCATTTGTTGTCTTTTGTTTTCTTAATAATAGCCAAGGTCACATGGAATCTTAAAGTGATTGTAATTTACACTTCCCTGGCAACTAAGGATGCTGAACATTTTTTTCCAAGCATTTGTTGACTCTCTATATTTCTTCCTGAGAACTCTCCCTTCAGTGTATAAACCCATTTATTGATTTGATGGTCTGTTTTTTCAGTGTCTAATTTTTATAGTTTTATATTTTTGTATCTTAGATGTTAATCCCTGTCTAATGTGAAATTGGCAAAGATCTTTTACCATTCTGTGACCTGTCTTTCCTCTCTGATGACTGTTTCCTTTGCTGTAAGCATCTAATTGCATGTAATTCCATTTGTCAGCTCCTGGAGTTATTTCCCATGCTGTTGGAGTCTTAGTCAGAAAATCTTTTCCTATGCCTGTGTCTAGGTTTTTCCTAGTTTTCTCTAGCACTTTCAAAGTTTCAGGTCTTATGTTAAGGTCTTTGATCCACACTGAATTGATTCTTTGTGTAGAATGAGAGATAGGAGTTTCATTCTTCTACACGAGCATATTCAGTTTCCCCAGGACTATTTGTCAAAGAGGCTATCTTTATTCCAATGTATGTTTTCGGCACCTTAAATAAACAACAGCAGCAACAACAAAAGCAAAACAAAAAAATAAACCAAGGTGGATGTAGGGCCTTGGGTTGTGTAGTTCTCCACTCTATTCTATTGGTGTCTCTGTTTTTCTGCCAGTGCCATGCTGGTTTTGTTACTATGGCTCTATAATATAGTTCGAGATGGAATTTTGTGATATTTCCAATATTGTTCTTTCTCTTAAGGATCACTTTTGCTGTTCAGGATCTTCTGTGTTTCCATATTAGTTTTAGGATCTTTTTGTCTTCACAAGCTGATTTTTATTACTGGTTCAGTCTCACCAACTGTAATGAATTTGTTTATATCCATTTAACTCTGGAAAGTCAATGTATCTAAGAATTTATGCATTTCTTCTACACATTTGAGATTATGGAATAAAAGTTTTCAAGGCATTCCTTGTTGATTTTCTCTATTTCATTGGGATATGTAGTAGCCCCTCCTTTTTTAACTCTAATTTTAGCAATTTGGGGTTTCTCCCTCTCTCCTGGTTATTTTGATTAGGACACTGTCAACATTACTCTTCTTTTATATTTTTAAACAAATTCTCCCTTTTATTGATCCTGTGCACTGTTCATTTATTCTGTTTCATTTCTGTCCTGATCTCTGTAATTTAACACTACCTATTGTTTCTAGGTTTGAGTTGTTCATTTTTTTAGGACCTTGACATCCATTGTTAGGATTCAGATCTTTTTGTTCTTTTTTATTGTAAGTACTCATAGCTATAAACATTTCCTTTAAACTGATGTAACTACATGTAGAAGGTTCTGATAATTTGTGATTTAATTTTCTGTTGATTCTAAGAACTTGTAAATTTGCCCTCTTATTTTTAAAAAATAACTGGTCATTCAAGAGTATTGTTCTATCTCTGAGTACTCATGTATTTTTTTGCTATTGATTTCTTTATTATGCAACAATCTGGTAAGATATAAGGTGTTATTTCAACCCCATTGCATTTTGATAATACTTGATTTGTAATTTAGAATGTGGTTTATTTTAATGTGGGGTCTACTGACTGCTGAAGATAATGTGTATTCTATTTAATTTGATGGAGTATTCTGTATACATCCATTAAATTCTTTTGTTTGTGATGTAGTTTAATGCTCAGCTTTCTTTGTTTTAGGTTTGGATGTCCTCTCAAGACATGAGTCTGGGATGTTGAAATCATCCACTATTACTGTATTAAAATTTATTTCAGTTTTGATGCTCATTAGTATTTATGAAACTGGGCGCCCTAATATTTGGTGCGTGTACAGTTAACATTCTGTATTCGTTCTGTTTATGCTTCCCATCATTGATCTACAGTGTCCTTCTTTATCTATTCTAATTTTGTTTTGAAGCCTACTTTATCAAATCCAGGATATGCTATGCCAGCATGACTGGCAGTTACTGTCAGCACCTGAAATGTGTCTTTCCACACCTTCTTGACTTCGTGTTTACTGAGAGGCGATCTGCTGGCACTCTGTCATTTCTACCTTTGTAGATGAGGTGGTGGTTTCCCCTCACAGCTTCTCATACTGTTTCTTTTTTTTAAACTGATTTTCTTTCTTTTTTTTTTTTAAAGATTTTTATTTATTATGTATATAGGTTTCTTCCTTCATGTATCCTGCAGTACAGAAGAGGACATCAGATCTTATTACAGATGGTTGTGAGCCACCATGTGGTTGCTGGGAATTGAACTCTGGAAGAGCAGCCAGTGCTCTATTCCTCTGAGCCATCTCTCCAGCCACCTAAACTGATTTTCTTGAGCTCCACATTTTTCTCTGTTTTCCTCCCTGCCTGTCCTCACCCCTTCAACCCTCTCCCATAGTCCCTATGCTCCCAATTTACTCAGGAGATCTTGTCTTTTTCTACTTCCCATGTAGATTAGATCCATGTATGTCTCTTACAGGATTCTCATTGTTGTCTAGGCTCTCAGGGATTGTGATTTGTAGGCTGCTTTTCTTTGCTTTATGTTTTAAAACCATTTATGAGTGAGTACATATGATAATTGTCTTTCTGAGTCTGGGTTACCTCACTCTCAATATGATGTTTTCTAGATCCATCCATTTGCCTGCAAATTTCAAGATGTCATTAGTTTTTTTCTGCTGTGTAGTACTCCATTGAATAAATGTACCACAATTTCCTTATCCATTCTTTGGTTGAGGGACATTTAGGTTGTTTCCAGGTTCTTGCTGTGACAAATAATGCTGCTATGAACATAATTGACTACATGTCCTTGTGGTATGATAGAGCATCCTTTGGGTATATACCCAAATTTGGTATTAGTGGGTCTTGAGGAAAGTTGTTTCCTAATTTTCTGAGAAATCACCATACTGATATTCAAAGGGGCTGTAACAGCTTGCACTCCCACCAGCAATGCAGGAGTGTTCCCTTTACCCCACAACCTCTCCAACATAAGTTGTCATCAGTGTTTTTGATCTTGGCCATTCTTATAGGTGTAAGATGGAATCTCAGAGTTGTTTTGATTTGCATTTCTCTGATGACTAAGGATATTGAGCATTTCTTTAAGTGTCTTTCAGTCATTTTAGATTCCTCTGTTGAAAGTTCTCTGTTTAGGTCTGCACTCCAATTTTTTTATTGGATTATTTGTTCTTTTGGTGTCCAATTTCTTGAGTTCTTTGTATATTTTGAGGATCAGACTTCTGTCTGATGTAGGGTTGGTGAAGGTCTTTTCCCATTCCATTTGTCTTGTTGACCATGTGCTTTGCTCTGTAGAAGCTCTCAGTTTCAGGAGGTCCCGTTTATTAATTGTTTCTCTCAGTGTTTGTGCTGCTGGGTGTTTATATTTAGGAAGTGGTCTCCTGTGCCAATGCATTCAAATGTACTTCCCACTTTCTCTTCTATAAGGTTTAGTGTGGCTGGCTTTATGTTGAGGTCTTTCCTCCATTTGGACTTGAGTTTTGTGCATCTCATGCTGTTTCATTGCTTTATAGTTTTTGACATCTTGACTATCAATGTCACAGAGAGGATCTTCTCTAGTGGTGTCTATGTAGGGATTCTAAATGCCTCATGGTTGATATCCTATTTTTCTCTGTAGCTTTGAGAAATCTGCTGTAATTTCTTTGAGTGGATTCTCTATTTTGTCAATATTCATCTCAGGTCCGTATTTTGTGCAGTGAATTCTTGTTTGGTCTCTTGATTTCATCTCCTAACTCTTAGGTGTTGTGGCCCTGCTCGTTTGTTTTGGTCTTAATTGATGCTTGAACTTGGCCCATCAGTAGCTTTGTTCTCTACCTCTGATGCTTTCTTTTACTTAGTTGAGTCTATTGCTGAGCCTTTCCTGTGTGTGTGTTTAATTTGAATCATCGAGTTTTTCGCTACCAGCATTTCTGTTTGTTTGCTTTTAAATCTAAATTTCCTCACTGATATTTTCCTTTCACGTTGCTGACTTTTTCAGCCATATTGCTGATTTTCTCATCTATGTTGCCGACTTTCCTCTTTGTTGGTGTCAACTTTCATTTCTAGTTCTTGGATGGAATTAATCTTGCCATTGATCATTTTCACCAAGAAAACTTCTAAAGAAACCCTCTTTGGGCATTTTGCCTATTTTAGTATCGTAAGTGCAATAGTTAAGGGGTAATAATCTTTTGGAGGAGTCATGTTGTTTTATTTTCCTTGTTTCTTGCATTTCTGTGTTCTGGCTTCTGCAAATATTGTTGGTTTAGATATCTGTTTATTTTGAGGGAATTCATAATATCATTTTTTTTTTTGAGGCAGGATTTCTCTGTAGCTTTGGGGCCTGTTCTGGAACTAGCTCTTGTAGACCAGGCTGGCCTCCAGCTCACAGAGATTCACCCGCCTCTGCCTCCCGAGTGCTGGGATTAAAGGCATATGCCACCACTGCCTGGCTAATATCTTAATAGCTTATATATCTTACAGTTGAAGGTTCAGTGTGCATCATCATTCAGTGAAGAGGAAATGAGTTCGCCATGGCAATAACACCTTTCAAACCATTCAAGATACAGAAATACACCTCAGATCGATTTCATGCCCCGCTAATCATAGGACTGAATGTGGTAAACTACTGTAGAAGATGCTTTGAAATTGAAATTATGTATGGTAAGTGTGGAAATAGAGAATGAATCTGTCTTAGTAGACTTTTCTATTGCTGTGAAGAGACACCATAACCCTAACAACATTTTTTTATTAAATCAATTAATTAATTTTTTTACAATGATCTTTTCCCATTTTACATGCCTATCCCACTCCCTCCCCTCCTCCAGCTCCCCTCACCACCCCCCATCTACTCCTCATAGGGGATGAGGCTTCCTGTGGGGAGTCAGCAAAGTCTGACACATAACTTTGAGGTGGGACCAAGGTCCTCCCCTCTATATTTAGACTGAGAAAGGTATCCCTCCAAAAATAATGGGCTCCAAAAAGCCAGTTCAAGCAGTAGGGATAAACCCCGGTCCCACTGTCAGTAGCCACAAAGACTGCCCCAACCACACATCTGTCACCCACATTCAGAGCGCCTACTTTGGTCTTTGCGGTTTCCTATGCCAGTCAGTGAACTTCCACTAGCTCAGGTCAGCTGTGTCTATGGATATTCCCATCATGGTCTCAACCCCTTAGCTCGTGTTATTGCTCCTTCCTCTCATGGATTGGTCTCTGGAAACTCGACCCAGTGCTTAGCTGTGGATCTCTGCATCTGCTTCTATCAGTTGCTGGATGAAGGTTCTATGATGACAATTAAGGTAGTCATCAATCTGATTACATGTGCAGGCTAGTTAAGGCATCTTCTCAACTATTGCTTCGGGTCTTATCTGGGGTCATCCTTGTGGATTCCTGGAAATTTTTCTGGTGCCAGATTTCATGCTAGGCCCATGTCTCCCACAATCAAGATATCTCTTTTCTTGCTCTCCCTATCTGTCCTTCCCCCATCTCGACCATCCCATTCCCTCATGTTCTCCTTTCTCCCCTTCTTCCTTTCCCCTTCTCTTCTGTCCCCCCTTCTCTCCTCCCCCACACTCCCAATTTTCTCAGGAGATCCTGTCTATTACTTCTTCCCAGAGGATACATGTATGTCTCTCTTAGGGTTTTCCTGTTTCCCAGCTTTTTTAGGATCGTGGACCTCAAAGTCTGCTCCCATAGTGACATACTTATTCCAACAAGGCCATGCCCACTCCAACAAAGCCATACCTCGATTAATGCCACCCCCTGTGAGATTATGGGGCCACTTGCATTTAAACTACCACAGAGACAAAGGAAAGAGCCTGGGAGAGGGAAGACATCAAGGAGAAGCAAGATTTAGTCTATTAAAAACCAGAAGGAAAATGGACAAGATACTTGTGGAGGGGAATAGAAAGGAAGCAAGAAACTGGGGTGGAGCTGGAGAAGAAAAGGAATTCTCATTAATGAAAGAAATCTAAAATCAAAATTAGTTACATGAAAGAAGATAATGAAAAATTAAAAAAATGTAAAAGTGTAACTCAATAAAGTAAAAATGCTAATGACTATAGAGGGAGTTGGGGGTGGGAAGAAGGGAACATAGAACAAAAAAAGGAAAAAAAAGGAAAAATACCTATCACTCCCATTTTGTTAAAAAGCACAAACCATTTTAGAATGTATTTGGAGGAATAGAAAAAAATTAAGAGATTTAGGAAAATGCAATAGAACAAAAACCCCTGCCAAATGTGCAGTTAAAAAGAAGATGCGATGTTGGAACAGCCTTGTAGGTCCTTTACAGGCCGGGACGCAGGAGGCTGGGAGTCATTGTGGCTCGGTCGTCACAAGTCTAAACCGGAGTATCTGAGGTCGAGGGGAGTTTGAAGTGGAATTTTCACTCTTTCATACCGGGGCCCTCTGTTGGCCATATTTAGCTTTGCACTCTGTGGGCTGGGAGGATTCTGTCAGGATCCCCCAGATCTTACACCCTTTGCTGTGGCTGGCGTCATGGCTGGGGTGTTCCCAAGTGCGATGGGAGCGGGCGCACGCGGCACCTAGAGAGCTAAAGTTGGCATAAGAATAAGGACAGGGGCATAAGACCCGTCCTGGAGAGACTTCCTGTGGCTGTGAGTCAGAGCCCCCTCCTTGAGTACTGTCCCACTGAAGCCCAGCCTCCTGCTGTCTGCACCCCAGTCAGTCACTGTCAGCTTCTGCTCTCTCAGCTGCCTCAGGGCCTTCTCTGACCCAGGGCCTTTGGAAGGACGAATTGTCCTAATGGGGTTTTTATCCATCACTGATCTGTTTGTCACACGGATCGCTGTAACGGGATCTGAAACTTGTGAGCACCCGGGCTTGTCCTGCTAGCAGGGCTCTCTGTCCCAGGCAGGGAGAGCCTGCCTCTCATCTGACTCATCTTTCTGAAGCACATTCTTCTTCCCTCTTCCCCATCAGCTAGGCTGAGACCATGTTGGACTGTTCTCCAAGTCCCCCATCTTACAATTGCTCTTCTCTGGTCTCTTCCTCCATCTTGGATCTCCAGATCTTTGTTTCTGTCTTTGGGATATAGCTTATTCTTTCTTTCTTATTCCGAATCCCTCTCCACTGACTCCCAGAGCCAGCCTCTAATCCACCAGAGCGACCTCCACCTTCTTGACATTTGTGGTGTCTTTGTTCTGAGTTCTGGTAATTGTGTTAAGAACCTAGAATTGCTGTAGAGACTCAGGAGGTAATTGCAGATGAGGAAGGACGGCCTTATGGATGGGAGCACAGATGAGAAGGCGGGCGGCTGTGGTGGATTCTGAAGTTTAAAGAGGTAAAGCCATCAGGACGATGGAGGACTGTCTAGATATGTATCAGAAAAGGAGCTGGTTCAAACACACACAGTGTAGATATGTGTGCGGTGGGCCAGCAACAGACATGAGATTCACGGAGAGGACCAGGCTTGGGAAGGTGCAATGTGACCTGCCAAGAAAGATCCTCCTCTTGACAGTCACCACTTCAGCCTTCATTGTTTGAATTGTTTATAGAAAATTAAATTAAAAAAATTAAAAAATCATATTTACAATATGAGTGATTTATTGATCGGCCATCTATTTATTCTGGGCTCAACCTTTCTGCAAAATAGCCCAAGAGATGCTCCACACATTGCTGTGCTGTGGTGTTGTGGGTGCATAAGGCACCCACAGAAAACCTGGGCACCTTTGTGTACTATGTATGCCTTCATAGTTCAAATGACTTTATTGATAAAACAAGAATATTCAAATGGCTAGTCTTCGATGTCCCTATCCTTTTAAGGAACATAAATTGTTTTTGTCTTGCCTCTGTCTTTTTAGCATCAGGGCAGGGCTTGCTTTTGTTTCTCAACATTCATGAATGTTAGCTGCTCCTTGTGAAAGAATACCCTTCGTGTCCTGTTATATCTCCTCACAGGCAATAAGAAAAATTCGACCAAATACTTGGGTTACTTCAAGTCACTTGAAATATATATAATCACACTTTACTGTTTTCATGCATGTATGTGTGTACACACATGTGCTGTGATGTACATGTGAAGATCACAGGACAGCTTGTAGGAGTCAGTTTCCTCTTTTCATCATGTGGGTCTCTGGGATAGAACTTAGGTTACCAAGCTTACCTGCAGACACCTTTATCCACTGACGCATCTTACTGGCTCCTTGAATATATTTTAAATCTGTATCTATTTCTTAAGGCAAAACATGTTTCACCTTCAAGAGAAGGAAGAAATATTTGCAAAAGGCAAGCTTACATATTTTCTGTAAATATGCCCAGATGCTAATAAGACAGAGGCAAGACAGAAACAGTTTATGTTCCGTATATGGACAGGGACATCGAAGACTAGCCATTTGAATATTCTCCTTTTATCAATGAGGCCATTAGAACTATGAAGAAATAGTACACAAAGGTGCTGAGGTTCCCTGTGGGTGCCTTATGCACCCAAGAAAATAGATCCAAATGAACTATTCTGAGAACCTCTCCGAGACATTGTCTAGAGAAAATATTTTGGGAACAGTCGAGACAACTCAGGTTAACAATAGAGCAGCAGCAGCAGCAACAACAATAACAATAATAACAACAATAGCAAGCCATCCAGGTTCAGAGCCCACCTTGTAGATAGAACAAACAGCAAATCTCAACCAATACCAGAGCACAAAGTCCCTTTCAAATCACACCCATTCATCAAACACACACACACACAAACACACATACAGACACAGACACACATACACATCCTCTCTCTGGTGTGTGCACACATAGTATAACTCTCCCAGGTGGCCGGATACTGTAGGACTCGTAACTCTGAGCTTCATGTGATACATCTTACGTCAATACTCTCTTCTTCTCAGAGCCTTTCCGAGTTTTGTCATCATTGACAACTTAGAAGCTATAATGTTGGCATTTGGGAAGCAGAGGCAGGAGAAGCAGGTGTTCAGGATGATTCTTGGCTACATAAAAGGTAACTCGGGTTAAACAAGACCCCGTGTGTTGGTTTATGTTGACTGTTTGACAGAACTGAGAATCATCAGAGATCCAGCCCCTGGGCAGGTATGTTAGGAATTTTCTAAATTAGGTTGGAGTGGGAAGAGCGACCTTAAATGCAGCAGCACGGTTTCATGGTCTAGCATCTGGACTGCATCAAAGGGAGAAGGGCGCTGTGTGAGCATTCGTCTGCCTCTGCTTCCTGACCGAGGATGCAATGTGTCCAGCTGCCCCTGCTTCTGCTGCCATGCCTTCCCTGCCACGAGGGACCACAAGCCATAATAACGCTCCCTTGAGTTGCCTTTGTCAGGTATTCTGTCGTAGCAGGGAGACGAGTAGTGGATACACCCTTTCCAAACAGAACAAACACGCAGAGAAATCCACAAGACAGCATCTTGCCACAGTGGAGCGGAGGGAAAGCTAATGATGTGTGTGTGTGTGCGCGCACGCATGTGCGCGTGTATGTGTGCCATGTGCGTATCTGGTGTTTGCAGAAGCCAGAAGAGGGCATCAGGTCTCCTGGAGTTGGGGCTGTGGGTGGTTGAGTCACCTAGTCCTTTCAAGAGCTGCATCTGCTCTTGCCCACTGAGCTATCTCTTCAGTCTCACAGCTCTGACTTTTAAATTGGCCACCTCCACATCTACCTGGCTGGACACTGGGTCTGGTGCTGGATGTCCTCCTACCCCTTCCTTCGCATTTTGCAGCTCAATCTTGGGTTATGGCCCAGGGGCTGCTATGTAATTACTTGGTAGCATTGCATTTAATAGCTTCCCAGGTTCAGAAATGCTGCCATCAACACGATGACCGAGAGAGTGTTTTTCTGGCCTAAAGAAAGGCTTTTCTTTTCTCATTGTCCAATTAGATGAAATTGCTTTTTGATGGTAGGAATAGAGAGCAGACCCTTCTCATGTGTTCTGATATATATGTGTGTACAAGTGTGTGTGCATGGTGTATGTGTGTGTGGTGTGTGCATGCATGTGTGTGTATGTAGTGCGTGTGCACATACGTGTATGTATGTTGCATGTGTGGTTCATGTGTGTGTATGTGCATTTGTGTGTGTTGTGTGTGGTACATGTATGTTTATGGTGTGTGTGTGGTGTATGTCTGCATATGTGTATGTATGTGTGTGCATGTGCATGTGTGTTAGGGACCAGTCTTGACAAAAACGCGTCTTACCAGGATAGGGGCATGGGGATTTAGAAATATAGGTAAAGAATGTGAAGACACGTGTGAAAATACTAGAACAGAAACCATAGAACCGCACTGGGAGGACATTCTGGTGAATACTGAAATTGCCTGTGTTTATTTTTCCATACACATTTATATCCAATTCAAAAGGGGGGAAGAAGGTAACCAAAGACTTTATTAACATACTACAAAGGACAACTCAAGCAGTCAATCGCTTTAACACTTTGAGACATCAAATCATTAGCATTCTGTTGTTTAGGCAGTGAAGCTACCCTAGACCACGTATCCTGAAGGCAGCCATGCCCCAGGTGACCTCATACTTATAAAAGAAGGAACAGAAGTGTGTTTACATATCCTAACCATCTGTCAGGACGGAACGGATCTACTTGTATGAGCCATCTTAATGCCAAAAGAACCAAGTAATCACATCCTGAATCGGGACATGCTGCTATGCTTGTCAGCCATTTTGAGCAACCTCCAAACTCTCTATCAGACAAGGTGGAAATAGGTTCACATTTTTGGGCCTCCACGTGTGTGTGTGTGTGTGTGTGTGTGTGTGTGTAGCGAAGGCAACTGTTACTCATTATAAATGATCGTTTTGATTTTGAACCTTCTTTGGCTTTCCCATTCTTTATTTTTCCCCTTTGCCCTCCTTTTATAAATACATAGATCCACTTTATAATCAGATCATGTCTAATTAGGCAGCTTATTTGCCCATGGCTTGGGAAGATAATGGTTCCCTTTTTGTTCCATCCAGATTTCCTAGGAAGTCTGTCCAGCTTCAGATCTCGTTGTGTCAGTATTTGGGTTTGCTAATTTTTTTTATTAAACAATAACTGTATTAATGATTTTAAAAAAGCCACCCTCTTAGTTGAGGTAGCGAGAAGTAGAATGACTTGATTTCTGTAAAAGAAATACTGGGTATAGTTCCAAGAAAGGCAGTTGCAGTTGATAGAAGTTGTAGGTTTTTTTTTTTTTGTTGTTGTTGTTGTTGTTGTTTGTTTTTTGAGGTTGCATTTATCCTGTGAGTCAGGTCTCAGGAATTGTGGCTGCCAAGGTGAAAGTCTGGGGTAATGCTATAGAAGGGGAGGCACCAGACAGACTGTAGTTTTGAAATAGACTCTTTCCCTAATGAGATAGACTACCACTGTCTCCCCAACTCTAGTGTGTGTGTGTGGATACGTGTGCGTGTACACACACATGCCATGGTGTGTGTGTGCATGTGGAAGTCAAAAGACAACTTGCAGGAGTCAGTTCTCTCCTCCCACCATATGGTAGATATGAGTTCTCCCACTTAGTTATGCTGCCAGCCCCAGGTTCACTCTCTTCTTATCTGGGGCAGAAAGTTCTAGGCTAAACACTAAAGGCCGCAGATGCAGTTTGGGTCAAGACAGGCTATTGCACACCCCACAGATGGGAACCGACAGTGGCCTCCACAGATAGATATTCATTGTTTTATAAGTGTTTGGAGGCTTCCTGGTTCCAGTGTTTAGATGACTCATAATTTTCAGAATATGTTGTGAACTTTGCTTACTGTATATGATTCAGATGTCAGTTTCTAAAAGGTTTTAATAATTTTGCAAGGAGTTTTTGCCTGTAGATTTGGTTCCACAAATTGCAATATTTTCTTTGCTTTGTCTTATGCATTTCACATCCCGTGGAAATGCTTTGTAAAATTAAAAATTCGTTTAATTTTCAGTGATATGTAGGCATTATACATATTCATAGGACATAATGTGGTGTTTGGATACATTGTGTACTTTCTGTAATGCTCAAATCTAAGCAAGCATAGTCCCCAAACACTTCAAATTTTTTATGTTGAAAACAGAGTTCTCTCTTCTAGCTTTTCCTCCTGAATAAAAGTTTCATCCTGAGATAGACAATATCTGATAACAAGTTAGGACACAATTTCTCTAACAAGGCCACACCTACTCCAACAAAGCCATATCTTCAAATAGTGCACACCCCCATGAGCTTATGGGGGTTAATAACATTGAACCACCACACATGTTTTCTATGATTTATCATGAAATTTTCTCCTTCTATACCTATGATTTGTAGACTTTGTTCTTGCATACTGTCCATAGATCTTGATCATAGCTTCCAATTAATTTGCCTTTGTCACCGTCTGATGCTGTGATTTTCTGTCCTTACCTCAATTCATTCTGCCACTGAGGCCTTTTTATTTAACTTACTGAAGTTTTTGTTTATAAAGTTTTAGGATTTCTTCCTGTTATTTCTACATTTTAATTGAGTTCAATTTTTGTATCATGTATTGACTTATTTCATCCAGCCGATTGTGTTCTTTTAGAATTCATTCAGGGTTTGTAGCTTTTTATCTTTATTCATCTGAATGTTTATATAATCATTCTTTGAAATTCTTTGTCTTTCATGTCATTTACTCTCATTGGAGGCCATTTTTGTGAGGCTAATAATTTTTGGAGGAATCCTATTACCTTGGCTTTTTTATGTGTCTTATAGTTTTTCTTTTTTCTTCTTTTTTTTTTCCTGAGACATGGTTTTTCTGTGTAGCTTTGGGCTGTTCTAGACTTTATTTTGTTGATCAGGGTGGCCTTGGACTTAGAGATCTGCCTGCCTCTGTCTCCCAAGTGCTGGAATTAAAGGTATGCACCACCACTGACTGGCCTGTGTTTTATAGTTTTTCATTGGGGTTTTCACATCTGGGTTTAGGCCACCGATTGGATTAGAGAAAAAAAAATCTCCCTTGTTCTTTCAGTGGAAATATTTGCAATGTTCAAGAGGCTGTAGTAGCTTTTAAGTATCTTTCCCCCGCTTCTAGCTGGTGTTCTGTCCCCAGTACTTGCCTAAAAGAAACACTTTTTTTAAAAAAAATATTTATTTATTTATTTATTTATTTATTATGTATACAACATTCTGTCTGTGTGTATGCCTGCAGGCCAGAAGAGGGCACCAGACCCCATTACAGATGATTGTGAGCCACCATGTGGTTGCTGGGAATTGAACTCAGGACCTTTGGAAGAGCAGGCAATGCTCTTAACCTCTGAGCCATCTCTCCAGCCCGGAAGAAACACTTTTTAAAAAAAGAATCATTGTCAAAGGGTACCTGGTTCACTATGAACATATAGTAATAATTAAATAACAAACAACTATGTCTTAAAATCCAGTTATTTTAGGAAGCAAAAGAACTCTGGCAGTTTAGTGTGGACTAAGATATTGGTTAGCTTTGGGTACTAGTAGGAAGGAAAGAAGAGTGAGAATAGTGGTTAGCATTGGACCGATAGGAAAAAAGTAAACAGAAGGAGAGAAGAGACAGGGAAGAGGACAATGAATCAAGCTGACAAGAAAGAAATGCAATCAGAAAACCTAAAGAAGTCCCAGGTATTCATGGTTGAGGCTTGGAGACTCCACAAAATCTATCTATCTATCTATCTATCTATCTATCTATCTATCTATCTATCTATCTATCTATCTATCTATCTATCAATCATCTATCTATTTCTGTCTGTCTGTCTGTCTGTCTGTCTGTCTATCTGCCTGCCTATCTATCTATCTATCTATCTATCTATCTATCTATCTATCTATCTATCTATCTACTAGTCTAGTCTATCAATAAGAAAACGAAAAAGGAAAGATAAGAGAGACAGGATGGAAGAGATGAGACCAGAAGCAGGGCAGAAAAGTCCTGATGAACTGAAAATTGTTATTAAATGTAGGAAGAATAAGTGTGATGGGAAGAGAGATGGTGGGAGGTATGTGGTCTAAACAATTTTGCCCAATTCCTGGCTGAAGCTTTGTCTTTCTCAGCATTTCTTCCCAGGCTCCCAGATGCCTAACACACCCCTTGGTGGTCCTTCATGAAGTTAGGTCACAGATGCCAGTCCCATGAGTGGGTGGTTCTTCTCTGATAGGGTAACAGGTGCTGATCAGTCCTCTAGGTAGCCCTATGGAAAGTGGGTAATCAATGCTTTTTATGCCTCTGGGTGATCTTTTGCAAGGTTGAAATAGAGTCACAGAAGCTGGTCCAGGAAGTGGGAAGTCCTTCACAGGTCAGATGCCTGGACGGTTGTCCAGGACTCCAGTAGTTAACATGGGTGGGACTCCTTGGTAGGCCTTCCAGTCACACTTGTCCCTTGGGACAATGTCTGTGTTCCTCTGTGTTTTCCTCCACTGAATATTGTTGAGTTCTATTACAAAGTTTCTTCCCTAAAGTCTTCAGAGTTCTATTACAAAGTTTCTTCCCTAAAGTCTTCAGGTGTCCCAGCGGCCAGCTTTTAGCTAGTCCTTTGACAATTGCATCTTTGAGCTTCCCCAGGGCCTGACAGGTTGCTGAGCCAACAGGGGTCTTTTACAATGGTGACTTGTCCTGCTTCTGTCCTGTGCGGAGAGGACCTTGTCTCCCCGGTGTGTCTCCACCCTCTGGAGCTGGCACATGTACCCTTTGCTGCCCTCCTCTGTTTTAAAAATGTTACCGAGAATACAGTGAAGCTGCCTGCCTTGGCCCCCTTTCACTGGGCTGGGAAGCTTCCCACACCTGCTCCAGAACCTCCATGACAGACTCAGGATTTTTCCTGCTCTGCTCTTTGAACATTTCCTATTTTACTATGCTAAAAGCCTAGAGTTGGGCTGTTCTCTGGATCCTCTGGAGGCTGTTATCCAGCTCCCTCCAGTCTCTTCCCTGGAGATCCTAGCAGGCTCAGCTTACATGTCACGCAGTATCTTGAGTCTCCTTTCTTCCAGCTTTTAAAAAGCATACAGTATATTATTTTTATCTGCAGTCACCTTGCTGTATAGTAGAGCATAAGACCATCTGGAAGAGGTTTTTAAAAAGTATCATTCTGGGCTGACAATGCAAAATAGCTCTGATTTTTTTCCCTGAGAATTATAATATTCTTGATTTTATGTTTTGATTAAAACACATGACAGAGAAGTGGAAAAATGGGCAAAGCAGGTGAAGAATAAATTTAGCCATGAGGAGGCAACCTGGGCCTTTCGAAGTGGAACCGTTTGCACTGGAGAAGAGCGTAGCTTCAGCAACCCCGAGTGCTGAGTTAGGCCGCCGGCGGCTGGAAGCGGTATATTTGCTGAGCCAACGTTTTCCTAGAATTGCAGACTTAGGAAATACAAGTGTTAGCAGCTTTGGTACACAGGTATGCTTCTCTGAGAAAGAGGGCATTATATTGGCCCAGAGACCCAGTACTAACTTCGTGACCCCAGGGTACCACCGGCTTATGGTTTCAGTCTCTACTCTTGTTCTTTGAATCGCTAGCGCCCCCCACCCCACCCTTACCCGACCTTTTCTGTGACTTTCTTCTGTGGGTAGGAAATAATTAGTTAACTTAAGTCCATTGATTTTTAAATTGAAGTGGAGGTGTAATGTTGATGTCTTAGGGTTGCTGTCGCTGAGATGAAGCACCATGATTGAGACACTTTGGTGAGGAAGGGGTTTTTCTGAGCTTACATTTCCAGGTGACAGCTGATCACTGAGGGAAATCAAGGCAGGAGCTCAAACAAGGCAGGATCCTGGAGGCAGGTGCTGATGTGGAGGCCATGGAGGGGTGCTGCTTACTGGCTTGTTTTCCTTGGCTTGCTCAGCCTGCTTTTTTTTTTTATAGAACCCGGGACCATCAGCCTAAGGATAGCACCACCCACCATAGACTGGGCCCTGCCCAACTGATCACTAATTAAGAAAATGCCTCATGTCTGGATCTTATTTTAAGATTTCATATAGTCATCCTCCTGGATATTAACCTTCATCAGGCAATGAAAGGAGACAGAGACAGAGTCCAACATTGGAGCACCGGACTGAAACCCCAAGGTCCAAATCAGGAGCAGAAGGAGAGAGAACACGAGAAAGGAACTCAGGACCGCGAGGGGTGCACCCACACACTGAGACAATGGGGATGTTATATCGGGAACTCACCAAGGCCAGCTGGACTGGGTCTGAAAAAAGCATGGGATAAAACCGGACTCACTGAACATAGTGGACAATGAGGGCTGCTGAGAAGTCAAGAACAACGCAATGGGTTTTGATCCTACTGCACATACTGGCTTTGTGGGAGCCTAGGCAGTTTGGATGCTCACCTTACTAGACCTGGAAGGAAGTGGGAGGTCCTTGGACTTCCCACAGGGCAGGGAACCCTGATTGCTCTTCAGGCTGATGAGAGAGGGGGAGTTGATTGGGGGAGGGGGAGGGAGATGGGAGGCAGTGGCAGGGAGGAGACAGAAATCTTTAATAAATAAACAAATAAATAAATAAAAAGATTTATTTATTTTATATAAAAACATGTTATGTTTCACAATAAACTAACATGAAATTGGCCACTTAAACCCACTGATGAAACATTTTATCTTCAAGAAGTCTGTCTGTCTCGAACCAACTCTGTCTTTCTCTCTCTTTCCCTCTGGCTGTCTCTGTCTCTATATCTGTGTGTGTCTCTCTCTGTCTCTACTTCTCTGTGTGTCTCTCTGTTTGATTTTGTCTCCCCTCTCCTCTCTCCATCCCCAATGCAAGCTCTCTCTCTCTCTTTTACACACACACACACACACACACACACTTTTATCTCTCTCCTCTCACACACCCTTCTCTCTCTCTCTCTCTCTCTCTCTCTCTCTCTCTCTCACACACACACACACACACACACACACTTCTCTCTCACACACACACATAAACACACACTTTCTCTATCACACACACACACACACACTTCAGTCTCTCCCACACATCAAATACTCAGGTATTAGATGGGCTGAGCCATATCTGGAAGCTGACTAGATCATCCTCCCAGACTCCTTAACTTGTTGACTGACTTCCTTGCCTTGCTGGACCAACAGTCTCATCTGTGGAGCTTACCCATCTTGAAAGGAGATCAGATTGCAGCTGTTTCCATCTTTTAAAATATACAGACTTGCAGAGGGCAATAAAAAGTAAAAGATACTGACCTAGAACCTTTGGCATTGCCTAAAAGCAAGTCCTAATCAGTACTGCCTTCACAGGAAGGGAATCATACCAATGATAGCGGTTTGAGGGATATCCCAGCTCATTACTGCAAGTCACTCCTGCTTCTGGGTTGCAAAAGAAGCTAACCAAAAATCTCTGTGGCTTGGAAATTTTATTGCAAATATTTCTTGAGAGAAATATTAACTAAAAATAAAGTCACACATAAATATAGTCACTGGCCAAACTAAAATATATTTACCGAACTACATCATTGTATCAATATTTATAAAGGTTATAAAATGAAGGAAAAAGCTTCCATTGCCATAAGACAAATTGATTAACATTTTCTGTAACCCCCTTCACTCAAATCTACAGAAACAACATGATAAAAACATTGGCAGACATATGGATATATAAACAGATACATAAGAATATTGATGTGGGCAGGCAAATTCATGGGTGACTTGCATTGCACAGGAACAGGCAGGAAAATCCTCTCGCGGCACAGCTGCAGTGTTGGTGGAATCTCAGTGCCTGTGTGTGTACCATGCCGCCACAGATAAGACACCACCCTCCTACTACCATTAAATCTGCTCTTTGTCATTGTCGTGACTATTTCCTGGGGTTGTTTTCAAAAGTGTGAATTACAGGCCAAAGTGTATAACTTATTTGCTTCTTAAAAGGCATTGCCTCACAGTTTTCAAAAGCAGACTGCCTACTTTTAGGCTAGGTTTTATGCAAATGTAAGTCACAAGATTACAGCTGTTGTAACTTATAATACTTTAATTATACTAAGGCAAAAAAAGAGATTTATTTATTTTATGTTTATGAGTGTTGTATTGACTTTAGGTCAGAAACAGGCATCAGATCCCACTATAGATGGTTGGGAGTCACCATGTGGTTGCTGGGAATTGAACTCAGGACCTCTGGAAGAACAGTCAATACTCTTAACTGCTGAGCCATCTCTCTAGTGCCAATGGCTGGATCGTATATAGGCATCTCAATTGAGGTTTCCTCCTCTCTAATGACTCTCGCTTGTGTCAAGTTGACATAAAATTAGGTAGTGCAGTTGAATTTTAAAGTTTTCTCTTATCCTATCAAACTAGAACATGGAAAATCTACCAAATTGCTTGTCCACCCCTCTACTCTCACTGTGTTTTCAGAGGCTATTTTTGAGTGTATGCCTTATTCTTGAGAGAATTTAGACCTGGAAATCTGTTTGAAAGATGCTGGTTTGGGAGAGAAAATAACCTCTTATCCTTAGAGCAGCCCTTGTCTTTGTGTCTAGGTTGTCACATGTTTCTCCAAGTGAAAACCCTCGGACAACAGGAGCTTGAGGTCCTTTGTTCTGGTATCAGAGGACACTTCTTGGAGTATATTATGTAGTGGCTTTATGCTGTGTCCCACAGCTCAAAATATTCATGAACTGGACTGGCTTTTGTAACATCTTCAGCCTCCAGACAACTATTGAGGTGATCATTGTTCTGTATTTATTTATAGAAAATCTTAAGTTCGATTTAGTTTATGCCATTTCTTCTGCATGGGCCCATTCTTCTCACTACTTCTGGTACTGCTTCCATGATTAACGTTATGTGGAAAAGACAAGATTATTCATTTTCAGTCTTTATTTGGGCCCATATTTAATTCACCAGAATTGGTAAAATAAGCAAAAAGCTGTTTATCAGTTTTTCCTAAAAGGCTCCCTGAGATATTTTTTCCCCTTAAAAAAAATTGACTACAATAATGATCAATGTTCCCTGAATGTTTACTATAAATGCAGTTTCACAGGAACATAGAGAAAAGAAATGCCTACTTTGATGAAAAAGTCTACTTATTTTCAAAGAACATACATATGAAGCAAAATCCGCATAATGAGTTTAAAATGTGGCTGAGGCAGATAAAAATGAGAATAGGAATCTCTGAATATTAAAAGAATATGATAAATGGGGCCAGTGAGAAGGCTTAGTTTCTAAAAGCAAACATGGTTACCTGAGTTCTATCCATGGAATCCATAGTGGGAGAAGCAACTTGAGAAAGTTGCACTGTGGCACCCATTTGCTCATGTTCTCTCTCTTTCTCTCTCTCTCTCACACACACACACGTGCACGATCATATATATATACACACTCTAATAGTAAATAAATAAAAACATAAATAAAATGTAATAAGTAGAATGAAGTCTAGGTTCTATAAGAAGACTGAGGGACTGGAGAGATGCCTCAGTGGTTAAGAGCATTGACTGCTCTTTCAGAGGACCTGGGTTCAATTCCTAGTACCCAAATGGTGGCTCACAACTCTCTGTAACTCCAGTTGTAGGGAATCTGATGCTCTTTTCTGGTCTCTGCAAACATGTGGTGCACAGGAACACACACAGGCAAAACAAACACATACATAAAATAAAACACACAAGAAGACTGAGTGTGCTGGCTTATTCCATTGTACATGAGTGGCAGGCACAGAGAGGCGAATAAAGAAAGAATGAAGAATCTGCAGTGCAGTTCCATTCAGGTTTTTAGCCATTTACTGACTCAGGAATTGTGACTCCACCATATTTGGCCATCCTGAGCATCTGAGTAACTCCTTAAGACTATTTTTGTCAAACGGAAACATCTGACTTGCTGATCCCATGGGACCAGATTGCTACAAGAATATTCTCTTTGGCTTCTACAGAGAAAGTTGAGACCTGTCTTCAACTCATGACATGTTCCAACCCCCACTCCCTCCTCGCACACATTAAAAGAGGTACTGAAGTTTCCTGTACCAACCACTTGTACCCAAATACCCTGCAGCTGCTTCTACACGGAGGCTTACTATTAGTCATAAATGCTTGGCCAATAGCTCAGGCTTATTCCTAACTAGTTCTTACATTTTAAGTTAACCCATATTCCTTATTTATGCTCTATCACTTGGAGGTACCTTTATTAGCACATTCATGTCCTGCTTCTTCTGTATCTGGTTGATGACTCTTGACTCCGCCTTTCTCCTTCCTATCATTGTTGGTTTGGTGGCTCTGCCTACTCTTTCTGCCTGGCTACTGGTCAATCAGAATTTTATTAAACCAATTAGAGTGACAGATCTTTACAGTGTACAAGAGCATTATCGCACAGCACTGAGAAGTCTCAGTGGGTAAGTGTTGGCCATGTAAGCGTGAGGACCTGTGTTCAGATTCCCAGTACCCTTGGCAAAAGCTAACTGTGATGTGTCTCTAATCTTTTCACTGGGAAAGCAGAAACAGGAGGAATCTTGGGGCTTGTTGGCCAGTCTGATGGTATTGATGGTCTCTAGGTTCGATGAGAGACCTTGTCTCATAAAAATAAGATGGAGAGCAATAGAGGAAGATGCTCAATGTTGACCTCTGGCCTCCAGATGCATGCATATATACTGCATGCATATCCACATTTATAGACACAAAAGGATATCCTATAACAATGAGATTATATGGCAAACATGTTTCATGAAAAAATTGTCAAATGTTTTCAGAGGGGTTGTATCTTGTACCCATTCACCACCAGTATCAAACCACTGTGGAAAAAACCATCATAGATATACTCATAGGTGATTCTAAATCTAGCGAAATTGACAATGAGGGTTAGTCAGCACATTAAGCACTATGTCCTACTAAGGCTTTTATATGCTAGTTTTTTTTTTTTTTTGTTTTTTTTGTTTTTTTGTTTTTTGTTATTTGGCTTCTTGGTATCCTAAGGTTATCAACATCTTGGGTTAATGTGATAGAAAGTAGGTTAGGTTTTGTAGGTACAGCTAGTTTCTGTCTTGGTAAGATTCTTTAGGGAGAACATGTTGGATTTCCTGGCCTTTCTACACCTGGCTTTAATTTCCTGGGATACATTAGGAGATTCTTTACATC
Organism: Chionomys nivalis; assembly: GCF_950005125.1. NCBI lineage: Eukaryota > Metazoa > Chordata > Mammalia > Rodentia > Cricetidae > Chionomys > Chionomys nivalis. The sequence continues at coordinate 40,288,293 of NC_080097.1, read as the reverse complement.
TTTCTTTAAAGGTTGTTTTGTTGATGGCCCTGCCTTGAGAGACATACAAGCTTAGCCATAGCGAGTTCCTTGTGATTTTTACTCTTCCATGATGGAAATCCTGTCTCAAAATCAACACCTCTCACTACTTACATGCTCTAATATTTGCAAGAGCTGTAATTATTGCTCAAATAGATCAACTATGTGAGTTCGTCTAGGAAGAGGGTTCCTGCTAAGACTGCAGGGTTTCAGTCCCTCAGCTAATGAAAGGACCTTTGCTGTCTTTCAGGGCTCCAAGTTTACAGAGAAACCACCTGGTCCAGTTACTGCTTTCTCTTTACAAGTCACCAGCACTGCCAAGGGTGGGATCAAGGGTTTCTTCAGACAGGTTAATTAAGCATAAACTCATCAAACTCAACTTTTGTAACTAATGCATAACTCATGCGTAATTATGCACACTCATTCTCCTTCCTGGTTTCTATGTTTGTGAATTTGCCTACTCACTGACATTTACTTGTGCCTTCCAAGTGAACGTTCATTATGATTTCATGGTTGTTAGTAGACACATAAAAAGGGTGAAATAGTGTCTTTAATAACCGATGGTAATTAAACATATTCATAACCTACAGAGGGGAATCTCAGATCAGGAACTCAAGTCGAAAATATGGAGGAGTACCAGCTCTTTCACAGGCTTGTGCTTACCTAGACTTCTTAAAGCTGAGGACCACTTGTCCACATCAATTAGAAATTAAGAACATGCTACACAGATATGTCGACAGGCCTATCTGATCAGGCAATCCCTCAACCAGGATTCATTTCTCTAGTGATTCCAGGCTGTATTACTTTGATAGTTAAAGTAACCTAGGACAGCCCCCAAGGGTATACTAAAGTGTTATCTGACGATCTTCTGTGTAATACGGATGTAATGTGTCTTATAAAGAAAATATGTGTGCTGGCTATGAATCCTTCAACCATATTCAACAGCATATCCACTCGTGAGGTGAATCAATATATATGTAATGTTTTCAAAAAAATGTGTTTGAAGATTCAGAAAATGTTGTCCACCAGGGTACATCCCATCCAAGCATCTTTTGTGGCTATTGGGATCCATGGTCCTTCTGTTTTGGGATGCAGAGGAACAATGCTAGTCATAGGTCCCAACACATCACAGGTATCACGAAGAGCCCCAGTGTGACAGGAAATAAAAAAGAGCCAATTTGCTGTTCTTCAGGTGTCAAGGTATCTGAGATCAGAACCACATAGTTCATTATTCATTACAGAGCAGAAAGGGGGGATATCAGCAAATGGGGCTAGTCCAGACACTGCAGTCCTTTTGGGTGTGATGCATTCCAATGAAGTGGGTTACATCAAAACTGAGGAAGCCAGGGCTAGATATTTCGAATGATGAGAACAGAGAGCAAATCCTGCAGTAAGAAAAAGTTCCCAGGGCCACAAGGCTTGGTAGTTACACCATGACTGCCTTGTTCTACTACCAGATCAGGAGCTAAACCAGTTTTGGAGGGTAGCTGATGGGTGGCCTCTTCCAATCAGAGGTCTCCATAAGTGTTTGTTGAATGACTAAAGGAACAGAGAAGTTGGCTCTGCTTAAAAGGGGAGTTGCTTGTCTGAGTTCATTTGGTGACATGGGATAGAAATGTCTTCCTGTTATATATAATGTGTCATTTCAATTATGAAGTTTTAACTCTAGCTTCTCACTCGGGACCTTGAGGAGTGAAATGTGGCTATGTAGGAGGGTAGGACATTGACAGATGAGATGCAAATGAGGCTGGAAAAAGAGATAGGCATTTGGAGAAGCAGTTGATGTGCCTTAGAGCTATTCACAAGCCAGCTAGAAATTCCCACGGAGAGCTGCACTGTGATTGGCTGGTAAGTTGCAGCTGCAACTGTGGAACAAGCTGCTACCCTGGCTTTAAATAATCCTTTGAAATGTGCGATTCTCTATGTGCTGATGGGTTAAAATTCATGTTCTTCTTCAGTACTTGGTGAGTTTGCCCTTTCAGAATCCACTGGAAACAGTTTTTGAAATAACCAAGGTTCAAAAGCGCAGAAGGGGCTGTCTAGGGACTTTTACCTATGGAGTCAGGAATGTATCCTGTTGATTGTTTGATAACCCAGGGACTGTTGGAACTGATTCAGCTGCGAGATTAAATTGGATCAAGTACTAGGGCTCAAGACCAAATTGAGTTATCTATTGATAGAACTATAAGTAAAGTGTCTCTAATTCACCCGTGTAATTAAAAGATTGTGACTGGCCCTTGGTATCAAAATGAAACCCTCAAGACATGGGGGGCAACCATAGCAGAGGATTCATCAGGAAGCAGCTTCCATCCTGGCCCTGTTCCAACCCCACCCCTCACTCTTTCCTTTTCCCCTTCCTATTGCCATTTCCTAATTTCAAGGTCTAGCTTTAGACGCCTTCTGTGATTGCTCTGCCCTTAGCAGACTCACCATGGAGGCTCCAAGTTTTTATTGTCAACTTGAATGTACATCAGAATCCACCCTGATTGCCTGTATCAGCACCTGGGAGGCAGAAGCGGGCAGATCTCTGTGAGTTCAAGACCAGCTTTGTCTACAGAGCTAGGACAGCCAAGGCTACTAAATAAAAAATCTATCTCTAACACACACACACGCACACATACACACACACACACACACACAGAGAGAGAGAGAGAGAGAGAGAGAGATCTCTGAGTCCCATCTCTAAGTGTTTAGGAAGCTGAGATAGTGGTAATGAGTTTGTGTTTCTATGCATTTCCAAGAGACAGTGTTGATGCTGTTCCTGGCACGATATTTGGAAAACCACTCATCTGTGACTTCGTGTTTTGCACTTAATTGTGTATCTCTTGAAATAAGAGATCTTTCTTATATTACTGTTGGAATGGTCATGGATCTGTATCTGGTCTGTTGTAAAAAAGGTACTGACTCATTAAATGTAAGTTCCATTCACAATCCCCTCACTTCCTTGTTTGAATTAGACATTCTTGAAGAAAAGTGACTTTAGCATCTTCTTTCTTAGGAATTTCTCAGTAAATGCCTTTAGGGGGACTGAAGATCTTGATTTCAATGAAACACTTTTCTGAGTACCTCCAGATTCTTTTTTGTTCTGTTATGGCTACTTTTAGTCTTCCTAAAAGAATAGTCCCTATACTGTAAGAATCTCTTTTTTGGGGGTGGGTATTGTGGAAAGAACTCATGGCTCATTCAGCATAGGTCTCAATAGACCAACAAAACAGTCTTTTAATCCTGGGTTATATCAAATGCTGTGAAATTCAGTGTTGAAATTGTGGGCTTTTCTGTCACCTTATCATTCTCTTAGTACCACCTTCTCTCTGAGGTTTGGTTCACCTACTGGACATATGACATTTTTTTTGTGTGGGTGTGTAAAATAAAGACCCTGACTGAGTAGCAGTTGACCTGAGGCTGCACGACACTGGGGTTTTGATCCTCTGTTGGCTTGTTTTGTGCATATGTGCAGCTTTGGAGGAGAGTTGGGGAAGAAACAGGCTCTTTGTTTCTTGCTTTTGCCATTAGGAGTTGAGCTGCTGTCTTAGGCTTTCAGTTGCTCTGAGGAGACCCCAACCATAGCAATTCTTTTTTTTGTTTTGTTTTTTCAAGACAGGATTTCTTTGTGTAGCCTTGCCCTGTCCTAAAACTAGCTCTGTAGACCACACTGGCCTTGAACTTACAGAGATCCACCTGCCTCTGCCTCCTGAGTGCTGGGATTAAAGGTGTGTGCCAACCACTGCCCAACTTCATGGAAACTCTTATAAAGGAAAATATTTAATTGAGGTGGTGGCTCATAACTTCAGAGGTTCAGTCCATTCTCATCATGACAGGGAGTATGGCAGCATGCAGGCAGACATGGTGCTGGAGAAGGAGCTGCTGCATGTTCCTGTATGCAGGCAACAGAAAGTACAATGTGACACTGGGAGGAGCTTGAGCATCAGAGACCTCAAAGCCTGCCCCTACTGTGACACACTTCCTCCAAGACCACACCTACGCCGCCAACAAAGCACACCTCCTAATAGTGCCACTCCTTTTGGGAGCCATTTTCTTTCAGACCACCACAGCTGCCATGAGGTGAGTGTCCAGGTTGATACAGACAACTTCAACATTGTGATACTTGAGAGACATCCCACAAAAGGTCAAATGATCTGAGAAAAGCAAAAATTACCCATGAGCCAGTGTTTTAAAAGATTTTCATTTGTAGTATGTGCATGTGTGCGTGCCTTACTGGTAGAGTATTGGTAGAGACAGGATCTCTCACTGAGCTTGGAGCTTACTGATTCAGCTTTACTGGCTGGCCAAGATCTCTCAGGTCTTTTTGTCTCTGCTTTCCCAATGTTGGGATATAGATGCATGCTGCAGAGCCTGGTTTTAAGTGGGTGCTAGGAGTCAACCTCAGGATCTCATTCTTCTGTAGCAAAAGCACTATATCTACAAAGTCATGTCACAAGATGCACCATTTGTAGCTTTTTTGGTGTTATGAATAAATCCATATATTTGACTCCTGAGAGACAGTGGATTCTTAGCCTTTGTAATTATCAGTGAAACTACCTTTCTCTGCCTATATGAATCCCATGAACATAGGGAAAATAATGTCAGTTTAAGGTTGTATAGCTTGGAGTTCAACTCTTGATTTGCCTTTATATTGAGGGCTGGTCTATCTAGCCATCCTGATTAGACACAAGAGATCTGTTGGAGGAAGATGACATTCCCAGATCTTGTTCAGGTTTAACTCCTGGAGAAAGAGAAAGAAAGAGCACTGTGTCAAATCACAGTGTTGAAAGAAAGGTTTGGCTAGAGTTCTGGAGAAACCTTCAGGCTAAAGTTGTGTAGCAGAGACTATGTGCACAACTTGGACCATATGAGACTTCGCTGAGGATGCTAATTGTACTTAGCCATTGCCTAAGTGAAGCTGTGGATGTGCTACTTCTAAGAGACAATGGGTCCTGAGGGTTGCTATTGGAGATGCCAATCACATCCTTGTAGCAAGGGGTGTAGGTGGCTTGTTTCTGTGGCCACCACAGCCTCTAGTAGCACAGTCTGTTTTCACTGGTCCATGGAGATGGTCTGATGGGAACATCCACTGTGGAGATGCTGCCCTTTTCCTTAGTACATCTGTGAGCGACTTCTGAATGGCCTCTGTATTCTGGGGAATAGGCTCAAGCCAGCTATAGACATCATTGTTGTTGCCTGAAGCCACAGAACTCTGATTCATTGACAGATTTCAAGTGCTTAATCCTTTTGTTCTGCTTATTAAACATGGGATGTTCTGAGGGTTAAATCAGACAGAATATGAAGATATTTGAAATAAATACTTTGCCCAACATTTTCCCCTTCAAAAATCAATTTCAACACTGTACATCTGAGATGTCAGTTTGAGTTGAAATAATTGCATGAGGTTTTAAATGATTATTTTTACAAATGAATCCTACTCACATCCATTGTTGGATGTTATAGGGATAGCTTTGCCTTCATTTTATTAGGGTTCCATTGGGACCTGAGAATTAAACTGAATCAAGACAGATGACCAGGAGAACACATGCACAGTAGTTGGATATGAGTTCTATTTGCTATGGAGGCCCCATAAAGAAATGTAGACCCAAAGAAGCAGTTAGGGGCCCGTGGGAAATGGTCAGCCAGTAAGGAACTTGCTGTTCAAGCATGAGGACCTGAGTTTGAATGTTGGGCAGGACAGAACGCACCCAGAACTGCAGCATGGGGTCAACGGCAGAAGGATCCCTGCAACTCAACAGCCTTATTGGAGATATCTGGGTTCAGTGAAGGACCCCCATCTCCAAAAACAAAGTGGAAGACAATAGAGGAAGATGCCCAGTGTTGACCTTTGGGTTCTACGTGCACACTTGCATACACGTGTGTACACACAAGAACATGCACTCACCCCATCACACACACACACACACACACACAATATACACACACAACAAATAAAACCATTTAAAAGGCAGCAGTTACTTGTCTACTTGTCTAGACAATGAGTAGCGGAGTGTGATGAGGTTGCTTTATTCCATGGGGAGGCTTCTGAGATAAGAAGAGTTTTTACCACGGTCTGGACAGAATTCTTTCAGCTTTGATTGAAGACCTTGAGAATAAGGAACCCGCTTCTTCTTCTAGTTAGGGGAGAGTCCTCCGCATGGGAATTCCATCTCCTGCTTTTATGTAACAAAAAAGATGCAGCACAACCCTGTTAATTTAAAGCATCTTTTATTCAGACTAGTACATGTATCAGATGTGCTACTTACTGTGAACTATTTATGAAGTCAAATTCCACACAGGGCTCTCAAGACATGGGCCTCAGTCTCAGAAGGAAGCAACTACTTTCTCAAAAGTCTTAACCCCCTGTTGTCCAGAATAAACTTGAAAATACTTAATCATTTAAGACCATTTGGCCTCAGACTCTGTCTTTCCTTTCTAGCCTTCTTTCCCAAGGCTTTTAATTGTATCCCCAGAGTCTCCATTGGGACTGAATGCATGTCGCTTTCTGCCCTCTCCCTAGAATGGCTTTTATTTTAAATGAACCCTAGTGGCCATGTGATGAAGGTTTGGTCCTCAGCTTTGGGTGCTTTGGGGAGGGATAGAGCCTTTAGGATACAGAGGGACAGTGAGACTTTTCACCAACCATGACATTTCTTCTGCGAGATGCTCTAATCATGATGCATTGACTTCATAGTCCCAAAGCAATGTACGGTACTTTGAATGTAATTGGTCCCATAATCTCATAGGGAGTGGCACTATTAGGAGGTGTAGCTTTGTTGGAGTGGGCATGGCTTTGTTGGAGGAAGTGTATCACTGTGGGGGTGGGTTTTGCAGTTTCCTACGCTCAGGATACTGCCCAGTGTCTCAGTCCATGTTGCCAGAAAGATGCAAGACTCTTATCTACTACTCTAGTCCCACATCTGCCAGCATGCTGCCATGTTCTCCAGCATGATGATAATGGACTAAACCTCTGAATCTGTAATCAAGCCATGCCAATTAAATGTTCTCTTTATAAGTGATGCCATAGCCATGGTATCTCTTTAAAGCAATAAAAATCCTAAGTCACAAGGACATGGTACTAAGGAACCATAAAACCTCTGGAATGTGAGCCAAACTAGACCTTTCATCCCTGCAGGTTGGCTTGTCTGAGGTGGTGTTGGTGTTGGGATGCTAACACATTTCCAGGATCCCGCTGTGCCCATAGCCCTGCACACCAGTGTTCTGCTGGTAGGATCTACCTGCTCTTCAGTCTGATCTCCCTCATTTTTCCTCTACATAAATAAAACTTTCTGCAACATAGTCTAGTCCCAACACTTTCTCACCCACTCCTCTGTCCTCCGTGACCTATTTGCTTCCAGCTTGCAGAGTAGCAATGAGTCGATTCCTGAATTACCCCACTGGCCTGAGGTGGGACAACCTTCACCTTCATCTTCTCCAGAGTTCTTAGACCACGATGGACACAAAGGCTCCCTGAGTGATGTTGGAAATCACACTGGAAGCAGGTGACTGAAGGCAGCAGGCAGTGTATTGCTTAGCCCTCAATGAGAGATACACGGCTCTTTACAATTTTATCTTGAAAGTCCAGGTTTAGAGATATGCTTTAAGCACAGTGGGAGCCTTGGGTGCCCTTCACCTGGATTTGTCTGTCATTGCCACTTCGCCACATCTGCTGTATTGTTTCTCATTCTGTTTGCAGGCTATTTTCAGAGCCATACGGAAATAAGTTGCAGGGATTATGGCACTTGCTCCTAAATATGTTGATGTATGTTCACAAAGATGAAGGGTGTTCCTGACGGAGCAGAGCTACAGTTGTCAAAATCAGGAAAGGTGACATTGATAGAAGATTACTCTACATCTTTGTTAAATTTCTCCAATTACCCCAAGAACTATTGCTTTTCCAATCTCTTGTTCAGGGTGTTTTCTAGATCATACATTAAAATTTATTTTCATTATAGATGATTTTTTTTATAGATGATGTTTTAAAGGACAAAAATGAACTAATTTTTGAGCCAGATTCTGCTCAAAACCAAATAGACAGAAGGTTTTGCTTATAACAGCAAAGGAAGATAGTAAAACCAGACTCCTGTGAGGCTTTACCGGCATGCTTTGTTTGAAGCCTGATCAGAGCTCCTACTGCCCATCACAGCTATGGTGGGGGGAGGGGCCTCTGGCCAAATATAATGATTGTCACCTTACAGCTTCTTACTCCTCCTGGAGCCTGATGAGGAGCTGGGCTCCTGTTAGCCCCAGCACAATGAGGATATTCATCCCAACATGGGGATTTCGCTGTGCGAACTAATATCACTGATGTTAATGATTAGCGCTATTTCTTTTAGGGTTCTAAATTCATAAGGCATCCATATCTTGTGGATTACAGAAACAGCAATATTAGCCCCGTCCTTACACATGTGTGGAAGTCATTTCGAGGTTTTCTAGAGCACTACCACCTAGGGATGCCGAGGGAGAAGAGAGGCTGCTCTTGTTGTCGCTTTGTTGTGTAGCTGGGAGTTTAGGAATTTGTCTTTTTGTTTAGAATCACATCTCCTTTAGGAGGCTAGGAAATCCAGCCTGGCTGCCACCTCCCAACTCCTCTCAGGGAGACCAATTCTCCTCCAGGACCTTTGGGTCAGAAGGACCTGTCAGCCACGGAACGCCTTATTGAGATTTCTTTGTGGCATTTCAAAGCCGTTTTCCTAGTGACTTTTTAAAACATTCATTTAAAATGTAATTACACCATCTCTCTTTCTTCCCTTCAACCCTTCTCCTGTACCCTCCCCGACTTCTTTTCAAATATTTGGATTTTTCTTTCTTATTGATATATATGCATGAATACATAAACGCAAACTGCTGAGTTGGTTCAGTGTTGCTTGTGTGTATGTGACTTCAGGTCTGATAACCAATTAAGGGGCTCGTCTCTGGAGAAGACTGATTCTCCCTCTTTCACCGGTCAGTAGCTGCCTGTAGTTCTTTGTCTAAGAGTGGTGGCCCTTGAGATGTCCCCCTTCCATGTGAGCGTGTCTATTGGTTTTGGCATTGTTGGGGATGTGTTTAGGTAGCGATATTGTTGCAGGATAGTGGATAGAGCTTCCCTGCCATTATTAGCAGGTACAATTTCACAGCAGACTTCCCAGTTCTTTTGTTCTTACAATATTTCTGCCCCTTCTTCTTCTTCTGAGATGTTCAATGAGTTTTCTCTTTGTAGCAGAGAAAGACCATCACAAAAAAACCACAACCAGTTAAAATGTCAGGGAAAAAAAAACTGATCATGAAATGGCCTGAGCCAACTGATACATATGTGTGTGTGTGTGTGTATACACATATACACGCGCAGACACACACACACACACACACACACACACCCAATGTGACATCTCAGGAGTTATGCTCTTCTATTCCAGGGCAGTTAGCAGAGTCTCCTAGAAGAGCCATGACATCACTGGTCCTAGTTAGTGGCTTAGGTTTCTAGTCCCAGGCATGATTTAGTTCCTGTTGAACTAGACTTAAGTCAAACTAGACAACTGGTGGGCACCACCAAGATATGACTGTCACTGTTGTGCATTTAAGAGAATCTTGCAGGGGTGGTCATTGTTGTGGTTCGTAGACACCACACATATAATATTATTATATTATATAATATAATTCTTATGTTAATTATAAGAATAATTTGTTCTTACTTCCTTTGGAAGTCTGCGTATCACCTTCTGGATATTTTTATTTAAAAAAGTAAAAGAAAGCAACAACAACAACAACACCAGAGGGATGCCTGTGACATAAAGAGCTGGTTTTATGGGAGTGGCCGCAATCCTCAGTGAGCTTTCACAGTGCTCATCAGATAGTTCTGGCCTAATTTAATTACTGTGCTTCCTTCTAGAAACTGGTGACTCACAAATGGAGGGAGGTGCTGCCAAAAAGCGATGGCATGTCTCAAGTGTGATGGTAGTGATAGATAATTTGTCTTTGGAAGGTAAGACCTATAAAAGTCTAATAAGGAGACATAGTCAAACTTTCTATAATTTGAACATTTGATTGTAGCTCTCTGCGTACTGTTGGGAAACTGGCAGGCAGCATGTTGGCTGAAAATGGAGCCGTAGGGGTACAAAAATATTATTACCTCCAAAATCTTGAGATATTTTTCAAGTACTTGTAAAAACCAAGGCAAAATAGTTTTTTGTTGTTCAAAGGACTGTGTTTAGCCCTCATCATTGGAACTTACTGCTTGTTATTGAGGTCCAGGGTGGTGGCTACTTCCAGAAAATCTCTTTACCAATTATTTATTCTTGCTAGGTGGTGGTAGTGCATGTCTTTAATCCCAGCACTTGGGAGGCAGAGGCAGGAGAGTCTCTGAGTTTGAGGCCAGCTTGGTGTACAGAAGAGTTTCAGGACATCCATGGCTACACAGAGAAATCCTGTCTCAAAAAGCAAATAAACAACAACAAACAACAACCCCCCCAAACCCCCAATTATTTATTCTTCCTTCTTTGCACCTTCAACACCTACTCAGTAGTCTATAAACTGTCTTTAGCTTTTCACTACTTTAAAGAACTATCTGATGCAGGGTGATTTTATAAATAAAAGGAATTTCTGAGTCTGGAGAGATGCTCAATGGTTAAGAGCACTGGTTACTTTTCCAGAGGACCCAGGTTTAATTTCTAGGACCTCCAAAAGAATTTCATCCTGGCTTGTGGTTCTCATGGGTTCAAAGTCCAAGATCAAGTAGATGCCACTGCTTGATCTGTGCTGGAAGATTCCTGGGCTGTACGGAACACCACAGTCCAAGGGATAGGGAGCATTTGCATACATGTTTCATGTGTTTGCTTATAACTCTGTGGTCTTTCTCCTTTCCTTATGAAGGTGTTAGGATTTAATCTCTGGATCTTCGCCCCAGTGACTTACTCTAACTACTTTATAAAGACCCCACCTTTAAACACCATATTTAATGTTCCATGCTCTTGATACTGTTAACATATGACTCGGTGATTTAAATTCCTGCACAAATTCAGCGGGACAATCATATTTTCTCCACAGGAGTTGTAGACTGTGCTGTAACAATAAGGTGGTCTTTGAGATCATAAATAGATTTCATTCTCACCTAGTAATATTTAGAAGGGTTACTGACAATGCATAGCTAGTGACCACAAAATAAACAAATCTCGGAGACAATCCCAGACTGACTTCCTAAGACCCTGTGACTTGGAATTCTGCTGGCTCCAGTGGTTTGAATTGTCCTTCTCGGATGCACTTTTCTTACTTTACTTTTTACTTGGGAGAAATCGATATTGAAGCTTTATCGCAGTCAGAAAGGCTCTGGGTTACAGAGCATCTGTGTTTGTTTGGTGAGTGGATGGGGGTGGTAATTCCATTTGCAGAAGGCTGGAAAGCCCTAACCTTGAGGGCTCTGTGAATTTATCCTGTCATCTCTATTTCTCTTTGACTAATGGGTATTTTTCTCATTCTTGAAGACCTCTTTGGATCGCTCCTTTGTGTAGCCCATGATAGAAACTTTCACAATGGCAGCAAAGTGATGATGTATACATGGGAGGCTAGGAACACAAAGAAAGGTGGCCTTGGATACCCTAGCATTGAATACAGTTTTCCAAAGCTGCCAGGCTGTGTCCGAAAAGAGGTCGCCCCATTCTGAGCTTTGTGAGTAGTGTGAGCTTACTGGTGCCACTGAGGCTTCCTGCCCCCTTCCCTGCCTCACAACACAGTAACCTGTATCGCTGGCCCTTCTTATACTTGGGAATGTCTGATGTTAAGGCACAGTCTCATCATCTGTGCTTTCTTCTTTCCTAGTCTGTTGCAGAATCATGGAATCTATAGTACTACAGGAGCAGCTGTGCATTCTATCTGTGCGTAATGGCTTATAAATAAGGTGTGATGGAGAAGAGGAAGGGTTGCCCGTTTGTTACCAGAACGAAACTGTTGTGTGTCTTACACACAATGATGCACCTCACATCCTGCAAGTATATACTGTACTGTGCCACCTACCTATTATAAACTCTAATTGTAAAATGGAGTGTCTCTCTTGACGCTACCACAGGAATGGGCCTGTACATGGGGAGAAGGTCAGGTGCACTCAGGCTTTTAGACTCTGGAGACATCTCTGCTCTCTATTTGTGTCCTGGCAATATTCCTTTCTTGCCACGGGGCCTGGTCTATTGTTGGCACAGGACATGTGGACCACACTGGCAATTTGTGTCTTAGGAAGCTTCAGTTTACAAAAATAGTCCAGGCTGGGGTTTTCACAGTCACTTCCTCTGTAATTAAAGCCGCATATTTCTCAACTTAGGAAAGGATGAGATGGTCGCGGAGGGAATAAAGCCTCTCCCAAGAGGCTGAGTCATATTCCTGAACCGTTGTCATGTATATAATGAAAGGCTTAGTATTATTTGAAAGTCATTTTGAACACTCAGGATAACTAGTGGTGCAGATTGGATAGATTACGCTTCAGATACTTTTCTTTTTGAGAACATTTTGACTTTTTAAAATAAGAAAAAACATTTTTTTCCTGGTTAATCCAAAGGAAGTGGAGTGAATGGAAGCATCCTGACAGGAGTTTCTGTGGGTCAGAAAGTCTGTTTAGGAATAGGCTTCCCCTTCTCCAGACAGATGAAGGAGGTTTTTGAATTTTTACTTTCTTTTTGACCTCAGTTTCTACGGATTTAATACAGCAGAGCGCTTATGCTCGATATTTGGTACACACTTCATTGTAGATAGAAATGAGCTGCTGAGCTTTCTTTGGGGGTGGAGATGGTGCAGTTCTCATCCCAGGAAAGCTACCTAGCAACAGCCCAGAAGCAAGCAGGCCTCAGTGCTGGTTAAGTTACTGTTCATCGGAGACTAGTTAAGACAGAAGCAATGTCTCATACCTTCAAGGAGAAGGATGGGGACAATCTGCTTCTGTGAGGGGCTCAGAGACATTTGGGAGAAATTTCAAGTTGAACAGAGGAAGGAAAATCTAAGAGAAAATCTGCTGCTTTTTATAGTGGAGAAAAGTCTCTCCACAGACAAAAGTCTTTCCATCATCTGGAAGTCATTAAAGTGACAGACTACTCTCCTGGGCTGTTCAGCTCACTGTCTCACTTCCTACTTGCTCATGTCTATGGGGATTGTTAATGCAACCGAAAAGCTGGTTCTAGCCACTACTGAAATAAACAGAACACATTTTTCCTTCCAATGAGTTAGCAGATATTGGGAGCCTACAGTAGAAAGAGACAGTTATAATTTTTTCCGTAGGCATCAGTGGTGAAACTAGAGTTTCAGATTGTGATAACAGCGAGTCTTTCCATGGTGAAGTCAGATGGGTGTTTTCTCTTTCTCTGTCTCCTGACACACTCCTGTAAACCTCCCTTCTCTTCTTGTGAATGTGACTGTGAGCTGAGCTGAGCCTGGAAACTCAATTCTAATGAACAGAACACTGTCAGAGCTACGTCCTGGTCTAGGATATAACAGTTGAGAAGTGAAATCAAGCTCTTTGGGGACAGTCGTCATGTTCTGAGTATCTAATCAAATTACATTCTAGCTGACCAGATACATATTTGAATGATGTGGGATTCCCCTCTGTATGCTGTGACTACCATTGGTTAATAAAGAAAACTGGGTTGGCCCAATAGGGTAGAGTAGAACTAGGTAGGGAAAACAATATTGAATGCTGGGAGAAAGGAGGCAGAGTCAGGAGAAGCCATATAGCCCCACTGGAGACAGACACCGGAACTTTACACGGTAAGCCGCAGCCTCATGGTGATGCACAGACTAATGGAGATGGATTAAATTAAGATGTAAGAGTTAGGCACTGAGAAGCTAGAGCTAATAGGCCAAGCAGTGATTTATTAGTACAGTTTCTGTGTGGTTATTTCGGGTCTGAGCTGCCAGGTGGAAGGGAAACAAACAAGTGGCCCCTCATACGACATTTGAATAGGGTTGACACTGGTACAACCATGGAAGATGGATTTGACTTCCTTGCTGTACCTCAGTAGATGAACTTAACTTCTGGTCTCTACCTGGAAACACACTGGCCACTCTGGCCTGGGAATCAGGTAGGCCATCTCCAACTCCTCAGTCTTATCCCTAGCCCTATACATGATTACCTACTGGGGCCTCCTTCTGTACCCCTTCTAAGGAACAGATTTCATTCAGCCTTCCTCAGTCACCCATCCCTTTATCTTAACTGCCAAGAAACACAGGATAGAAGAACTCTATCCTGGAACTTGCTGGCCATGCCATCCTGGGAATCCGGCAGGTGATCTTCATCTTCCTCTTTGTTTTCCATTTCCAATATCCCAGAATCATCTCCAGCCTTGTAGCAGACTAACTGCATGGGCCCGTCTTTTCTCTTTGCCTCCATTCCTTAGGGACTCCTCAGATCTTTATGACAGACCCAGTTATTCTTTCTCCCATGGGCCCTCTCAGCCCTCACCCTTCTAAGTCACCCCTATTTCTGAGTGTTAGCTGCCAATACCTAGAGACAAGTTCTACTCAGATACCTTGTGGCCATACCCAACACAAACAGTGGAATGAAATGGCGAAAACAATTCAAGACACGAAAATAGAAATAGAATCACTAAAGAAAATCTAAACTGACATAAAACTGTAAACAATAGATTTAGGAAGTAAAACAAAACCTCAGAGTTAAGCCTCACCAACAGAATGCGAGAGATAAAATATAGAATCTCAGGCTTTGAAGACACGATAGAAGAAATGTATACCTCAGTCAAAAAAAAAAGTTAAGTCTAGAAAAGCATTCAAGCATAAAACATCCAGGAAATCTGGAATACTATGAAAATACCAAACCTAAGAATATTAGGCATAGAGGAAGGAGAAAAAAAAACCTAGGTCAATGGCAAAGAAAATATTTTCAACAAAATCATAGAAGAAAATTTCCCCAGCCTAAAGAAAGAGGTATCTATCAAGGTACAAGAAAAATACAAAACATCAAATAGACTGAACCAGAAAAGAAATTCCCCTTGGCATATAATAATTAAAATACTAAGCCTGCAAAACAAAGAATGAATGTTAAAAACTGAAAGGGAGAAAGACCAAGTAGCATATAAATGCAGACCTAATAGACTAAAACTTAGATTTCCGAGTGAGACCCTAAAAACCAGAAAAGCCTGGACAGATGTTCTACAAACTCTAAGAGACCACAGATTCCATCCCAGACTATTATACCCAGCAAAACTTTCAGTAACAATAAACAGAGAAAAAATGCTCCATAATAAAACCAAATTTAAACAGTGTCTATGTACAAAATCTGGTTTTACAGAGGCACTGAAAGGAAAACTTCAACCTGTAGAAGTTAACCACATCCAAGAATACATAAGCAATATATAATCTCAGACTAGCAAATCAAAAGAGGGGAAAACACACCAAAATAACAAAAAGCAACAAGCACTGATTATCGATATCTCTCAACATCAATGGTCTCAATTCCCCAGCAAAAAGGCACAGACTAGCACATTTGATGGGAAAACAGGATCCACCCTTCTGTTGCACCCAAGAAACACACCTTAACATCAAGGTAGACATCAACCCAGCAATAAGCCTTTTATCTACAGTGATGACCTACCTGCAAGATACACTTGTTAAGAGAGGTCTGAGGCCCTGACACAAAACACTTAAATGGTGTTTATGAATAGCCGACAGCATGCTTCTTGGTGGTGGCAGGGACCTTGAAACTCCATAGAGTTGTGGCAATAAACATGGCTCCAGCCAGTACCTCTGCCATGAAGCTAGACTCTCAGAAAGCTAAGGAATAAGGTGGATCTAACTGTCAAAGTCACAGCTTTAATCCTAGGCATATCACTTGGCAAATTAAAGACTCTCGTGATCAGAAAAAGAGATATATACAGTAAATGTAGATTCAGACAAAAAAAACCCTATAAATGATTTACAGGGTGTTAAAAATATATGTAGGCTTGGGAGAGAAAAGAAGAAGATAAAGTCCTCTAAAAAAAGAGAGTAGTTGGGTGTGGTGGCACATACCTTTAAGCCCAGCATTTGGAAGGCAGAGGCAGGTGGATCTCTGTGAGTTTAAAGACAGCCTGTTCTACAGAGTGAGTTCCAGGACAGCCAAAGATATACAAGATAAACACTGTCTCAAAAAACCAAAAATTAAAATTAAAAGAAGTAGAATTTAAAATAAAGCCATGTAAAGATGGATGCTGTATGTTTTGGTGTTGTCTTTGAATTGTATGACTACTTAGGAAGGAGCAGCAGCTGCTAAAAGACATTTGATTATAAATGCTGCTGGATTAATCCAACATACATATTTTGAAAATGCTTTGACTTCAAAAAAATTTTTTTTGGTCTTTCAAGACAGGGTTTCTCTGTAACTCTGGGGCCTATCTTAGAACTAACTCTTGTAGACCAGGCTGACCTCAAACTCACAGAGAACTTCCTGCCTTTGCCTCCTGAGTGCTGGGATTAAAGACATGCACCACCATCACCCAACTTTGACTTCAAAATTTAAGTCAAAAGACATGTTACTTTGGACAAGAGGTTTTACTTTTATTTCCACAGGAAATGAGAGGCTGTGGATTCATTCTGGGTTAAGAAAAATCAGGTTTGATCAAGGAAGACCCCCCCCTAAAAAATCTCCAATAGGAGTGGATATCCCAGAGGAGTCAACATTTCAGCGGATCTCTGTTGGAGTTTCCTCTGAGTTCCACATCTAGAACAGCCTTAAGACTGCTGACTGAGACGATAAAGCCTCACAGAATATTCCAGCCAGGACTTGATCATAATCCTAAATTTTCTTTAGGTCTACATAATATTATTAACTCCCCCAATCAGCAGGAAGTAGCCTAGAAAACTATGCCCACATTTCCAAAAAAATGGATTATGGACATTCGTCTTTGCTTAGAATGTTGTTTTCAAGTTATTATGGATAATGGTCAGGAAAGAAGCTAAACAAATGAAATTTATGAAAAAAGGGGGGATGCTATGGGACAATGGTCTTGTATCCTGTAAAGATTTGTCACTTGTATTGGCTTAATAAGATGCTGATTGGCCAGTAGCCAGGCAGGAAGTATAGGCAGGGCAACCAGAACAGGAGAATTCTGGGAAGAAGAAAGGCTCAGTCTGCAGTTGTCACCCAGACACAGAGAAAGCAAGATGATAATGCTCACTGATACAAAGTACCAAGCCCTGTGGCTAGCACAGACAAAAATTATGGGTTACTTTAAGATGTAAGAGTTAATAAGAAGCCTGAGCTAATAGACCAACCAATTTTTAATTAATATATACCTCTGTGTTTCTTTGGGAGTGAATGACTATGAGACAGAAACCTCTGTCAACATACACCAGTAGACTAGGGACATAGCTTATGGTAGTAACCAACCAATAACTGACTTGATTTAAGGTCCACTCCATGAAATGAAACCCATGCCCAACACTGATTGGGTGACCAAGAAACTGAGTCTTAGATAGGTTATTGGCCTATGATAAAACCAGCTAATCCCAGTACTTGGGAGGCAGAGGCAGGTGGATCTCTGTGAGTTTGAGGCCAGTCTGCTGTACAAAACGAGTTCTAAGACAGCCAGGGCTACACAGAGAAACTCTTTCTTGAAGAAACAAAAACCAACCACAAAAAAAAAAAAGAGGTTTAGTTCTTTCTATCTCAGTTTTCAAAAAAAGCAGAGCCTGAGCAAAGACTACATCATGCTACAGTATAGCATCCTGGTGTACACAGGAAGGGCACAAAAGTGAGACCAGGAATGACAGAAAGCTTTTTGAAGTACCAAGTATGATCATCACTTGATTTCAATAGACCCGTCTTTCCAAGATGTCAAATAAATGATATCTTGGGGCTAGCCATTGAGGAAGATGGTGAAGAATTTATCTGTGGTCTCCATTTCTCTTGCGCAAAGTTTTGGTTAAGGCACAATAATTCCTTCAGCACTTTGAGTGTCAAACAGTAGAGGGTGCAGGCAAGCTGTGTTGCAAACTGGTACTCCAATTACTTTTCTCTGGCTGCCCATTTGTTTATCTGTCTTAGATGTTGGAGACAGGAGAGTTCGTTGCCACACGTCCCTTCCTAAGTTAACAGAGCTTTTCTGTGTTGTAAATTAGCTATTATTAATTCCATATGACTTTGCCATGTGTGCACATGATGCATTTTGAGCATATTCTCCCCTATTTTCTTCTCTTGTTCCTCTTTAATTCTTGCTAATTTCTTTTATCTTTTCAGGTATTCCTTTTTTCAATGTCTTCAGTGTGTGTGTGTGTGTGTGTGTGTGTGTGTATCCTAGAGTAAATCAAATAATGTTGGTTTTAAAAAAAGAAAGAATGTAGTGATAAATTGCTCCTGATGACATTCTGATCTACTCATAGATCTTGTGTCTTGCTCAGTTATCAGGAGAAGCTTCCTACTCTACCAGATGGGAACAAATACAGAGACCCCCAGCTAGCTATTATCCAGAGAGTCAGAGCTCTTGGAACACTCAGCCTTACATGGAATGTCCCATGAAACCCCTCCTATCACGGTTCTAGGAACCATGCAGAAAAGGAGGTGAAAATTGTACAAGTACCAGAGGGTTTGGAGGCCACCAAGAAAACAAGACCCTCAAAATCAACACATGTGTACCCACAGAGACTGAGGCAGCATGTACAGAGCCTGCATACATGTGCACAAGATGGAGTCCTAGAGACGAAAGGAGAAGTGAACACATATCACCTTCTCTAACCCAGAAGCTCAGTCCAATTGATAACTATGTGCAAATGAAAATTCAGTCCCTTCCAGGGAGTCTCAGTGATGAAACAAGCTACTCTTCAGGGTAGGCTGCACGTCCAGTAGTAGAAGACCAACAAAAAAGGAGCTCGGCAGCGTCTTTGGGGGTTGTCTCCTAATGTCACATCAGAGCCTTCCCTTTTTATGATTTTATCTTATTTTAAACTTTTATTACATACACACACACACACACACACACACACATTTCTTCTCTCTTTTTCCCATACCTTTGCATATATATCATGGCTTCCAATACAGTTTTTTTTCCCCATGGGATTCCTGAGTGTGCAAATGAGCAGGTTTCTGTTTCTTATGCCTTCCTTGTGCTGTTTCCTTCTGTTTGTTTCTTTTGTCCACTTTTGGTGTGTTAGTTTTGTTATATCATTATTGCCCCTTAGAAGCCTGTTTGATTCCTAATGAGAGAAAGAGAGAGAGAGAGAGAGAGAGAGAGAGAGAGAGAGAGAGAGAGAGAGAGGAGTGTCCAGATGGCATGGGAGGTAGTGGGGGAATTGAGAGGAGTGGAGGGAGTGGAAATTAGGATTTATAATGTGAGAAGAAAATCCATTTTCAACAAAAGAAGAAATATAGCTATCTCTTGGGGAGAGAACATTATTCTCCTTAACTATCATCTCAGCTGCTGATGTTGGCTTTGTCCTGGCTGGTTTTGTGTCAACTTGACACAAGCTAGAGTCATCTGAGAGGAGGGAACCTCAGTTGAGAAAATACTTCCTTAAGATCAAGTTGTAGGCAAGCTTGGAGGATATTTTCTTAATTTTCTTAATTAGTGGTTGATGTGGCAGGGCCCAGCCCATTGTGGGGGTGGGACTATCCCTGGGCTGGTGATCCTGGGTGCTATAAAAGGCTTCACAAGCGAAGGGAACAAATAAGTTAGCAGCACCCCTCAATTGCCCTGTTTGAGGTTGGGGGAAGCCAATTGGTGAATGTACAGTCTCAGTGTCAGTTGAAGGCCCAGGACTGAAGGGGCCATGCAGAGAAACTGAGGCTCGGCGCCATGATGAGGGCTACCAGTGAAAGTGCAGCCCAGTTGCGGGAGGTCCCAGTGTTCTGGAGATGCCAGTAGCATGGGATGGCCACTAGAACAGCCTCAGCAGTGGAGTGCAGTCAGCAGATAAGCTGTGTGTGCTGCGGAGGGCAGAGTGGAGAAGGGACCCAAGTCCATTGGAGGAGCCCAGAAGATGGTTAGTGAGTCCCAGACACTGGACACTGAATTACTTATAGCGCTGGGCTTTTGTTTTGCTTTGTTGTAAACAGGGGCTGTTATTACATTTTCAGGCCACCCAAACTTGAATAATCACACAAAAACTTTGTTAACTGCAACGCTATTTGGCCTATTAACAAGGCTTCTTATGAACGAACTCTATATCTTAAATTAACCCATTTCTATTAATCTGTGTATCATCATGAGGCTGTGGCCTCCTGGTAAGATCCGGCATCTTTCTCCTTTGGCAACTACCTGGTGTCTCACTGACTCCGCCTTCTTCCTCCCTGTATTCAGTTTACTTTTCCTACTTAGCTCTATTCTACTTTACCATAGGCCAAGTAGCTTCTGTATTAACCAATGGTAATAAAACATATTCACAGCATACCTCCCCTACCATTCTACCCTTTCCCATGATCCCCCCCCTTTTTACTTCCCATATAGAGTATAACCATGTATACCTCTCTTAGGGTCCTCTTTGTTTTCTAGGTTCTCTGGGATTGTAACTTGTAGGCTGGTTTTTCTTTGCTTTATGTCTAAAAGCCACTATGAGTGAGTACATATGATATTTCTCTTACTGAGTCTGGGTTACCTCACTCAATATGAGTGTTCTAGATCCATCCATTTGTTCACAAATTTTAAGATGTCATTATTTTATTTCCCACTGTGTAGTACTCCATTGTATAAATGTACCACATCGTTTTTATCCATTTCTCACTTGAGGGGCATTTTGGTTGTTTCCAGGCTATGAGAAGTAATGCTGCTATGAACATAGATGAGCACAAGTCCTGGTGGTATGATTAGGTCACTTTTGGGTATATACCCAAAAGTGGTATTGTTGGTTCTTGAGGAAGGTTGTTTCTTAATTATCTGAGAAATCACCATACTAATTTCTGAAGCAGCTGTATCAGTTTGTACTCCCACCAGCAATGGAGGAGTGTTCCCTTTACCCTACGTCCTCTCCAGCATAAGCTGTCATCAGTGGTTTAGATCTTGACCATTCTTACAAGTGTAGGATGGAATCTCAGAGCTGTTTTGATTTGCCTTTCTCTGATGGATGTTGAACATTTCCTTAAGTGTCTTTCAGCTATTTTAGATTCCTCTGTTGAGAGTTTTCTGTTTAGGTCTGCACCCCATTATTTTATTGCATTATTTGTTCTTTTGATGACAAATTTCTTGAGTTCTTTGTATATTTTGGAGAGCAGCCCTCTGTCTGTTGTGAGGTTGGTGAAGATCTTTTCCCATTCTGTAGGCTGCTGTTTTGTCTTCTTGACTGTGTCCTTTGCTTTACAGAAGGTTTTCAGTTTCAGGAGGTCCCATTTATTAATTGTTTCTCCCAGTGTTTGTGCTACTGACCTGGGCCTGGGCCTGTGTAGGTTGCTCTCGGGTCTGCTCTGGAAGAGGTACCTGACTTGGGCCTGGTCCTGCAGAGGTCACTTTCTTGGGTCTGCTCTGTCAGAGATCATTGGCTTAGGCCTGTTCAGTAGAGGTCACTGGCTTGGGCCTACTCCGACGGGTGTCCCTGTCTCAGGCCTGCTCACACAGATGTCACTGGTCTGGGTCTTGTCCTGCAGAGGTCGCTGGCTTGGGCCTGCTCCCATGGAGGTCATGTAAAGTGTTTGTTTTCTTCTGACAAAAAAAAAAAAAAAAGAAAAAAATCAGAGCTTCTGGGTATAGGTCACTGGTATAGCACTTGCCTAGTATGTGGGTCATGGGCCTAATCTGATCACTGTAATATCAGTAATGGAAGCAGCAAAAGCCTAAACTCTGTGATCATAGACACATTACATCATGCTTCCCAGACCGTAGTATTGTAAAGTTTACTTTAAAGGACACTTCTCACAACTACCTAGAAGACAATGGAAATCAGTCTCATGAATTAATTATAAGGTCAGAGATGTGGATATTTACACTACACCTCCACATCAAAGTTGGGATCACAGGAGTACCTGGGAGCCTTGAGCTTGAGTTGGGCAACCTTAATTCTTCCTTCATCACTGCCTCTTCCGGAGTCTGCTTACTGCCAGAGCAGCTTACTTGCCTCTTGCGTGGGAAGTACTTGTCCCTTCCCCATCACCCCAGTGCTATACAAAGCTTTACATTGTGGGTGCATCAGGACACCTGTTGGTTTCCCTAAAATTCATTGCTCGTTCCTCAGGCTGTGGTCAAAACTAGGTTCAGGTTTCTAGGCTCAACTAGAAACAGGAAGTTGAAGCATGTTTTGTTCTGATAGAATTATGCAGAGGAATTGCAGGGTCTGCCAAATAACCCAAAGGAACTGAGGTACACATTTAGGGAGGGCCCAAGAGTGCTACTCCTACTATGACTGTAGGCTGGTATGGGGACATCATTGGTGGGTGCCCGTGTGAAGGACTTTTTATTCTTGTAACACATCTGTTGTTTCTGTTAATAGCTTGCTGGAGGAGGCCAGGCAGACTCAATTATAGATAAAGGAGAGATACCAGAATTTCTTTGGCCTAGAAAGTGGTCAAATGTTTCAGAGAGCCTCTGGAGTTTGGAACATGATTAGATACCATGGCTGAGAAGCCACTATGTGACTGTGACCCTCAGCTAGTTTGACATCTCTGCTTACTTAAGCCTAAAGTTACTACTAGATTAATGGAAAACTTAATTCAACTAGTCATATGTTATTTAATAAATAATAAGACCCATTATAGACCCATCAATATAAGAAGATGCTGAGGACCCTTGATTCAAGGAGTTCTTAACCTAGGATAGAGGAGAGACCAGCCTGGGGGAAAATGATCTTTTGTTGGCAAGGTCACTGAGCAGTGAAGTCTTCCAACACATGTGCATTATAGGACAACACATGTCATCTGCACTTCATGACAGTTGCCTTGTAATGCTGCTATTCCTATGTGACAAAATAATATAATACATATACAAAGGTAAGTGCATACTCACGCATGGACCTGAAAGTGTTAACTTAAAAAAATGAAGAAGAGAAATACATAGATATGTGTCTACATATAATTGTGTAATCTCTTTGTCTTTGGAGATTTGTGTTGGGAGGCTATGCAATCATTTTGAAGAAGTGACTGAAAGCATACACACTTTAATGTGAATTTCTCATTTAGATACAGCCTTAGAGGGACAGGCTTCAGGGGAAAAACCTCATTAAATCTCTGCACTTTATATTTTGAAATTAATGCAAAGGTTTATGAATTGGAGGCCGAGAAAGAAAGATAAATTTCTATCTTACTTCATTCCATTTGCCACTCAGATATTGTTGGTGTTTTTAATGCAGGAAGAACTACTTAGGTTTTGATGATTTAAGCTCCTCATATAATTAATAGATACTTTTTCTGGTGCATCAACTTCACCCCCCCACCCATTCTTTAGTGACATGCAGGTTTAAGCAAAGTCCCACAGTAGTAGTTAAATGGGGTAATTAATTTTCCAAATGTGCTCATCTTGATGATTTTTAATGACAATTAAAATCTTTGAACATTATTAAAAAGGTAAATGTCAATAAAATTATTTTGGAACAATTAATTAAAGCTGTTATGGTACCCAGGGGTGATCTATAAACATTTGGGTGGCTATCACAGGAAAGGCAAGCCGGTAACATGGAAAAGCAGCCATTTCCTTTATCAAACAAGTGCATTCTGTTTGCTTGCATGAGAGGAATTCTTATTGATTGATTATACATAATTAAATAGAGAATGATGCATCAGGAATGGTGAACTTGGGCACCGGTAGCTGCGTGTGTTGATCTTGTTTTGGTAAATAACATTATGAGAACATGATGTTTTCCATTATAAATGTAATCTTGTTTATTCATCCATGCATATATTTTAATACAAAGAGTTACTTAAATTGCACGGCAAGGAATTAAAAATTGAAATGTTACTATCTGATATCCTGGCCTTTGTGTTTGCAGATGTTTTATTACGTAGACTTAAGAAGAGTCTTGGATTTTCATTTTGAACCAGGGACTCATGCATGTGAGGCAAACTCTACCACTGAGCTGTCTCTGTATTGCTAGGGCATGATTCCTTTTTCACTCACTATCTTAAGTAATTCTGGTATTTCTTTCTTCCCTGAGTCTTAACAACCTTTCTGGCCTTCTTCGTAACATTTCTGTTTCCCCTCTCGTATGCAGTTACTTCCTGTGATAGATATGGTTACACCATGGAAACCGGAAAAAGTTTAACATCCAAGTCCCGCTAATGAATTGCTAAGTCCTTCAGTTTGTGGCATTCCCCCAGCCCAAGGGAGCTGATTTAAAGTTGCCTAATCAGTATCACTTGTGGAAAACTTGCTGAGAATTCTGGGACATAAAAATGCTGCCTCCTCTTTCTTGTGAAGGTGCTTTGGTCAAATGAAGAGCCTAGGCAAAGTAGATCTGTGGATGATTTTCCAGGCCTGATGGTCAGTTTCAAAGCCTTGCTTGATGGTGTTATGTGGGAAAGCTTGCTTTCCCACACTTGTCCACAGCTGGTGCAGCAAAGTCTCTGCGGGGGCTGTAGGCAAGTCCTTAGCTTTACACTCTAGCTTCCAATTGCTCCATTCCCCTGGAGATCCATTTCTACCCATTTGCTCTCAGGAGTAGAATTAGGTACAAGAGGAATAAGAAGGCAATTGTTGCTTTTTACTGTACACTCTTTGCTAGGATAAAATAAAATCTGTTTCTGTCTCTGTGCGTGTGCACATGTGTGCATGTTTGTGTGTGATGTATGTGTGCAGGTGTATACATGGCATGGGGTATAAACTCAGGTGACAGTTCTCATCTTCCATCTTACTTGACACAGGTTTTTTTTTTTTTTTGCCCATTTGTCACGGCCCCCTCGTCCAGCAAGGAAGACGCGCAACACCGGAGCTCTTCTTGCTAAGCAGTTTATTTCAGGACTTTATTCACAGCAATCTTTTCCCTTCTCTTTCTCTCCCTCTCTCTCCAGGCAAACCTCTCCCAGCCCTTAAGTAGGCACTGGGCCGCCAACCCCAGATTGCCAGGTGGGCACTGCCCATAGGTCCACGCATATGCAAGCAGCTAACAGTCATTGCGTGATAATAGCATAAGTCAGGCTTTAGCCATAGGAGTTGATTATCACAGAGAGCACTCGCTTTTGGGATCGCGGAGGGCGGAAGCCAGCACCATCAGGTGTGACTCCACACAGCTCTCTACATTGCCATCAGGTGTGACTCCACACGGCTCTCTACACCCATTGTCTACAAGATAAGTGGCCTGAGAGCTTCTGGGGATTCCCATGTCTCTGCCTCTCATCTCATGGTAAGAGGCTGGGATTATAGATGGTAACATGTTAGTTTTTGTCAAACTCAATTCCTCACACTTGCATGGGTAACACCTTACCTACTCTGTCTTAGTGTTATATTGCTGTGACTAGACACCATGAGCAACTTTTAGAGCACCTCTTAGAAAGAAAAGCAATTAATTGGGGCTCAATTGCAGTTTTAGATATTTAGTTCATTGTCCTTATGGCAGGTACTCAGTACTAGGCTATCTTGAAATCTCCTCTGCCAATGCCATTGTTTCAAAACTTCAATATAACCTCAGGCAGATTTTTCAGATAAGGCCAAAACCCAGCTACATTCTTCACTAAAACATCAAAAGAATGTTTTTTCTATCTGAAACTTCTTGAGCTGGGCACCCACAGTTTCTATCCCCCTTAGCACCATCTTCCATGCTCCTACTAGTATGGCCTCCTGGAGAAGTTGATGGCTACCGAGGTTCAGATTCCTCTGGTATTGCCAGTCAAAAGTTGTGTTTTATTTATTAAAAGGTTAGCTGTGCACTTGTCTATTTTTTCTTGATCCTGTGCAACAGCCAAGATAGCCTATAATTTTTAAGGTCTATGAGGCAGTGGGGGGTGGGAAGTAAAAGAATCTAAGTTTGAAGCAAGATGATATCTGCAATAGGGAAACCAGAATTTGTAAGGAACTGATCTCATTACTTCATGGCCAAATTCAGGAGGGGATTGAGAGGAAGCAGCATAAAACAGTACTATTAAGGTTAGGGTATAGAGTGTTCCCCAAAGGTTCATGTGTTTAAATACTTGGTTCCCGGCTGGTGGTGCTGTTAGGGGAGGTAGTGGATCTTTTAAGAGGTGAGGCCTACCTAGCTATAGGTTATAGCCCAGTCCTGTTCCCACTGAGTAAATTTTTTTCCTTAGTAGAATTTGATTCAGTTCACTTTTTAAAAATAATTTTAATTTCTTTGGCAGTTTTATACTATATACACACAATACACACACATGCATGCATACACATACACACCCATGCATACACATACACACCCATGCACACACATACACACCCATACACACACATACTTCTTTCTGCTGCATTCAAGAAACACATCTCAACCTCAAAGACAGACATCACCTCAGAGTAATGGGTTGGGGAAATTTTTTTTCCAATCAAATGGACCTAAGAAACAAGGTGGTATAGCTATCCTAATATCTAACAAAATAGACTTCAAACTAAAATCAATCAAAAGAGACAAAGAAGGACATTTCATATTAGCCACAGGAAAAATCTATCAAGAGAAAAATCTCAATTCTGAACATCTATGCCCCAAATACAAGAGCACCCTCATATGTAAAAGAGACACCACTAAAGCCTAAATCACACATTAAATCCCACACACTAATAGTGGGAGACTTCAACACTCCACTCTTACCACTGAACAGATCTGCCAGACAGAAACTTAACGGAGAAATAAGGGAACTAACAGATGTTATGACTCAAATGGACTTAACAGACATTTATAGAACATTCCATTCAAATATAAAAGAATATACCTTCTCAGCACCTCATGGAACCATCTCAAAGATTAACCCATCAGTTCAGCTCTTGTTACCTATAGAGGTGGTGGTATTAACACACCCTTAAGTAGAAATTTTCTTTTACATTCTCTCATTTTGGTGTCCTGGTATCATCTCCCAGTAAACTACCTATCTTAGTTTGAGTTTTATTTCTGTGATAAGACACCATGACCACACAACTCTTATGAAAGAAAACATTTAAATGGGGGTGGCTTACAGTTCTGAGGTTTAGTCCATTATCATCATGGCAAGAAGCATGGTGGCAAGCAGGCAGGATGCTGGAGAGGTAGCTAAGAGCTCTATATCTGAATTGGCAGACAGGAGGGAGGGAGAGAGGGAGGGAGGGAGGGAGGGAGGGAGGGAGAGAGAGAGAGAGAGAGAGAGAGAGAGAGAGAGAGAGAGAGAGAGAGAGAGAGAGAGAGAGCACGAGCAAGCCACTGAGCCTGGCTTGAGTTTCTAAGACCTCACTCAAAGCCCCCTAGTGACATACTTCCTCCAACAAGGTCACACCTCCTAATAGTGCCATTCCCTATAGACCTATGAACCATTTTTATTCAAACAACCACACAACCTAACCAAATCCTCTTTCTCAAGCTCTGCTTTTAGAAGACAACTGAGACAGATCCTCACTCAGAATCTTGGAGCTCTGAGTGTGGGTGTTTGTAGACACAGGTTCTGGACCCTGCTGATGTGACCATGGAACCTGGGAAGTGTGGTTACATGTGTGGTAAGGCTTCAACATGGAGAAGAAGCTTCTGCTCTGAGCAGTCAGCGAGGAGCTACAGAAATGGACTGTGGGGGAGGAGTGTGGTTAGAGGTGCCAGGAGGGAGGCTGTAAGTGTCTTTCTGGCCAGCCAAATAAATGTCACAGAATAACAAAGAAGGCAAAAAGAAAGGAGGAGGAAAGAAGTTGGCATTACCCAGAGCAAGGGGAATGTTGTGTCTCCTTTTTCTCCTGTCAAGAAGGCTAAGAGTGTGAGCAGCATATTGCAAAATCATCCAGGGAGCCAAGGACACCGCCAACTTGCTATGGATGTTGGAACTAGTCTCTTCATTTTTCTGGAAAACAAAGCCTAAAAGCCTGGGGGAAGATGACCAAACAGAGACAGCACTTCCTTTGCCGTGTAGGTGGGTGAGGGTTTCCCACCCACAGGCAGCTTGGCAGGTGTGGGAGTGCAGCTCCCAGGGCTCCTGTTGGATTTCTAGTTTCTAGATCTGGCTTTTCATCTGGCTGTAATGTCAGCTGGCTTTCCCGAGACACCCGTCTGTCCTTGTAAGACTGCACCCACCTACATGCTCTTTATCCATCTCAAGGTGGTTCTTAGGACTTGCATCCAAACCTCCTGATGGTATTCTCCTGGCAGACCCAAGTACACTGGAGATTCCTCTTGTCCTCTTTTTTTGGCTATATATATATGTGGCTTGGGGCTGGTGTTTTTCTTCTTCATTCAGATCCTAGAATTTTTCCCTGTATTTTTGTTGACTGCCAGCGATATTCTTTATTACCCCAACCTCTTACACAAAGTTCCCAGGATTTCCATTGAGCCTCCATATGTAATGCTATCACTTAAGTGGAGCCCCAGTAATAATCTTTCTGACTTTCAAGGGCAAAGCTTCTCAGTGAAAGTCAACCATGGCATTTGTCATGATGTAAGTGTCCATTTTGGAGGGGAGAATAATTACAAGCAGATTACTGAGGTCTCTGGGCCTCTTAGATGTCTGCAGTTGACATGGCTTTCTATTTTCCCAGGTCTGATTCCTGGCCCCTCCAAGCAGGGAGTTCTTATTATGGGAATTTGTCAGTGAGTGGTCTTTTTAAGGCTGTGTTCCCAGCTTCTGTGTGGGGATCTCAGGGAAACATGTTTAAAATCAGATTTTTGGAAACAGTCTTTCCGGCCCATCTAGCTGGATGAGGCATGGAGAACACAATGAGAACTTTCCCCACACTCGAAAGGCAAGTAATCTGCTCTTATTTCTGTATTCTGTGCTCAGAACTCTAATATTGGGGCTGGAGAGATGGCTCCATAGTTAAGAGCACTGACTGCTCTTCCAGAGGACCCAGGTTCAATTCTCAGAACCCATATGGTGACTTACAACCCATCTGTAACTCCACTCTGAAGGGATCTGATGCCCTCTTTTGTCTCCCTGGGCACTAGACATCCATGCTGACAAAACACACATACACATATAAAATGAAAATAAAATAAATGAACAAATGACTCCAAGTTCCTCCCAAGATATGAGGGCAGTAGCCCTATCTGCCTCAGTAGCCCTATCTGAGTCAGTAATTCCAAAAAGTTTAGAACTCTGCCCAGAACATAAAAAGTATAATAATTACACAAAAGTATAATAATTTAAACAGTTCTTTAAAGATGGATTTCTGTTGCTCACAAAGTTTTTATTTCAAATAATACAGTCCATATATTTTTACATACTTACACAAGCAAATTCATCTAAGTGAGATAAATTTTGGCAGCTATTATCAAATTGCTTTCTAGAAGTTTATCACTTCTTTGTGTGTGTGCATATGTATGCGTGCGTGTGTGTACAGTTGTGCTTATCCTTGTTCATATGTGCATGTGTCTTCTGTTAGTTCTTCAGTTTTTGAGGCAGGGTCTCTCATTGAACCCAGAGATTACCGTTTTAGCTAGACTGACTGGCCAGTGAGCCCCTGGGTTCTGCCTGTCTTTCCTCTTCTGGTGCTGGGGGTTACAGGTGCCTACCATCTTACTTGGCTTTTCCATGGATGCTGGGGATCCATACTCAGATCCTCAGAGGCAAGCATTTTACCCACAGAGCCCCTGTCCCTTCTTCAAAAGTTTACCATTTGCTTTTACATAGCTTGAACTCTTTTGCTTAAAATATAGCAATGCTAAGTACTTGTTCTGAGCTGACAGGAATGATTTGCAATGTAGAGCAACGTCTATGTGGCCATGCTTAGGAGCAGAGTAGGAGAAACGCGGAGTAGAATAACCTCAAGCTTGATGCTTTGAGGATGAATTTTATCTCAGGTCTGATTTGAACTTAAAAATTTTGAACACTGCTCATAGAAACACTGTGTACTTCTAGCTCTGGAACCTCAGTACACCAGCCTGCTTATGACAGTGGACACTGAGGACCCTCTTTATGTTTACATGTATGTCTGCCACCTAGCACCAGTACTGAAGGGCACACGTCCAATGTGAAGAATGTCAAAATCATTCCAACTGTATTCTAACTACAGAAGAAGACAAAGATATTCTTAGAAATGGATGCAGGACACCTTCTAGAATGCAGGATGTTAGGAAGACAGGGGTCTGCCTGCTGTGGTGGCCTCTCTGGCTTCAGCATCCATTTCCAGCCTCAGGCTTACTCCTCTTCATATGGGTACCACACCTTCCACTTTTGGCAGACCTCCCCTTGCTTTCCGACGATGGCAGCCAAATTCTCCTACTGTTTTGCAAGGCTTAAAGAAAAAGGTTGACATAATTATTATATACAACCTAAACGAAGTAAGTTTGCTGCTATGAAATTACAGAATCACAGAAAAAATCATTTAATTGAAATAATAAATCTTTATTATTTATTTGTTTAATTTTCAAAATGCATGGATTGGGCTAAAATATTTGAATACTGAAAAAGTACAAAAAAGGAGATAAGCTCTACCTGTAATTCCAATACTTAAAAGTTTTATGCATTAAAAATTAATTAGCCAACCAATTAACAAGCCAACTCCTAACCACCTCTCCCTCTTCCCGTTGTAACTACTGTTAAAACTCTAAGGTATGTCGTGGAATTACAAAGTAGTTTGATTATGATTATGATTATTATTATTATTGTGTGTATGTATACTGTGTATGTGTGCCCATGTGCAGCGTAGAGAGCAGCTCTGTGGAACTGGATCTCCTTTTACAT
Source organism: Chionomys nivalis (assembly GCF_950005125.1). NCBI lineage: Eukaryota > Metazoa > Chordata > Mammalia > Rodentia > Cricetidae > Chionomys > Chionomys nivalis. The sequence continues at coordinate 40,257,644 of NC_080097.1, read as the reverse complement.
TTACGTGGGTTCTGGGTTCAATCAGTTAAGAAAGTGCCCTATGGGCTTCTCTGCCACCTGGTCTTAATGGAGGCATCTTCTCAATTGAGGTTTCCTCCTCTCAAGTGACCTTAATTTGTGCCACATTGACATAAACTAGTCAACACAGGGATTGAGGACCAGGACTTGAAGGTGGAAGAGTTCCAGGTCCTCCTGCTCCCAGTGACCACTGGCAACAGGGGCCCAAAGCATCAGCACTCACAGAATCCTGCTTTCTCCTTTGCTCACCCATGCTCCTCACCCATGTTCCGGGACATGGTCCAGGATGTTTCCTGGAGAATGGAATTCTGACAGTAAGAAGATAATGATGGTAATGATGATAAGCATTGTAATCATTTTGGAATATTTGACATTGCCAAGTCTTCTAAAGGCACTATTTGCTTCAATTCCACCAACAATACAATTATTTCCATTTTACAGATGGGGACATTGAGGTCAGGAATGTAAAGTATAGCCTGAGGTTACACAGTTGACTAACTGCTAGAGTTCAAAATTGTAGCTCACAGCTAGATGCCAGGCACATCCCCCTCCTACTCGGTAACAATCCTGCAGAGGCACCTGGCCTCCTTTTGGGCACTGTGCATCTTCTGGATGCCTCCAGGAAACAACATTGTCTTCCAGAAACCCACTTAGCCCAAATCAGGAATGTTTCCAATGACCGCTTTCCCCTTGATGGGAAATTTCAAGGAAGTGGGAAGGCTGCTCATCTGTACTTTGCCTGATTTGCTTCACAGATTCTGAGGCTTAAAAAAAAATAAACAGCCGGGAAAATAAAAAAATGATACCCAGGAGAAAAGTGGCACCAAGCAAAAAGTTCCGCTACTAATGTGGAAAGATAATGGGTGAGACAGAGTTGGCAATACCAAGCCACCTTAGAAGTGGCATTTAGGGCATCACAGAAAAGGGTTGGGGATTCAGTAAGAAGGCACAAACATTACTGTTAATCCTTGGCATGGGCAAAAGTCAAAGCAGGGATGGCTTTGGGTAAATGCTTAAAATGAACTATTGAGTTATACGGGTCTTCAGGAAGACCCCAAGAAAGGCTTGGGGTTCGTGTGCTGTCAGATGAGATCTCACTGAAGACTTCTCTCAAAGACTGGGAAGATAAATGGAGTACTGAATTCTTCTACCTCTTCTTTTCTTTTTAAAATTAACCTTCCTTTTTTTCTTATAAAGGGAAAGGGCTGGCTTACAGTTCAGAAGTTTAGTTCATTATCATTTTGGGAAGCAAGGCGGGCAGACTCAGTGCTAGAGAGGTAGCTGAGAGTTCTACATCTTGATCTGAAGGCAACAGGAAGCAAATTATGTCCAACACTGGGTATCGCTTGAGCATATATGAGACCCCAAGTCCCATCCCGTGGTGACACTCTTCCATATATGTGCAGAGACACACACGTGAGAGGACACGGAAATCCTACAAAACTCACAAAATTGGAAACCATACTATATAGGCAAAAGACATGTAGGATAAAAAAGAAAGAGGAGGAAGAGTAAGAGAAGAAGAACGCCCAGACTAAACAACCCCCCCCAAAAACCAAACAAAAACCTGCCCAGAAAAACTCTCCAAAAATTCCTTTGAGTTTGTTTTGTCTTGGCCATCTAATGTTGGGCATGGGGCCTGGCCTTAAGAGTGGTTTCTCTACCCAGTGATATTTCCCTGGGGAAAGCTCAGTTTTTATTCATCTGTGGTTATCATTTGGAGGCAGCTTCTGGGTTAGAGATGAGGGCTTGTGTCCACTTCTACTCTCATAACTGGGACCCCACCAGGTGGCATACCAACTTCTTTCTCCTGCCACTTAATAATATGGGATCTGTAGCCCATGAGTGGGGTCCATATGAGAGCTCTGTAACTCTACATGGGCCAAAAGAGTTGCGGGCATATTTTGCATAGAAGGAAAGCCCTCAAGGGGCAATAGTCAAATGCATCAAGAATAATAGGGAAATGAAATTTTGATGGAAAGTCCTGTGTTCTGGACACTGCACCTGGACAGGTTATATATTATTTCAGCCTTCCAACAAACAGAAACCTTCTCAAACAGAAAACATAGGTAAAATTATGTAAACAGATGTTAACTTATAAGAAGGTGAACATCAGTCATGTGGGAAACAAGAAACCCTCAGGAATGCTGCTGGTTTAGGAATGAGAGTGATTGACAGCCTCTTTCAGATTTTGTTTGATGTCGCAGAGCTCACAGTGGGAGGACAGAGTTTTGAAAAATAGGCAGATAGGAAGAAGGTCACTTCTGTGAGTGGTTAGGGACATGGGCTCTGGTGTCCCATGTGTGCTCACCATTTAATCACTATGTGGTCTTGAGTAATTACAGTCTCTCTGCCGTTCAGTCTGCCGTCTGTGCAGTGAGGCTCATAATTGGATTCTGCTCTAAGACCCGTGATAATGGAGCTCATGTATGAAAAAAAAACAATGGCCAGAGAGCAATAAGCTTCTTCATGACCTAAACACACACACACAAACATGCACACACACACACACATGCATACACACATGCATACACACACACCATTACCTGCTCTTGTTCTCCCTTCTCTTAGATCTCTTCCTGCCCTGCAGGAAGTCCAAGGCCCTCCCCCCCCTACATCCAGGCTTAGGAAGGTGTGCATCCAAAGAGAATAGGATCCCCAAAAGCCAGTACATGCAGTAGAGACAAATTCCAGTGCCATCATCATTGGTCCCTCAGTCTGCTCCAATTGTCAACCACATTCAGAGGGTCCAGTTTGATCCCATGCACATTCATTTCCAGTCTAGTTGGAGTTGGTGTGCTCCCATTAGTTCAGGCACACTGTGTCAGTGGGTGAACCAACCCCTCGTGGTCCTGACTTCCTTGCTCATATTTTCCTTCCTTCTCTTTCTTTCTTATTCTGTTTTGAGACAAGGTTTCTATGTGTAGCCCTGGCTGTCCTAGAACTGGTTCTGTAGACCAGACTGGCCACAAACTTACAGAGCTCTTCTTGCCTCTGCCTCTCGAGTGCTGGGATTAAAGGTGCATCGCCACTAGGGCCCAGCTTGGTGATTACATTTAGATTGCTTTCATATATGTATGTTTTAGGAGGCTTCTACTGTATTAGGTTTCTATATTACTCCTCAAATGGATCTTAATTTTGGCTGTTTCCCCATTGTCCCTCCCTGCTCTCCCTCTCCTCACCCTCTCCACTTGATCCTCTCATTCCAGTGCCCCATCCACCCATAACTATCTTCTATTTTCCTTTCCAAATAAGCCCCTAACTCTATACATACCCTCTGTGGTTCTATGGATTGTTACTTGGTTATCATTGATTTAACAGCTAATATCCACATATAGGTGAAAACAGACCCTATTTGCCTTTCTGGGAGTGAGACATCTGACTCAGGATGATTTTTTCCTAGTTACATTCATTTACTTACAAATTTCATAACTTTTTTAAATGGCTGAGTAATAATACTCCATTGTGTAAGTGTAACACATCTTTTATAAATTCATTCTTCTGTTGAGGAACATCTAGGATGCTTCCAATTTCTGGCCATTATGAATAGAGAATCTGTGAGCATAGTTGAGTGTTGTCTTTTTGGTAAGCTGAAGCATCCTTTCAGTACACACTCAAGAATGGAATAGCTCGATCTTGAGGTAGAACACCTTCCATCTTCCCGAGGAACCACCACACAGATTCCTGTAATGGCTGTGCAAGTTTGCACTTCCATCTGGTAAAGTCTTTTAAGACTATGTTGTCTTGAAATCTGGATAATTTGACTTCTTCCTTATCAATTTGTATTCTTTTCTCTTACTGTTTTAGCTGACTTGGAGCGGATGTAGTGTTTATTATGTTCAGGTGTGGTTCTTTATTTATAGTCACTCCAGTACTTTTTATCATCAAAGCAGTGTTGAACTGTCAAAGGCCCTATGTGTCACACAGGCGTAGGCCTAGGATTATGGGAACTTTGCTCAGCAAAGCAAGGACAATGTTAGGCTGGGAACAGGTCCCACCATGGACTTGTACAGCTCTGTCAAGTGGGAAGCTTTTTGCTTCCTGTTTCCATGGAAACATAGAAATCTGTCTTATTTGTAAAAATGAATTAGAAGCTTCATGTTTCTGGAAAGAAAATACCCATTGCATTCTAAGTTAAACTAATCATTCAGTTTCGGCCACCGGTATTCTTGATAAATGCTAATGTTACTATTTGGTTAATTTTACTGCATATGTCCAGGTATGTTCGTCACTGATGTCGCTGTGGCAAAATGCCCATCCAAGAAGGAAATATTTATTTTAGTTTCATTGTCTCAGCAATTTAAGTCTATTGCTTGGTCCCATTGCTTTGGGCTTTAGGGAGGGTTGAGCATCATGGTCAAACCAGGTGGTGGAATAAGGCTTCTCACCTCCTGGCAACTGGGAAGCAGAGAGAAGAAAGGACCAGAATTACATCATCGTTCTTCAAGGGAACACCTGAAATGGCCTGGATCCCTCCAGTTGGGCTCTATCTCTGAACACTACCTGCAGAGCAAGTCTGACGCATGTATTTTTTGGTGGACTTTTAAGATGTAAGCCATAACACACCATGGAAATAATAATAATGCAAGACTACTCATTTGTAAGGCTAGTGATAGGCCTTAGTGACACAAAGCTTGCCTACCTGCACAAGGCCCTGGGTTTGCTCAAGAACACTGCTATACACAAACACACTGACTTACTAGCACTTGCTTTCTGGTAACCAGTTTTGGGTGGTAGTAGGGAGTGTCCTGAAAATTAATTAGAAATTATCAGCTTGATATTTTGGTGACATTTCCCTTCAGAAAGACCTGCTATATATATGCGCAGCACTAAGATTATTTATAAATGCCGTTGGAACACAACGTACTAAACTAATGATGCTAATTAATTCTGGGGTTACTTATGGAGAAGGACTATTTGTAAACAGAAAGCCAAAAGGAATGGCCTACGGTATTCATCTGTCCCAGGCAAACTCCTGAGAGAGGCAGAGTCCCTCAGCAATGTTATCAATGCACTCCTTTTCCGCATCCGCTACCTGTCTCCTGGAACCCCTTTCCTCATTCTGAAACAGAGGCTGCCACTGTGGGCACCAGGGTCCCCACTCTGGCCACCTGTCGCTCATTTGTCTGCCCAACAAGGGGAATGTGATTTCAGTCAAGAGTCCGATTCGAAGTAGGAAGATAAACTATTTCATACTCTGACTAGCATCCTGTGATATCTGTGATGGTGTGTTTTAGAAAAGAGAATATTTCTCATCTCTCCCTTTTTCCTCCTTTTTAAAAAACAGTATTTATTAATTTTATGTGTATGACTGTTTTGCCTGCATGCATGTCTGTGTACAATATGTGCCAAGTGCTCATGCTGGCCAAAAGAAGGTGTTGGATTGTTTGAGACTGGAGTTATAGACAGTTTTAGCCATCATGTGAGTACTGAGAATCAAATCTAGGTCCTCTGGAAGAGCAGTCAGGACTCTTAACTGGTGAGTCATCTCTTTTTCTTTTTGTAGCTAGGATCCTACTATATAGCGCCGGCTATCCTGGAGCTTACTATGTAGATCAGGCTGGTTACAAACAGTGATCTTCTTGTCTCTGCGTCTAACATGCTGGGATGTATTTCATCTTGCCTCAATCAATCAATCAATCAATCAATCAATCAATCAATCAATCTGTCCTCTCTCTTTCTCTCTCTCACTTTCTCTCTCCTTCCCTCCCCATTTCTCTCTATCTCTCTCCTCAACAGAAAACCATTTCAGCCTATGTGATGAGGTGAAGTGAAATACTTCAGACCTGAAAGGGTATTATAGACATATAATATTCCTGGCAATCCTCATGTAGTCTTTTAAGTTCAGTTCTTCTAGTTTATCCAGTGTGTTCTTGGATGCTTACAGGACTTGCCAGAATGGAGAACCCAGGGACAGGAATGGGTACAGATGAAGTAGGAATGGGGGATCCGCTTGTTAACTTCTGCTTAAAGATTACTTAAAAATTATTAAGAATTTTAGGATACTGACAAGCAGCAGGGCTCCTTCCCATTTGCTCTTCTGTGTGGAGGACTCCTTGAGGGCAGCGATGACTTGCACCAGAGTGCACAGTGATGTGCTCATAGAGTTGCTCTGTCCACAGTAGAGACCCTGGAAGGCATCTTACTGCAGGTCATTGAGAACCTTGCCTTGATGAATGAACCATCTGTGAAGTTCCAATAAAAATAGTGAGTATATTGATGAGGACTTACTCAATGTTTAGTCTATAGACGCTTGTTTTGGGTACCTGTTGTTCTTCAAAGTCTCTTGGGATGCTCACATCTGTCCCCTCTTGTCACAAAGCTCCCACTTACTTTACTTGGAAGTTTTATGACCTGTATTTTACAGACTCCATTCTCAGCACAAAGCTTCAGTGCTGTGGGAAGTCCTTTTGTATATGTGTTGCTTTTATTGATTAATAAAGAAGCTGCTTTTGGCCAATGACTTAACAGAGTAAAGCCAGGCTGAAAGAGATATATATAGAGAGTAGGCAGAGTTAAAAAAAGAAGTCATGTAGCCTCCGCCAGAGACAGACATGCTGGAGACTTGCCAGTAAGCTTCAGCCACATGGCGATACACAGATTAATGGAAATGGGTTAGTTTAGGATATAAGAGCTAGTTGAAAATATGCTTAAGCTATTGGCCAAACAATATTGCAAATAATATAGTTTCTGAGTGATTATTTCATAGTCTGGGCAGCCAGGAACGAACAAGTGGTCTCCTCCAATATTCCTGTGTCTGTGCTTCCCCACAGTGGCTACAGACAAAGCTTGGGGTGTGGGTTGAACTTGCCCACTAAGGCCATTTGGGGCTGGGTTGTCTGAGGAGCTGTTGCAATCCTGGGTTGCCACTGCTCCCAGCTGAATGGTAGATTTTTTTCTGATGCTGGGCATTGTCACATTTCAGCTAGGCTCTATTCTATGCACACCATCAGAACCTCTTCAAGTGTCATTTTGAGGGCCGAGGCTACAGATCAGTCAATGCTTGCCTTATGAGAATGAAGATCTGAGTTTGATCCCTAGAACCTATATAAAAAAGCAGGGTGTGGTAGCATTTTCTTGTATCCCAGTGTTGGGGAAGTAGGGTTGCAACTCCCAAGGCTTTGACTTCCCCATGAACATATACACACATACTGCATACACAAATGTACCTTAACACACACACGCACACAGACACGCGCGCGCGCACACACACACACACACGCACGCACACCAAAAAGCCAAACCCCCAAATCCTATAAAAGAGTTCTTTGGACAGGAAGTTCAGATGAGATCTGAGCATATCTCTCCACTACCACGATAGCCAGTTGCTAAGGAAGAGGGCATGACTGAAACATAAGATAAGAAGGGTCCCCTTGTAGGCCATGTGAGCCTTTAACTCCAACCTTGTGGGTGCTGACAGAGACAGAAGGATCCCTGGGGCTCACTAGTCAGCCATTCTGGCTGAACTTGAGGAAATGAAGTGGAAACTGACAGATGGAGTAATCGGTAGCCTTCTCTGGCCCCTGCATGGCCATGCTCACATCCATGCAGAAAAAGTTACCTTCGGATCTCACTCTCACCATTTTGGCCTTGTAATCTAAGACTTTTAAGAAACTACACCTATTTTTAAAAGTCTTTGTCTTAATTTAGAAACGTTGCCTTTTTAAAAAAAAATTCAATTTGAGCCTAAGTCTCAAACTATCTTCTCTCTTTGTTCCTACTGTGGCCAGAACAATACTCCTAAAAAGTTCTTAATTTTTGAATTATACGACATAAATGATGATTTAAAAAATATGTATTTTGTTGAAGACAATTCCAACTTATTATGTACCATATGCATGTATCAAAATATCACATTACACTCTATACATTAACATAATTAAAATAAGACATGAACATTGGGTTTGACAGTCGCAGTGGGCTTCAGACTAGTTGAGAGGAGATAAAGGAGCTGAAATAACTCCTGTAGAGACTTAAGAGGGAGCAGAAAAGTTGGACAGTAGCTGAGGGAGGAAGTGAGTCCAAAGCCCTTTCTTGTCAGGGAGTGGCTGGGATGCTAGGTGTGCCTAGTCTGGCTAGTTTGCATCCGCCATCTAATTCTGCATTTGATTTTGGAGGATGGAGAATCCCTGGAGACATTTCTTGGTCCTGATGAAAGACTCCATCACATCATCACTGAAGGAACACAGCAGTGATTCTGATCTTCCCTGGCAGGTTGCTATGGCAGCCTCAGGGAACTGGAGGCTTGGCTGGTACCAGTGGACCTCTGACCAACACTGGTCCATCACCTTGCCTTCTGCCTTTAGTTATGATACCAAGATGAGAAGTTTGCTTGCTTTTTGAAAAAGAGGTCACAATGTATTACGGAAACCATGTAACAAAGACATCCAAGCTGCTGTAGTAGCTCATTATGGACCGGGATAATAGCTAGAACTTACTAGGGCATTGCACCTCGAGCCTAATTCTCCATCACAGCTCTGCAAGGCAGGCACTTTACCTGTGTTCACGTTCACAAAGGAGGAAGTGAGCACATAGCAGAGCTGACCCGGGGCACTCAGTGGGGCTGCTATTCCAGACAACCCTCTCACTGTGAATCATGGCATCCCTATGAATTCTGTTGTGTGTCTTCCCAGTTTTCAGGCTCCATTTTTATATTCAGCCTTTAACCTTTGTGCTGGGAATTAGAAGATTCCATGGGAGCAGCTGTGCAGGGTAACCCTTGTGTAGTGTGGTGGTTACCCCAGCTTATCTTTGATTTACTTCATTCAGAACTGTCACCCCCTAAACCTATGGGGTAATGCGAAGAATGAAGGCCTTTACTCGTTTTCCCTGTATTTACCATCTACATACTTCTGGCTTATCACTTTCTTGGGCTTTTGATGTTAATATTCCGAGTCCTAACTTTAAATCTCTCCTAAATGGCTGGCCTGTCATCCCTGTTTGACCTTTAAACTTCCTCTAGCACCATGTTGCCCTCTTTAAGCAGAACTAGCTACAGAGTTCCTGTTATGAAAGCATTTTGGCTTTGAATGAGGTCAGAAAAAGAATTATATTTTGTTTTCATTCTGATCCTGACAACCTCTTACCTTACAATATTGGATGTATATATTTAAGCTTTTTTGTCAGAGACTCTTGGATTCTTTTTAGTGAGTTTGTACTTAGAACCATGTGGTTAGCAGTCTGAAATTGCATTCCCCAAGCATGGTCAGCACATTGAGATTGGAATTACATCAAAAGATCTGTCCAAAGCCAACAAGTGTGAAATGGCTGCATACATGTTTCTTTCAAGGATTGGTAGAGCCCAGAAGATTCTCAAAAAGCAAAGACATCACATGGAAGGTGTGACTTGGGCTTTTCTAGCAGGTAGTGAAGCAAGGAGTTCATTTCGGAGATAGAAGCAGCAATGGGATGCGGAGGTAACACAAGGATGGAGGGACCATCATGAAGTTGCCAGCAATTGCTATGCTCAAATGCCCCCCACCAGCAGAACTATGCAAGGTCATGCGAACACATGCTACTGAGAGTTAGCTACTGGAGGGAGGGAAGAGCTAGGATGTGTACCTGCTGACTTCTGGCTGTGAAGGCTGAGGGATGCTCCATGTTTCATGTGCTTATAACCTGTCAAAGGCAGGAAACAAAGAGCTGTTTGGATCGGGAGAGAATCCTTTGAACAGAAAGGTGCAACTTAGGGCCATGGAAATTCCAGGTATAAAAGAAGAACACATATTGCCCCCCGTGTAGAAAGAAGCCTGCTTGAGTTGATCTAACCTAATGTTTTCAGCTACAACTTGAAGAGTTGTGCTTGTTTCTTGTAAGTGTGCTATGGGACTCCAGTTTGGAAGTTTGATGGAGTAGGATCCCAGGTTTGACACATTGCACAAGAATCCCAAAGACAACAAACGTCAAATGTTTTAGCCAGTGGACCATCTCTCCAGTCCTTTGCTACACTTCTTATTTTTTCTTTTCATTCCCCCCCTCTTTCTTTTTATAGTGCTGGACATTTAACCCATGTTAAATGCCTAGGACTTTATGCAACCTAGGCTCTACCACTGAATTATAACCCAGTCCCAGTTCTTAAATTTATTTTGTTTTAGAGACAGGGCTTATCTGTGCAGCCCTGCCTGGCTACATTTCTTAATTCTTTATGTTCCCTATTACCCATCTGTCCTGTGGTGGCACGGATCGGGGAGAGCTACCCTTCTCTCCCACCCATCAACGTCTGAGGCGGGTAGCAGAGCTGACCTTGTGGGCATAAGAGCAGGAAAGCTGTCCCTGACCCCCACCAACCGCAACACTTGGGAGAGTAGTCCCTATACCTCAACAGAGTAACATAGTAGAGACAACCCTGTTAGCACAGGTATGGGTGAGCCAGCCCCGAAGATGTGAGCATGGGAAAACTGTGCCTATTTTTCATCTGTCTTGTGGTGGTATAGTTGGGGTGGGTAGGCAGGAAGCCCCTCCCCATGCCCACCAATGCCTGGGGCAGATGGGAGCATTTGCCCTGTGGTTATAAGAGTGAGAGAGCTATCCTCAATCCCCACGATCTGCAACACTTTGGTGAAAGCAAGCCCTGCACACCACCAGGGCAGCACAACAGAACCAGCCCTGTTTGCAGAGCTATGGGTGTGCCAGCCCTGAGATTGTGAGCATGGGACAAGCTGTCCCCATTACCTATTTACCTTGTGGTGCAGGGGTGGAGGCAATGCTTGAGGCAGGTGGGAAAGCAGGCCTTGTGATTATAAATGTGGGAGACCCCCACCAGCTGTAACAGTTGAGAGAGTAGGCCCTGCACCTTGCCGAGACAGCACAATTGAGCCAACACTGTTAGCGCAGGAGAGGCAGCCCTGAAGTTGTGACCATGAAAAAGTTGTCCCCATTTTCCATGTGATGTGGGAGGCCCTTTTGTATATGTATTGCTTTTATTGGTTAATGAATAAAGCTGCTTTGGCCTATAGCAGAGCAAAATATAGCCAGGCTAGAAGAGATATGTGAAAGGACCTGACCCACAGACCCAAAGCTACAGGATCTCCACAACACAGGGTATCAGTGGGATGTCCAGGAAGAGTCCTAGTGGGGGCCCAGCATCAAATACATAGTGGAGACCAGGGGCCTCAAACCAGATCAATGACTCGGCAATATAACACCTGCAAGTAGAGATGTATGGACAAAGAGGTACACGGTGTGACTTGTTGGGTCGCACTGCAACTTCCATGATGAGATTTTTAATTCCTTCCCTTTTTATTATCATTTTTCTCTTTTTATTTTTTTCTCTTGAATTTTGTTTTATTGGGGGAGGAGGTGCAGGGACAGAGGGCAGATGTGAAGGATTGGGGAATGAATGGGATCAAGATACATGATATGAATAACACATAAAACAAATAAATTTTATTTAAAGAAAACAAAAACCCCACATTGCTGTTCAGTTACCATCTAGTGCATGGGCCTTTGCTGATCTGACTTTCATTTGGGAATAGAGGAGGCTGATAAACTGTCAGTTAGAGAGTATAAAATCCCAAGAGACAATTTAAAAACAGTCTAAACTTAAGGGTCAAAATATAAGCTACATTAAAAAGAATGGTCATAACTCATGAGAAACATTTAAGTACATGCAACTTTCTAACTTATCTGTTGAAGAATGGAGCAAGGCTACTGCTCCAAACCAAAAAAGAAAATCTGTGACTAGATGATACAATTAAAACCAAGGTACTAGGCACAAGGAAGGAGGAAGTGACTTCACCTCAAGAAGGGTGAGCAGGGATGATCCAAGAGCTTTGGCGGGAGACTATTGCTTCAAGAAGAGGGACCCCTCATATTTTGAAATATTTCAAGAACAGAAACTCCCCAGCCAAGGAAGTGAGAGGGCTTACTGTAGAATTTTCCTGGTGACTGTCTACCTCTTGGTGTTATGAACTTTCCCCCTCATAATCTCATAAGAATAATTTGTGCATTAACCTTGGACTTGGCCAGTAGGCATGAGTTTGCTTCATTTCTATGAGGGATTTCGATGTAAATAGAATCTCCCTTATCTGCTTCCTCCTGCCTGGGCACAACCATCGCAATTTAGAGCTGTCATTTGTCGGGCCAGGTTCTCTCGGCTCTGGACTTTCCATTGATGTTAGATTTAACCTTTGGAAAAACTCTGCTAGACAGGTGGATAAATTGAGGTTAGGAAAGGTTAGGCAATTTTCCCAAGGCCACACAGCTGGAGCAGAGCTGGGTTCTGAACTCAAGCTCGAATGATTCTTCAAATCCCAGATGCCATCCATCCTCCACCTAACATTGCTCTGAAAAAAATCCCCCCAAATCTATCCTCCCCCCTAAAAAAGTAAAGTTCACTGTTTCTTTCAGAAACTACCAGAACTGGCTTCAGCCAGATAATCGAGAAATTTCTCAGAGACAGATAGGGAGAGCAGGGTAGAGGCAGGATGGTGAGGAAAACCCTCAGAGAGCTGGAAGGCTGTCTTGATCGGTGTTCTACTGCTGTGAAGAGACACTGTGACCATGGTAACTCTTTTTTAATTAAAAATTAATTAATTTCTTCCCAGCCCAATTACTGATTCCCCTCTCCTCTCCCAGTCCTTCTCCCAACCTCTCTCTTTCCCCCACATCCACCCCCTCTCCCCTCCCACCTATACCATCCAGTCATGGGATATCAAGCAGCAGCAAGAGTAGGCACCTCCCTTCTCCCCCTCCCCTGTCCCTGCCAACTGAAGTTGGAAAAGGCAACCCAGTAGGGCAAACAAGTCCCAAAAGCAGGTAACAGAGTCAGAGATAGGCCCTGCTCCCTCTGCTAGGAATCCCACAAGAAGGCAAAGCTATTCAACTGCAACATAGGTGCAGGGGGCCTAGGTTAAACCCATGTAGGTTCTGTAGTTGGCAGTTCAGTCTCTATGAATCCCCGTGAGCCCAAGTTAGTGGATTCTGTGGGTTTTCTTGTGGTATCCTTGGTCCCTCTGACTCCCACAATCCTTCCTCCTCCTCTTCCGCAGGATTTCCTGAAGACTGCCTAATGTTTGATTGCTTAATGTTTGGCTGTGGGTCACTACATCTATTTCTATCCATTGTTGGGTGAAGCTTCTCTAATGACAATAGGGCTAGGCAATGATTTATGTATATGTATAGCAAAATATCATTAGGAATCATTTCATTGACTTTTTCTCTCTTTTACCAGCCATATTTGGTTCTATATTAGGTCTCTGGGCTGTCAACCCTCTGGGTCCTGGCCCTCCAGGCTATGTCAGGGGTACACTCCCTCTCACAGTTGGGGTCTCAAGCTGGACCAGCCATTGGTTGGCCACTCCCACAATTTCTGTGCCACCTTTGTACCAGCAGATCTTGTAGGCAGGGCAAATCGTAGACCAGAGGTTATGTGGCCGAACACGGCCACTTGTATAAAGAAAGGATAACATTTAGTTGGGGTTTGCTTACAGTTCAGAGGTTTAGTTCATTATCCTCATGTTGGGAAACATGGTAGCACACATGCAGACATGGTGGTGCTGGAGAAGCAGCTGAGAGTTCTACATCTGGATCTGCAGACAGCAGGAAGGGAGAGAGAGAGAGAGACACCGGGCTTGGCTTGGGCTTCTGAAAACCTCAAAACCCACCCCCAATGACACACTTCCTCCCATAAGGCCACACCTCCTAATCCCTTCCAAGTAGTACCACTCTCTGATGACTAAACATTCAAATCTATGAGCTAAAAGCAGAACTCTCCAAAGAGAGAAATCATCAGGGGGGTGAAGAGGGGGATTTCCAAAATGCAGGAAAGAGTGATGAGAAGATAGGTAGCTGCTGTCTGTGAGCGCTGAGGAGAGCCCCCAGATATGGGAAAGGGTACCGTGGTAGTGGCTTTACATGGTTTTGGCACAACATAATGAAATTCCTTAAGGAAGGAAGAGTTCATTTTTGTTCAGAATTTCAGAGACAGCGTGAGGGCAGGAGTTTGGGGTGCCTGGTCACATGGCATCCACAGTCAGGAAGCAGAGAGTGATGACGCTGGTGCTCACTTTCTCCTTTTGATTCAGTTCAGGATCTCTGCCCATGGAATGGTCCCTGTCCCATTTAGGGTCTTCACTTCTTAATTTGCCCATTCTAGAAACTCCCTCACAGCCGTGTCTGGAAGTTTGTTTGCGTACAGTTCTAAGTTCCTTCAACTTTATAATCAAGATTAACTCATAGGCCCAATTCTGAAACCTATAACCAACTTGTAGCTAACCTGTACTGAACTGGAATTGTATACTGAGGGTGGTAGAGGACTTAGTTTGAATGTATAGTGTGAATAAATATTCTTAGGACTCACTGGTTCGCATCTTTCATGTGTAAGAGCATAGCATGATTAAAAGCTAAGGGATCTAAAACCATTTTAATTAATCAAGCGAGCCTCCTTGGGGGATGTCTGGATACTCCAGTACAACTGGATAGCAGGAACACTTGGGGGATGGAGGAGGTGAGTCTTGAGAATAGCGAACTCCTATGACAGGGCTGCTATTTTCTAAAGAAACAGGAGTTTGGGGGCTGCAGGGTGTTGTCTATGCAGTAGTGAGAGCCTTATCTAGAGTATGGAAGATGGAAGGGCTGCTGAGGCCTGTGCCATGGCAACCCTCAGGAGAGAGGTGAGCAACAGCTTTGTTTATTCTCAGAAATCCCTTCAGGGTGGAATGAGTTTATAAGCCTTGTTATGTTTATAGGTTTGTAAGCTCAGTTTATGAGCCTTAATTCCTTAGCTGCCTAGAAAAATCCACAAATTAGATAAAGATTTAGCTCTGCTGAGGAAGCTACAGCAGTGAACACTGATGGTGAGGAAAATATTAATAATAAGCAGTGCCACCAGGGATGTCAGGAATATCGGTCTTAGGAATGTCCGATGCAGTATCACCTATTGACTGTCCTTACCACAGATTGACACCACTTCTTTGTGCATGGTCTTGATATTTGGATGCACAGCTAAAGCATGGGGAGACTCATGTGGTTAATGCTGGACACTAGGACCTGCATTTGTGATTGTGAAGCCATTGCAATGGGTCCTGTAGACTGCCTGTTCGCTATTTCTAACTCATCTAAGCAAGCCAGGCTCCCAATTTGCTCCATGTTTCAGCCTTACTCCATGCCATTCCAAGATTAAGAGGAATCAACTACACCCCTAGCTTAGGGTGGATTCCAATGCCTCTAGTCCAATAAGCAAGAGGTATTTCTGCAGTCACAGTTCCAGGGCTAGAGGGAGGCACGGGGCTACTAAGACCCAAGTGTGGCCTTTTATTCCTCAACTAGGAAAAGTGTTGCCTCTACTGTTAGAGACAGTAGTCTCTACTGTCAGAAACAAGTTGGTAAGTGGTTCTAGCCGGGTGAGGGAAGATGACCCAGGGATGTGATTTATTCATAGAATTCAAGGCAGAATAAATAAGCCAATAGTGCTGGATCCCATCACCCTATGCCTGCAGCACTGTTGACTGACTGTGTCTTCTGCCATCTAACAAGCCCCTTCATTTATTGAAGCCACTGAAAACAGGGTCCCCGTCACATGAAGTTCAACATTTCCTAGCTTGTAAAATATGGTATCTGGTATCTTTTAGGGACATTTATGGTCTCATTTATACAAATAATTTCCTGGTTTCCTTTAATATTTAATCCGTTTTTAGCATTTTAAAATGCCTTAACCATAAAAACCAGGTCCTTTAATGGGCCTGGACTCAGCGATGTTCTTAGTTTTCTCATCTCATAAATGGTGCCTACCTTCTCTCACGCCAACTCAGTAAGAGACATTAATAATTTAATTAACAATTTCTCCATATTCTAAAGTGAAAGATAAAATGAAATAACAACAAAAAAACCCCAAAAAAACATAAACCAAAACCAAACAAACAATTTTAAAAACCCCATCTTTTCAAACAAAATGATGATAGGTTTTGCAGAGAGCAAAGACACTACCCCGAGGAAAGCCTGTTTCTTCACCTAGGCCAGTGTTAGTTATATGTGTCTAAGCGTGTGAAGGGCTGATGGTGGGAAGGAAGTGGACACTTATAAATCCCGCAAGGGGGCTCAGGTGAGACTGATGTGATGGGGGACGAGGTGGGGATCAGGATGCTCCCAGGCCAAATTACTCCATCGCTTTTCAAAATTAAAGGTTGAATAGAGGCTGTTTGTGACCTATATTTATGTAGTGAAACCTGGCTACGACTGTGAGCATGGACTGAGAAGCAAGTTAGGAATGACAAGCAAAGAAGTGGTGTGTGCTGGGAGTACCTGGGACTTGGAACTGGTGCCCCGAGATAGTGGCAGCTGGATTTGAGGAAGATGTAGAAGGCTGAGGAAACAAGGATATTAGGGACACTGTCACCAAATTGTATATGACTTTCTGTCTTAGCTAGGGTTTCTATTGTTGTGATAAAATATCATAACCCAAAGCAACTTGGGAGGAAAGGATTTATTTTATTTTATACTTTGGTTCATCACAGAGAGAAGTCAGGGCAGGAACTCAATCAGGACAGGAACCTGGAGGTAGGAACTGAAGCAGAAACCATGGAGGAGTGCTGCTTATTGGCTCATTCCCCCAGTGACCTGCTCAGTCTGCTTCTTATACCATCCTGGACCCCTTCTCAGGGTTGTTCACCAGCCGGAGTAGGTAGGAGCCTTTTATATCAATCATTAATCAAGAAATTACCCTACAGACTTGCCTACAGGCCAGTTGGATGTAAGCATTTTCTCAGTTAATAGACCCTCTTTCTAGATATATGAAGGTTTATGTTGAGTTGACCAAAAATAGTCAGGATTCCTACTATCCATGCCAGTGGAGACAGAACATTCTCTTTGTCGTTATGTGGACTGGAGGGGTACTGTTCTTGGGCCTACACTGGAGCTTTTTAAACAAAAAACAAAACACTGTCATCCTTATGCATGGTTTTATCATCATAAACTTTAATTCCAGAGCAACTAATTTCTTAAGAATATAAGAAGGGTAGGCTCATCTGAATATAATTGTGCTAATTATGTTTCTAGCGTGGAATGTAGGCTATGTCTTTGATTGTTTTATCTCTACATGAGCCTTTTCTTTGCCATTCTAGAAAGACAGAATCTTACTCTGCTATTTTTGCTTGGTCAGAAAAGATAGAAAGTGTGGGCCAGATAATTATGTTGGCTGTTTCTTTAAGAAGGAAACATGCTTAAAACAGGAGGCAAGACGAGGTATAAAAGGGGTCAGGGTTCATGCTCTAGCCTCATCTTGCCTCCTGGCTCCTCACACGATGACTGCATTAAAGCCTTAGTTTCAGCAAAGCGATGCTTTAAATCTAATCCTAGATGCCCAGATGACAACACTCACCACAAAAGCAAGAAAAACATAGCTGTTTGAAAGTTTGTTTTAAACAAAGGTTCTCTTATCATATAGTCTTGTATGTTGGAGGAAAAGTCAAGAGGTTTTGATGTTAGACCTGGGCAATTTTCTACACTCACTAACCTGACCAAGAACTGGGCTGAGGATGCATACAGATGTCATTTTGGTGTTAAGGGGCCAAGAGTTCTGTTTCTCAGCCATAGAGAAAGGATCCCCAGACAACAAAAGCCAAAGACAAACTCTGCCCCCCTCCCTTGAAGAAAGCAAGGGAGGGAGACAGATAGATGGGCAGCTGTTCTTGGTGGGGACAAGGAACAGACAGAGGCCAGATCTGTTTTTTATCAAATGCTATTGTATGTGTTTTAAAATAAGCATTGGCTGTAACCCATGATGTCTGGTGAGTGTGGAAAGTTGGTGAGTTGAAATGGTTGTTCCCCTTTTTCATTTTGAGTAGATACGTTTTCACCCTGAGAACATACTTTTTAGGCACTAAAATCTCACCATCAAGAGCAATCATTTGCTACAGTATGTTTCTTCCTGGAGCTTCTTTTTAGCAGAAACCTCAAGGAACTTCAAGGGTTTCTGGGAACTAGAGATCTGAATTTCAGAAGGAAAATGTAAGACAATAAAACCAGATGTAGAAGAGTAACTAAAGCACAAACCTGAATCTCAGAATCAGAAACAGTTTGGGCTAAATTAAATCATGGCACTAATACTTTAATTTGTTCTTCAAAAAATTCTTGCATTTATACTATGTATTTTGATCATATTTGCCCACAGCTCCCCTCTCCAGTTCTCCATGGAGTCCTTCTTTACTGCTGCTCCCACATACATGTTAATGAGAAATAGGAACCACTGACCGTAGCAACGACTATGCCGTATACCAAACATGAAAACCTAGGATTTCACAGATCAAGGGGAAAAAAACATAACTAGAGAGGAACATGACATGAGCTATTGAATGAAAATCTTAGTGCCAGACTAGAATAAGATGCCTCCCTACAGCTTATTGGTCAGGGCGGCACCAGAGGCATCCCGCTAGCCTTTGCCCTTAGCTGCCCGTCTTAGCCAGATGGCCATTTCAATACTATAAAGAGAAGCAGCATCCAGGAGACTTCAGAGTTCTCGCTGTCTTCTGTTTCCAGACTCCGATAAAACGGATGGGTTGTGGAGAGTTGCAGGTTAGAGTAATTAAATTGCACCTTAACCAATGTGGGCTTTAGTCAGCTTATGAGTTTTGGGTATTTATTTATTTATTTATTAAAGATTTCTGCCTTCTCCCCGCCACCACCTCCCATTTCCCTCCCCCTCCCCCATCAAGTCCCCCTCCCTCATCATCCCTAAGAGTAATCCGGGTTCCCTGCCCTGTGGGAAGTCCAATGACCACCCACCTCCATCCAGGTCTAGTAAGGTGAGCATCCAAACTGCCTAGGCTCCCACAAAGCCAGTACGTGCAGTAGGATCAAAAACCCATTGCCATTGTTCTTGAGTTCTCAGTAGTCTTCATTGTCCATTATGTTCAGCGAGTCCGGTTTTATCCCATGCTTTTTCAGACCCAGGCCAGCTGGCCTTGGTGAGTTCCTGATAGAACATCCCCATTGTCTCAGAGAGTGGGTGCACCCCTCGCGGTCCTGAGTTCCTTGCTCGTGCTCTGTCTCCTGCTCTTGATTTGGGCCTTGAGATTTCAGTCCGGTGGAGTTTTGGGTCTTATGAAGCTGTTAGGAGCAGAGGGAGGAGACAGAGCACAAACTCGTATTTCCCAGACTCCCTCACAGACAGGAAGACCTTGCACAGGAAATGATGTCATAGGTAATAGAGTGATGTTTTTATTTCCCTCACAAAATAATGTTTGTGTTTCCTTAATCTATGCTAAATATGCACGCGGCTTAGTGAACTCTGTGAAGTGAGTAGTCCAGCCCGCACACACAGTGGGCTTAATCGCAGGAGAGGAAACAGTGTTTGAAGGTAGGCTTTTCTGAGAAACTCAAGTGCCTCAGGGCGTCTCTTCCCTCTCCTGCATCTTCACATCTGGCAACTTCAGGAACTTTCCTAGAGATCATCTTCTGTCACTCGAGTCAGACCCAAACAGGAAATCACGTCCCTGAAGTGTGGCCGTGGGCCTCCTTCCTTGGCTCTAGAGTAAGCGTCCGTTTTGTACCAAGATGTGAAGCCAAGTTGATGATAAGGGAAAGAGCCCGATGGCTGGCTACCTACGGTCTATTTGTCTTGTTCCACGTGAGCCAGCCGCCTTAGAAATTCCTTATCATCTCGCCAGTGACTTCCCTGAGTTGGGCTTGAGGGCAGCTGTTCATCTCCCTTGGAAACCTGCAGATTTCCCCTTAAGATGATCACAGGTTGAGAGGCCGCTACATTCTTGGCTTTTCTTTTGATCTCTTGCAGGGCCGGTATCCTGCAGCTCCCAGTCCTGTTTTAGCTCCCGGTGTAGAGTGTGACTGTTCCCGGGTTATTATTAGTTCCGAAAAGAGGGAGCTGTTTTGTCAATTCAGCCCATTCAGTGACGGCTGAGGAATGCCTGGGTGCAGCTGGAGAAATCGTCTGTGGCATTATTGAAACGATAAAGGATTTTTCCTTTGGCAGGACCCTCTAGTTTAGAAACACTTCTGCAGCCAGAGAGACAGTCGCTTCTGGCTTAAAAAGAATGTACCGATGGAGGACTGGCTTTGTGATGCAAATGTAGTGCCAGTGAGTAAGCCACTTTGAAGAACAGAAGGGGAGAAGAACGGTGTTGGCAGAGCTGGGAGACCTGGAGGATGTTCTGAACAGATGCGGAAAGGCTTATCTTAGACTCCAAGGTTGTGTGTCTCTCATAGAACACAGTGTCTTTGTCAAGGAAGTTTATAGATTTCAGTTCTTTAAAAATTTCACTTCCTGAAACCCTGTCTCAAAAAACCAAAAAAAAAAAAAAAAAAAAAAAAATTTCACTTCCTTTGACTAAGCTCTCTACTGGAGCAAGGTCAGTAAAATGCCTGAGCTTGAGTTTGATTTTATTGTTCGTTACCTGTGTGCCCTTGAATGAATTATGCCAGTAAGCCCATTCTCCTATCTATAGAGGGGAAAGATAATAGCATCTATCTTGTAATATTGTTTGGAGGACTAAATGAAAAACACCACAGTGCCGGACCTGGTGGAGTGGCTCAACTGATGCCGGCTAGGAATATTTTCATCAGCAAAATGTCTAGCAGCTAATATTTTATAACCATCCTAAGCCCTAGCTTTTTAACTTTCTCTTCTGCTTTGTTTTGTACAATATCCCCTTGGTCCTGTCCACCAGGAGCACTCCACACTCCTGTAGTTGAGAAGATTTGGTTTGTAATTTCTCATGGCAGTGAGGGAAACACATACACACACACACACACACACACACACACACACACACACACCAAGAGGCTCATGGGAAAGAATATTTATAGGACTTGGGCTCTGGCTGGGTGGCTACAGGTAGGGTTGAATGGAATCGGGATTTACTCTCGATCTGATGCTGTTAGAAGGCTCAAAAGTTATGGTTGGGGTGTTCCAGGAACTTACCTGTTGAGGGCCAAGACCACAACCAGAGAATAAAGTCACAGTAAAAAGGCGTGGGCCTCATTTTGGTCAAGATATGAGCTTAGATAAAATTATGAAGGTGCTCTGCCCTTATCTTGTTTTCAGGCTAGCCCAGCCAGAGTCTCATATTCTGAGATGGTTCCTGTCTGGTGGGAGGACTCACAGGCCAACTGTGGTCAAGGGCGCCTCTTTCTCAATTGATATATCTAGAATTTTTGAAAATACTACAGTAATTCAAGTGAACCTCGTCTTCCTTTCCTTGAGTTGAATGTAATCCTGACTATGTTGTTAGGAAAGTTCATCATTTATCTTGTTCATTCAAACTACTTTTGTAGTATTTTACAAGATATTGTTTTGTATGGACCCTTGGTCTGGAATGTTCAACAAAGGCCCATGTTTAAGGCTTGGCTCCCAGCTTGGTCCTATGTAGAAGGAATGGACTCTTTAAAAGGTGAGCCTCATGGGATGTTTTAGGGAACTGGTGGACTCTCAAGGGGATGCTGGAACTTGCTAGTTCCTTCTTTTGTTTCTTGGTCGCTATAACATAATTGTTAGAATAAATCCCGAACAAAGTCTGTCAGACCCCGACCAAGGAGCTTTACATTTCTCTAAGGCTTGATAAAATTCCCTGCCCCTATGCTGAAACTCCAGGCCCTTTCTCGCTCCCTGCCGTTGCCTAACTCAGTCGTCCACTATCACCTGCATCCCAGCTGCAGTTCCTAAAGATAAAATGGCCTTGTGTGGACAGACAGCTCCCGGAAGTAGAGGGCACATGATCCCTGAAGATGCGTTTAACTTCCAATTCCCCAGACCCCTAAATAATCTCCAGGTACTCCCTTCCCCTTTTCCACGTTGTGTGTCCTTTTCTGTTTTAAAATAAACAACCTGCCGTCGCTCTAGGCTGCCTCAGAAATCTAACATAAACAACTCCCTGCCACACGTCCACTGCGATATGGTGTCTCATCATAGTCATCAAGAAACAGAGTCTCCTGACTACAGTGACTGCGACCTATAAAATCACGAGACCCAAGACCTTTGAAAAGTCGATCACCTCAGATTCTTGTTACCATACAGTTCTAGAGGCTTCTAAGTCCCAGCAAGGAGAAATGTAGTACCTTCAGCTTTTGATAAAATTCTCTGTAGAAATAAGCTAGAAGATTATAGAAAGGAATGACAGAGAATGGGAGTCTATTCAAAATGAGGAAACATAATATAGCAAGGCCTTTGCAGACTGTCTGAACTAGAATTCAGACTTCTTTTTTGTGCTATACTGTCAATGAAAAAAAAAAGCACACTGCTCTCACTTCAAAAGGAATGAGAGATAGTTTATTCTGGAGCCAAATTTGAGTGAGCCTGGCTGGGGAACATATATTTAGGTCTCCTCAAATATAATGTTCCAATGGGGAAGCACTTTCGTGGAGTTTTTTAGAGTAGTAGAACAAAGAAAGTTATAAATCAAGGCAATTGAAAACACACGGGCAGTGCCGGCAGCGGAAAGCCTCTTCGACCCAGCCCTCAGGCTCCATCGCTCGGGCTCTTAGCCCTGTAATTGGTGAGAACTGAGATTTGTTAATACATTCCAAATGATTGTAGCTGTTTACCAGACTATTAGATCGGACCCAGAGGTGGGCCAGGAGTGGCTCTTCAGAGGGTTAAAGAGAGCCGGAGAGAAGCTGTAATTAGCTTCTCAGGACCCGAAACATTCAACGCTCTCGATAACCTTTGAAGCTTTGTCAGCTGATCAACCTGTGCAGGCAGCTTCTTTCTGGAGATTCTTGGTCACAACACCCTGTGCCTAAAAGCCAAGTCATGCTTTTGAATAATAGTAATTGAGTTATATTATGATATATTCACATACACAAACACAGACATACACAGACACACACACATACACAGACACACACAAACACAAGTACACACACAGACACATAAATATAAGCACACACACAGACATACACACAGAGACACACATGAACATAAGCACGCACACACATACACAGACATGTACATATAAACACACACAGAGACATACACAGAAACACACAAACACAAGCTCGCACACACATACACACAGACACACACAGACACAAGCACGCACACATATACAGACATGTACATATAAGTACCCCCCACTTTACTATCCATGCTTCTAGACTTACTTAATAAATATAAAAGAGAATAATTTGTTGTCATATAAGAATATTCTAAATAACAAATTATTCCGAAGTTGTGGTGATATTTTGTTTGTGATCTAATAAATAAAGCTTGCCTGAAGATCAGAGTGCAGAGCTAACCACTAGTTAGCCAGAAAGGTCAGGCAGTGGTGGCACACACCTTTAATCCCAGCACTCGGAGACCGAGGCAGACAGATTTCTGTTAGTTCAAAGCCACCCAGGGCTACACAAAATTGATCTAAAAAAGAAACAGAGCCAAGGGGTGGTGGCTCACACCTTTAATCCCAGTACTTGGGATCAAACACCTTTAATCCCAACAACAGGGAGGTGGAGACAGGAAGGGCTATGGCTGGGCAGAGAAAAGAATACAAGGTGGGAGGAGACAGGAGCTAAGGCATTCAGTCTGACTACTTGTAGAGACTGGGATAACCCATTTAATCTCAGGATTTCATAGAGGCAAACACTAGTGACTGGCTGCTCTGCTTCTCTGATCTTTCAGCTTTGGTTTTTATTATTAAGACCAATTAGAGATTGTGGAGCACTAAACCAGGCAGGGGAAAGAATAGGAGGTTATGATAAATCATTAGAAAATTCACATTTGTGGATGTGGGGTTTGCAATATGTTCATTTATTTGAAAATCGTGGCATGAAAAATAAGTCCAATTTAGAAGAGAAATCTTTAAGCTATTGTAATTGTTTATATTGAAACACATCAAATTTATTTTTTTATTCTTTTTCTCTTTCTTCTTCCTCTTTCTCTTACTCCTCATCCTCTTCTTTTTTGAAAACTTGAACCAAGCTTTTTAATTCTGCATATATATATATATATATATGATATTTGTCAAGTAAAATGAAATAAACTTCTTTTCCTTTGGAATGATGTAACTTGCTACTTAAAATCTGCTTCAACTTTCTTTTGATCTCCTTTCGAATCATTTTGTACCAAATAATTTCTTAGGAAGCTCAGGATGAACACCAATGACCTATTTCCTAATTTGATTAACCAAAGATAAAGCCTTAAAAATTAGTCTAATCCTTCTTTGTCAGTAGTAGTTTGCCCCTGTCTGGTGGCTCACACCCTTAATCCCAGCACTCAAGGAAGCAGAGGCAGGTAGGTCTCTGAGTTTGCTCAAGGACAGTCTGCTCTACATAGGCAGCCAAGGATATGTAGTGGGAACCTGTCTCAAACAATGATGATGATGATGATGATGATAATAATCATAACAATGGCAGCAACAACAACAATTACTAGCCACTGAGAATGTTGTATACTTTATTGTTAATGGCTCTTTCATGTGTAAATTAAGAAGTTTATTTTCTTGATGTTTAATACTTTTTAGGTTTTGAAATTATACTATAATTGCATTATTCCCCCTCATAAACCTTCTTCTGCCTCAAATTCAAGACCTTTTAAATTTTATTTATTGTTATACACACAGACATACATATCCATTTATTCTTTCATGTTACTAACATACATTCAACAAAATAAGTCAATTTATTATGCATTATTTATATATATTTATATTAAATACATAAATACCACCTGCTTAGTGCATATAATGCTATGTATGTATATGATCTCAGGGCTGAGCACTTGGTAGAAAAAGATGTTGCTTTTTAAACTTTCCATTTCTAACTTTAAGTGATAGCTTACAAACATTTTTAAGAGAAGAACTAGTGTTATATTATTTTTCATTTTGAGTCTTCATTTTGCATCTAGCAAAATGAAACTGTGTGGCATTTTGAAGTAATTCTCCAGACTAGGTTGATGGTATTGTATTTAGCAAAATTTCACTGAGTTCTTTTCGCCAGTAAAATCACTGATAAGTTGGACTGTGGGAAGTCTGGAGGGGGCGGATGGAAGCTTCCTTGGCAAGAAGAGGCAGGAAGATGACGGTCCCCTGGAAGGGGCAGATCTCAAGTTGGAAGGATGCTGTGAATTTTTTCAGTGTAATTTGCACATCTCTCTGGTTTACCTAAGAAGTGTTTATTTTTATTTTATTTTAGTTTAGTTCACTTTTACTTCCTAATACAGTATGATATTTTGGGCACAAACTTGCTTCTTCTTCAGTAATTTTTGCTTCTTATATTGAATTAATAACTTTTTTTTTGAAATAATGTTTTGTTATTGCTGGGTCTTCTAAGATGTTACTTGAACACCTATAGGAACAAGTCAACATTGCTTCCCTTTTACATTTATTCTTTCATATTAACAACATGTCACTAAAATGACGAGGTAATTTATTAAGAGATCGGACCACAGTATTTTCAGAACCCTTTACAACTTCAAGTTCAAAGTGTGTAGGAGGCACTCTATACCGTAAATCCTCATTCTGGGAGCTGGCTCTCCCTTATTCCTGATAGATGCCACTTCAATAGAAAGCTGCGGTGTTAGGAGAGAGAAGTCTCACACCTTACACACCTATGTGGTTTTGCTTCCTTTTCTTGGACAGAAAGGTGAATTAAGGAAACTTGAGAAAAGTTGATGGCTAGAAAAGAATCCAGTGGGACAGGACAATGGGAACTGCTTGGTCTTCACAGATGGCGCCTTTTCCTTTCCATGCGCATGTGGGAAATATCCCCTAACTTCCTCCACCGATGAGAGCCCAGTGAGTGGACTGCTTTATCTGTAGCACATTTATTGTATTCGGTGGGTGGTGTTGTGTTCACCCCATTGAATAGCTAGATGTTAAGTGTGTTCTCGTCTTCTGGTCTCAACTGTCCTCTGTCCATCTTGTGGCTACTGAGAAGTTCCCTTGGCACATTATTATGATTTACTAAAGAGTCTGCTTTCTCAGAAGTCTGGAAGATTGAGAAAATCCCTGTGAGGATGCTACAGGTACAGAGGGGATTTCTCCATGCCAATTTCTTCACTGGTCAAGGATACATAATCTTCAGCTCTAAAGCGGCCATGGCTCTTTGTTTCCTTGTTCCCTAAAGAGGCCCTTCTCTCTACCTTCTTGGGGGTAAAGTTTTGACTTCCATCATAGAGAATAATGAAAATGATCATGATTAGGAATTTTTTTTTTTTTTATCAATTTTAGTGGTCAGTTATTTGTCAACTCAGCTGTGCTAAGGGATGCCTTGAGAGCAGGTTTAACATATCTGTGTTTGAGTACACTACAGAAGAGATTAGCAGCTGATTTAAAGGATTGAGTGAGGAGGACATGTGGATGGACACCATCCAGTCAGCTGACAGCTCAAATAGAACAAAAAGATGGAAAGAAAGGATACTTTGTGTAGATAGAAGTTTCTGTACTGCCTTGTCCCACTATCATTTAATCCCAAATAAACACACAGAGGATTATATTAATTATAAACTGTTTGGCCTATTAGCTCAGGCTTATTATTAACCAGCTCTTATAATGTAAATTAACTCATAATTCTTATTTGTATTTAGCCATGTGGCTTGGTACCTTTTCTCAGTGTAGCATTCTCATCTTGCTTTCTCTGTGTCTGACTGGTGACTGTGTCTGTCTGTCTTTCTTCTTTTCAGAATTCTCCTAGTCTCATTACCCTGCCTATACTTCCTGTCTGGCTACCTGCCAATCAGCATTTTATTAAACTAATATGAGTGACAAATCTTTACAGTGTACAAGAGCATTATCCCAAACCCATTTTGTTTTTCTGTCAGTGGGGATGTCTGGTCTCCCTTTGCCCCGGACTTTGCAATCTTTCCTCTCAGATCTCCATATCTGAAATTTATTTTATCATGAGCTTTCATGGCTTCTTAGCTTGGGAACAACGTATCATGGGGCTTTTCCTCCTCTCTATAACCTCATGAGTCGGTTTCCATGTTAAAGAGATACTTCATTACATTTGTACATTTGTCTTCTCTGGAGGACAGTAAGACACCAACTGCTGCCAAGACAGTGGCTATCTATCCGCTTTCCCTGAAAGCCACTCTCTTGACAGATTGCACCCTTTACTCCCCAGCTGTCCACTCCCCTTATTTGAGAGGAGATGTGGGAAGTAAAATGGGAAAAGTACATAAGTAAATATAATCTATGTTCCCACAGAGTGATTGCTGGAGTTCTAGGACATCAGAATATTTTAGTGCACTCTAAATATTAATTTTGGAAAAGAACAAAAAAGCTCAGAGAACAAATTTCCTTTTCTTTTTCAGTTTTAAATCTCCTCTTCCACTTGTCTTTAGACTTACATAATCTGTTGGCTGCCTTGGCTGTTTTTATAGGTCTTGTCAACATGCATGTTTTTGGATTATCTTTTGGCAAAGCTGGGGCTTAGAAGGAAAATGGTATTTGCTACCCCTAAACTTTTGGGGATATTTATCTCATCTTTTTTGAGCAGTACTGCAAAACTAACTTATTTAAAAATCTATTTTCCTTGTGTTCCTAGCCTGTCTTTGGTGAAGAAATGTTTCCACAATGAACAAATGTATCCAAACTTAGTTACAAATGATTGTATTAATGTTTGCATCTCATGTTGGAGACTTATTTTAAACATTCATTTTAGCACTTAGGAGGCAGAGGCAGGTAGATCTCTGTGAGTTCCAGGCTAGCCTGGTCTACAGAGAGAGTTCTAGGACAGGCACCAGAGCTACAGAGAAACCCTGTCTCAAAAGACAAACAACAACAACAAAAAATTCATTTGAAAGCACACAGGAGAAAATTGCCCAGATCCCTCATCCCTCAAAGGCAGCCTTCCTTACTGTAATTTCTAATAATTCTGAGTCCTTGGAAGTAAATTGTGATTGGGATGTAGTAGCTGGTCTCACTTCATTCTTTGCTTTTCATCTGAAACGATTACAGTGGGTGACTTTTGCCTTTATGCATTAGTTCTCCTTTAGAACAGCTGGGATGTATTGTCAACTGATCCCTCACAAGATGACAGAGTTCATAATACAAGTCTCAAGCACAGTTTGGTAATTTTTATGTTAAAATACCCAAACCCCTGGTAAATAGGTTATTCATCTTAAAAGGATAGTAGTTAATTCAGTGCCTTGTCAATTATATCATTAATACCCACTGCCCCTTAACGTTCCCAGTCTCATTTTTACATGCTTTTGTTCTTTTTGGCCAACTTCCGGTGTTCTCCATATTCCCAGGTGCATCTAGGGGTAGGCACAGAGAAATGTGTCTCACTGTGATGATCCTCATTGCTTGTATTCATTTCGTGCCTGTTTTGTTGACGTATTGCCAGCAGGCTCTGTGAACATTTTCTGTAGTCCTCGCGGTAATCGTAGAAGTTAGGAACATCCAACGTTATGGATGAGAAACAGATTCAAGAGAGGCCAGGTTCTCAGCTAAGAAGAAGCAAAAGAAGGTTTCATCCTCTGCATTCTTGGAAAGCTCTGCACGGCGCCATGTTGTTTCTCGGTCTGTGGCTATGTTAGACCATTTGGCCGAGTTGTATGCCCCTGACTTCCCTCTCTTGCCAGTTCTGAGCTCATTATACTGACCCTGTCCAGTTCTGCACTTAGTACTGCTTCGCTATCCCTGCCTTAAGTTTCCCTCTGAGCTCAGCATGCATTACTTTGGAATTTATTTCCATTAAGAAACAGCCAAGAGCTAAACCATTCTGAGAGTTGAATTTTGAAAAGGAATTAAATATTTAAAAGTCAAAGGACACAATCTCCCCTTCTCACTTGACATGAAATATTAAACACCTATCATATTTAAGGTGGTAAAGGTAACTTGGCTCATAGCTTTGAGTGGAGTCACTCAGTTGTTCCCACCTCTTTATCTTGTACTACCTGGAAATGGTTCCTACATCCTGACTCCCTGAGGTGTGTGTGTGTGTGTGTGTGTGTAAAGGGGGCACTCCTAAAAGCTAGGGAAAATATGAGTAGTAGCCGTCACTGTCACCCTCCCTGCTGCTGCCGCTATAATTATTTGGGACTGCTTTGCCAGTTGGTGGCATCATATGAGTCTAATGAGACAGAACTGGTCCTATGTTGCCCTCATTGTTTACCCTCTGCTTCTGCCTACACCAACAGTTCCCTCATGGAAGAAGGGACTCAGAGGCTAAACTGGTAAGGAATGGATTCTGATCTCCAGATACCTAAAAAATAAGCATCCTCCCTCTTCAGCATACCAAGAGTTGAGCCTTTGAAAGTTTCCCTCCAAATTTTAAGAAATAATTTTCGTCCCTGAGTTGAATTGAATTCCTTGAAATGACTACTATCCACCCTTATCAGCACCAGTGACAGATGCTAGCACAATAATTTAGAGCCAGCCAAGTGCTACTCACGGGGAACCTAGAGGCCTGAGGGGATAGAATCAAAATTTCTGAGGGCTAGCTGCAGCTAGTGGCAGTGCCAACCGAGTATGGGGCTTGAGGCCAGAGGGTCTTGGTCAATCCAGGGGCACTTCTTCCTAAGAATGGGTGGTTAATAGGCAGGTTATATAATCTCCTTATGAGGCAGAAAATGTAAAAGAATTAAAGTGCTTGTGTCGGCATTAAATAGAAGTTATGGCATGTAAACACTGTAAATGTGGAGTACTTGAGAGGTCCATTGCTTATGTTGTCATTGATGGGATTGTTATTGATTTCTTGAAATGAAAGGAAGTATTTCATTTGGAAGGAGAAAACTCCCAAAGGGAAGAGGACTCTCATCTAACTCGGGACGTTTCAAAGCTAAAAACATGGGGTAGTATATTATATATTAAAGGATTGAGAGACGGGGTGTCATGAAGATTGAAATCCCGAATGCTTGAGAACATCACTAGTTGTACGGATTTAAAATGGGGTACTTGTGTTCAGTTAAAATCAGCAAACCTTAAAACCACAGAGAAACCCTGTCTCAAAAAACCAAAAAAAAAAAAAAATCAGCAAACCTTTATTGAAATTCTTGTCCTAAAAACCATAGATTAGGCCCCGAGATTCTGAGGTAAATGAGACACAGCTCCTATGCATTAGAAATAGGGGAAAATAAGAGCCAACAATGACTTATG
Source organism: Chionomys nivalis (assembly GCF_950005125.1). NCBI lineage: Eukaryota > Metazoa > Chordata > Mammalia > Rodentia > Cricetidae > Chionomys > Chionomys nivalis. The sequence goes on along the minus strand of NC_080097.1, from coordinate 40,227,642 downwards.
TTTTAAATACCATGCTTGAGAGAGATGTGGTCATGGTGGTTAACAGCACAATCTAGATCTCCGGGAGATTTCCTGGTCCTTATGAAGATGCTCTGCTGATTGCCATCCTTGACACATCTTCCTTCTTCCTCTTGATGTCTCTCTCTTCTGTCCTGTGCTTGGTGATGAAAGGGCTTTTGTCCCTGAGTCTGTGTTTCTCACAGAGTGCTCTTTCCAGACCCTTTCGATAGATGTCATCTTACAGAGTGATTCCTTACCTGTATATCTCTGTTCCTGACTTCTCCAATAAGCTACAGTGCTGTGGAACAATCCTTTTCTACACCGTGAATATGTATTGCTCTCATCTGCTAATAAAAAGCTGATTGGCTGGGCAGGAAGAGATTGAGCTAGAGAGCCAGACTAGGAGAATTCTGTGAAGAGGAAGGGCAGAGTCAGAGGAGACACACGCTAGATGAAGAATGAGTCGGACATACAAATTGGGATAGAGGTAAAAGCCACAAGCCTCAGGGAAGGACATCGATAAATAGAAATGGGTGAAATTGTAAGAGCTAGTTAGTACCAAAGCTGAGCTATTGGTCGAGCATTTACAATTAATGTATGCTTCTGTGTGGTAGTTTGGAAGTGGCTCTAGGGACAGAAAAGCTCTGCCTACACTGTAGAGTTCTCTGTCCAACTCCATTGGGCTCTTTCAGATTTTCTTCCAGCCCAACTTGTCCTACATTGAATTGAATTGCTTTGCTTCAGAGATTTTGAACCTTGGGTTATTTTCTACATTGGAACTTTCATCTCATGATAGACCATGACACTTTATAAACACTGTGTAAGAATGTGATAAGGCTATTGCCTGTTAGACACATGTGCACAGGAAGAAAAGCAGCACAGGGAGGGACCTGATGCCCATAGAAGCATGCTCTTAGAGTCTTGTGATGATTTATGGTGGCCGTGGCTGGTGGTAGTGAAGCCAGTCCCTCCTGTGACAGAGCACAGCTCTTAGGTGGTTTTAGGGCATGCAACATTCATATTTGATCACGCTGGAAATCCAGCAAGCTGACAGGCATCCTTATATGCATTTTTTTTGTTTCAACAAGCCATATTGCTTGTAAGTATCAATATTGACTGCTATGACCTCAAATCAGAATTTTGATAATCTTTCTTAATGGAGCACTGTGGACTTTTCAGCCAACCTGAGTGGATCTTGTCTGCTGGACCCGGGACCTGAAAGAATGAGTAGACTACAGTCTAAACTTCAGTTTCTGTGTACTTGAATGTAACAAAGAAAACAGTGATCTAAGGAAGGCTGTTTGAGTTCAGAAAAACATGATAAAAAATCCATGGAAATAAACACCGCTCGGCGCTTACCAAATATCAACAGAGCTGCCCTTCCTCAGAACTTTCTCAGGACAGACCAAATTAAACACAACGCCTGACACATACTATAGATTATATCTGGGCAAACATGAAAACAAGGCAGGAGGCCATATCCAGATTCAGGTACTCTGGTCAGATTAGTTCTATAGTTGTGCTCTGACATCCAACAAGAATAAACACACCTGATAAATTAAATTTAAGTGTTTGTCACAGGAGACCCAAAATAACATCCAAGAACAGTCCAGTGAACCAAACTCATCTGAGGTAAAAGGCCCTCTACCATCTGTCCTGGAGCCGCTCTCCCAGGTCCCCGAGGCGTTGCTCACCATGGGTCATTCTTTTGACTGTTTCACAACAGAGGGCTGCATGTATTTGTGTTTGTGTGATGTGTACTGCTTGCTCTTTACAAGCTTCTACTTCTAATAGAGTACTGTGTAAAAGTTCTAGCTACGCAGCAGAACTGAGTGTAGAGATCCTGTAGAAACCCTACCCTAGCACATGCAGCCTCCCCACAACAAACACCAAGATTAACATTCATCACCATTGTTAATCTACACTGACGTCATGAGTGAGTCACTGGGCCTGGCTTGAGCATCTGAAACCTCAAAGTCTTCCCCTAGTAACACACTTCTAACAAGGTCACACCTCCTAATCTCTATGGGTCTGCGGGGGCCATTTTTATCCAAACCACCACAAGTGTAGAGTGCTATATGTCCACTATTATGTTAAACACATTTTGGCTACCAACAATTTTTCTAACAAGGATCACATAGAATCTTCAATACCCTCCATATTCCTTCCTTTCTCTTTCCAGTTCTTGGCTACCATTCATTATTTGTCCATCTCTATGAATTTTCCTTTTCCAGAATTTCATGTAATTGGAGTCACAATCAAGTCATATTAAAAATTTTCAGATTGACTACTTTCACTTACAAACACAAACTTAAGTTTCTTTGGTAGCCTGTATTGAGATTGAATTGGTCCTTATTCCATTATGTGAATGGAGGTGCCTTCTTATCCGCTCCCTGGGAAGGACACACACATTTTGTTTTGGCTGTTAGGAATAAAGCTTCTGCCGGGCAGTGGTGGCTCATTGCTTTCATCCCAGAGGCAGAGGCAGGTGGATCACTGAGTTCAGAACCAGCCTAGTCCACAAAGCAAGTTTCCAGACAGCCATGACTACACAGAGAAACCCTGACTAGAAACAACAACAACAACAGCAGAAGTACTTTTCTAAGCACCAGTGTGAAGATCTTGGTGATGCGTGCATTTCCAGCTTTCTTAGTTAACTAGCGTGAAAGTGTGGTTATCAGCCTATGGCAACAGTGTATTTATTTTGTAAGAAGCTGCCAAACTTGCTTCAAAAGTGTCTGTACCATTTTCTAGTGGTCTGGAGTCCCTGTTCCCACACACCTTGCCAGCATTTGTAAATAGTTTTATTATTTAGCATTTTGTTTTGACCATTTTAATAGTGTATAATTGGTATCAAATTGCTTTATTGGCCCTTCCCTAGTTAGGTGATGTTTAACATTCTCAGTTAATGATTATTTGCCTAAAAATATGAATGTTTCAACCATGAATTTGCTGTCCTACCTTGCCCCTCCCCTTTTTGTCATGCTGGAAATCTAAAACATTAGACGTGGTCCAGGGCTCCTGTTTTCTTACTCTGCTGTCAGTTCAAGAAAGAAAGGAAAAGCAGAGGGACTGAGAAGTGATTATGAATGAGTCAGATTATGCTACAGACGGAAGTACTGTCGAGAATCATGCTCCTGGAACTGTGGTATTAGATAACAGGAAGAGACTTTCCTCTTTGACTGGGTTACTGGCTGAAGTGGGAGTCATCATCTTCCTGGTGCTTTCTCCTTGGCTGTTAAGGACTAGGAAGGCAGCTGTGAGGTAGGTTCTTAGGTATAGCAGCTCTTGTTTGGCACGAGACTGTTTTTTTTTTTTTTTTTTTTTTTTTTTGGAGGGGGGGCGCTGGTGCATTCCGCTTTCTCCAAGACTCTAAGCCTGAGGCCAGGAAGTCATCCTCCGTCCCTTCTTTGTGACCCTCACATTTATCACAAGGTCCATCGGTTTCCTCCTGCTGGTTCTCAGATTCATTCCCTTCCCTGAATGGAATGACAGATGCCCCTACCTTGTCTCCGTCTCATTTAGAAAGCATTTGTCTCGGTCACAAACTTGTGTAGCTTCTTTTTGTCTCTGAAAGACTGACTTGAACTCCTGACTGCACCTTGTAATCACTTGAAGGATTTGAGAAAATGGAGCTGCTGTCAGACATGTGGACTCAACTGATCTAGGATGCGGACTGTAATGAGATTTCTAAAATACTCCCTTGGTGATTCTAAAAGATGCTAAGGTTGAAAACCCAAACAAGAAATTCTCTTCCTTGTTTTTCCTCTTTTATCTTAACTTGCTGCAATTGTTTTGAATTCTCATAAACATCAGCAACACTGGAGTGTTTGGGGGAGCAAAAAGACCCTTGAGGCTACAGAGATGACTCAGTGGTTAGGAACATTGGATGCTCTTCCTTAGGACTGAAGTTCCTTTCCCAGCACCAGCATGGAAGCGCTCAACTGTCTGTAACTCCACTCCCTTTTTCGGCCTCTGCAAGAGTCAGGCATGCACATGGTGCCCAGACATACACATGCAGGCAAAACACCCATACACATCAAAATAAATAAGTAATGAAAAAAAGAACCTTTGGGGTTATGGTGAATATATGCTAACCATTTACTCACCGTTCATCCCAGATAATGACATCACAACCTTGTCAAAACCTCTCTGTGATCATGGGGAGAATGGGTGAGGCCTATAACTTATTTCTAAGTAATAGATATGACAAAGGAGACATAAGATTGTCTGATGAGTACATTGGAATGCGTTTTGCAAATGAACTTTCTTCCCCTTCCTGGCTCCGAGGAAGTGGTTAGCTGTGTTATGGAAGATCCATGCAGCTGTGAATAGCCTTTCAAAGCAGAGTGGCCATGTGTTCGGAGCAGAGCAGTGCTCCACCAGGAAAGGTCATGGATTCTGAATAGCTTCAGGGAGTCTTGAAGCAAATGTTTGGCTTATTGTGTCTTAAGAGGAGAACTGGACTCCGGCTGATAACCGGGGGCAGCCCTGCAGAGGACCCTGAGATCTGGCCTGTAGAACTAGTCAGACAATGGAAATAAATTGCTAAGTTTAAGATGATTTTGAATCCAGCATTTTTGTGAATATAGGGTCCTCTTGGATTTTTAATTTGGAAACTAGCCTTTCTGAGGCCTCATTTTCATCTCCACTCAGTTCTGAAATATTGCCACTGAGGGCCCAGAACCGAGGACCAGCCTGTAGTGTCCTCTGAGATGCTGCAGCTGGGACAGGTCCTGATGTCTTTCTGGTTCTCAAGCCAGCCATGAAAAAGGTGCTTTTCAAACAAGAAAGTTTCCTGTTGCCATCTGTATTTGGGCAAAGATTCAATGCCCAACTAAAGATAGAAGCCGAGAGGGTTCTACATTGGGCCAGAGATTGGATGGGATAATGGGAAGATATTCAAACTTCTTTTCTCCCAGGGGAAATAAATTCAATACAAGATATTAGACTATAGGAGTTTCTCTGTTTCTCTGATAATATAATCAGTTAGGACTGGCCAGTTAGTTAGTGGTATTGGTCTATAATGAAAGTCCATTGAGCTCTATCTCAGTAGCATACATAATTTGGCTAAATTTTCTCATATTTTCTGAATTTATTGCTTGGTTGAGTTCTAGCAAGAATATTTTAGATTCTTTTAAATTAAAGTACGAAATAAAAATATGGGATATTGTTTAAATTTCAAAGCAACATATTTCCAGTAATTTATACTTGGTTTCAAGTCAACTTGCATATTAACATTTAACTAACCACTTTGTGGTAAACTTTAGTAATTATCCTAACCTGAAATTAACTCTTGAAAAGAGATTCATTTTAATCTTAGTTAGGGTTACTATTGCTGTGATGAAACACCATGACCAGAAAGCAAGCTGGAGAAGAAAGGGTTTCTTTGGCTTACACTTCCATATCACTGTCCATCGCTGAAGAAAGTCAGGACAGGAACTCAAACAGGGCAGGAACCTGGGAGGCAGGAGCTGATGCAGAGGTTATGGAGGGGTGCTCTACCCCATAGCTTGCTCCACCTGCTTTCTTACAGAACCCAGGACCACCAGTCTAGGGATAGAAGCACCCACAATGGCTGGACCCTCCCTCATCAATCACTGATTAAGAAAATGCTCTACGGACAGGCCCATAGCCTGATCTTTTTAAAAATTGTTTTTTTATTGAGCTGTACATTTTCCCCCAGTCCCCTTCCTTCCTCCCCTCTCCCTTTCTACCCTCCCCGCCTGCCCCATGCTTCCAATTTACTTAGGAGACCTTGTCTGTTTTTCCTTCCTAGTTGAATCCATTCATGTATCTCTTAGGGTCTTTGTTGACTAGGTTCTCTGTGGTTGTGGACTGTAGGCTAGTTATCCTTTGTTTTATGTCTAAAATACACTTATGAGTGAGTGTATATTCTATTTCTCTTTCTGGGTCTGTTACCTCACTCAGTATGACTTTTCCTAGTTCTGTTCACTTGCCTGCAAATTTCAAGATGTCTTTATTTTTTACTGCTGAGTAGTACATCATTGTGTAAATGTACCACATTTTCTTTATCCATTCTTTGGTTGAGAAGCATCTAGGTTGTTTCCAGGTACTGGCTATTACAAATAATGCTGCTGTGAACACAGTTGAGCAAATGTCTTTGTGGTATGATTGAGCATCCTTTGTGTATATGCCCAAAAGTGGTATTCCATAGCCTGATCTTATGGAGGCATTTTTCTTGATGGAGGTTTATGTCAAGTTGACAGAAATCTACCTAGTACAGTTTTACTTTTTAAATTCAGTAAAAATAAAATACCTCTTCTAAGAGGAGCCATTTGTTTTAGGGATACTTTAAAATATCTATGAAAGAATCAGTATTTTTCCTATTGTTTGTTGAAATTACGAGATTTAAATTTATTGAATCATAATTGCTTATCAATTTTAAAGTATTTTTGTAAATCACTTCTAAAATCAAGTAAGTTTTCCTCCTTGATATCAAATGTTTTACATCATTCCACCCTAGACCTGTGGTCACGTGCCCTTGTCACGTATTTCCGATTGACTTCCTCTGTACATGAATGTCTAGCTACCTTTTCCCTTATAAGGGCAACAGTCATATTGGATTAAGAACCTATTTCACTCCAGTGTGACCTCATCCGAACTTATATTTTAGTTATACCAAAAAGAGTTATTTTCAAATAATGAGTCCCATTTATAGATTTCAGGGCTTCCCGTTTTCTTTCTTGGAGATGCAATCCATATCATACCAATGTCTATATATGTGAGAGCAACGAGTTAGGGAGATTGGCACAGTGCTGAGTCCTAAGCTGAGAGCTTCAGGAGCAGCACGGGAGCCCTGCAGATTTCTGAAGTATCTGCTTCTTAGAAAGGAAGAGGACAAGATGGAAGCAAGGTGATGATGATCTGCGGACTGTTAATGGGAGGAAGAGGAAGGCCAAACGATGCTGTTGGGGAGGCCATATCATCAGAGTTGGAAGGAATCCACTCCCAAATGTGGATGAAGTAGTGAGGAGAAAGTTACAATGTTGTGAAGATGTGTGGTGGAGCCAGGATGGCTGAGATGGAATTTAAATGGTTCTGCTTCCACAGCCCTCACCAGTTGAGAACATCTTAATAGCCCATCACCAGCACTATCAGCTGTCAGAGCTAACTTTAGGAGATCCAGCCACATACCAAAGGACTCAGCATCAGTCTTCTGCTAGCCTTGGTCATAATGACTACGTCATAAGCCTTAATGACGCGGCTTGTGTTTTATCTGGAGTTGCGAAGCCTGTGTGTTCTTGTTTGGGCATTGGCTCCTGAGTTCATGTTAGGGCCAGGCTTCTGATTTGTTTTTGTCAGACATATTTCTTTAACCCATCTAACTTTTGAGTCCTAAAACTTGAGGAAAGCATACAGATGGCCCCTCTTGGAGGGTGCCCTGGGCACTTTCTCCCCTGACTGGAGTAGAGGGGTGTCACTTTGTTCAGATATAGTCATTATATTTTTTGATTTCTTCGCTTCTGAAGGGAACTTGTGTCTTTGTTTTCTTGAAGTTCAGCATCCTATTGAAAGTGGTCATGGCCTCCGTGCAAGCCCTTCTCAAACCTTCATAGCCCTGCAGTTAACCGAGTAGGACTAACTGTTGCTAGAGAGGAGAAGTCTGGGTTTCTGGCTGGATGAGAGGTCGGGGACTGTGTCCTTATTACTTATCTAAATGGTCTTGTAGGAAGGGCACACGATGTATAACGACATGTATGGTGTGACAGTTTGATTTGAAAGTGCTGTGCTTTTCTAAAGAGCGTATTTCTGTAAAACCAAAAAAAAAAAAAAATCTAGCTTCTGGCCTTAATTTCTCTTATCAATTTAGTTGCTTCAATTAAAAAAAAAACTCTACACAAATGTCATCTGTACAATAAATAACTGTAGTACTAAAAATATACTTGTGGCATTTTATTAAGTCTGGCAACCTTGGGGTGACTTTTGAAAACTTTGTATGAATTGTACTTTCATTGGAAAGTCATTTGTTTGTTCTCTAGATTTAAATTTCTTTATATTGGGTTTTCTAGATCAGTCAGGTCCTATACATCAAAAGACCTTGATGCTAACAAATAGAAATATCCAGGTGGCCTTGTGTGGTTGCTGATGTTCTATTTGTGGCTGTCTTTCTTGGTGTCCTTGTCATTTTGGGTATTTAACTTTAAACTCATATTTTCCTCCTTGCTTTAAAAGTGCACCCCATTCCTCATGGAGTGAGAAGACTACTTACACGGCCTGTACTACCGTGGGAGAAGGGTGACCTTGTTCCACATGCTAAAGGACTTGCATTCTGGAGAACAACTCAATTCAATAGGGCATATCAGGTGGAGCTGAAGGGACAGCAAAGGATGCAGGACCCATGGTGATCTCATGGTCAGTGGTAGGTGGGGAGTATGGGTGTGGCTTTTTGAGTGAGATCATAGTGTGGGAACAGAGCAGAGAGAAGAAGGTGGTGTTGGACTGCACCTACCATAGTTTATGTACGTGTGTGTGATCTCTCTATTCCTGTATCTTTAGTGTTAATGTTATAAAGGTTTAGTGATGAAAATGAGTAATTATAGAGACTGCTTTTTCCAGAAGCACCATCTTGTCATTTGCCAAACCTTGTTCAGGGCTTTCCAGAATATTACCACCAAATCCCCAAACAGGATAAAATTGCAAAACTCAAATTTTTTTTTGCCTTCATAATATTTAAGAGGCTTAAACAACAGATGCATTTTGAATAATAAATAAGATGTTAAAATTAAACATGAAAGATTCTTTGTGCTGGAGGGCAGCTCTGTAGTATGCAATTCTTACTTAGTATGTGGGAGGCTCTGGGTTTCTTCTTCAGCACTAAAATAATAAGATTATGATTACTACTATTTCTATTTTGTTCTTAACTCCTTGGATTCAAAGAGACTCACAGTACAGTTGAAGAGCAGAGTTCCATCCTTGGAGTTTAGCCTTTCCTGAACATCCTATTTTGGGGCAATGACATTTGTAAATGGAAGAAAGGTTCCGAGAGAGTTATTCACTTAAATTCAATATACCTTGCAGAGCTTCAGTCATAATTCTCACGCTTGGAAAAACATAAGGCATGGCTCTGTCTTTATTGGCAAAGAAAGACATGCAGAAAAAGTACATGTCTATAGCCTTTAGTTACATTTTTTAAAAAAATATTTATTTAATGTGTTTATTATGTGTGTATTACATGTACGCGCACACATGCACACATAAACACATGCACATGAGTGCCACAGCATGCATGTGGAGGAGGGAGGTCAACTTGCAGGAGTTACTTCACCAGGCACAGTAGCAAGTGCCTTTACCCACTGAGTCATATTGCTGGCCCTCCTTTGCCACATTCCTAAATCACACGAAATTAATCCTCTTTTCTATAATTCATATGGTGGTACAATTTGAAATAATGTCAGGCTGTTTATATGCACCTCTTACTTATCTCTCGTGGTGAATCTTGATGTATTTTGCCTAAGGAAGATTAATGGTGCATCACCTCAGATACTACCAGGAGTTTATGTAATGGGTCTGATTATGTACCAGATTTCTTTTAAAAATTACCCAAGTTTGGAACTGTAAGTCATATGTGCTATAGTTTCGTGGCTAAGGTCTTTTAAGCTGTATTTGCTCAGAACCTCTTCTCCCTTGCCCGTCCCCTCCGTGGGAGACCCTGCTTTGAAGGCACCTTTATCCTCAGGACTCAGACTTAGCTGCTTATGAAGAATTTTCCCATCACACTTCAGCCTGGCTTTCCCTAGAGCTGGGGTTGTCCTTCCCAATTAGGATCTTCCAATTTCCCTAGGATTTTGAATAATTTTCTTCTGTTATTTGGTCTTGCTTTGCCAGGGACTTATTCCATTTTCCTATCAGAGAGATTAATTTCTCTCATGTTTCCCTGTATAGGTATTGTTTAATCCTGGAGTACGTGATTGTTGTTCTCAGAACTCTTATTAGTCTATGTCCTACTTAAGCTGGGTAGGGCTCCACTGTAAATATGATATGTGGTAGCCCCAGGAATCTACCTCCAATATGGATGTCTCATCCTCAGACAGAAAGCTCTCTGCCATCTTTATAAAGTGTACTCTATCACACTGATGTCCCCCTTTCTCTTCTTACCACTCGTTCTCCATTGACTAACACCAGTTGTGTAACAGATTGCCTTAAGGGGTCCCTGCTCATACTTGACCAAGTATACATAGAAGACTGGAGAGCCAGTTCTCCTGACTGAGTGGGAGGAGTCATTGAGGAGGCAGCATTGCTGGGAGTATGTTTCTCTGGCATTTGAAATGCCAGTCACTCACTTGCATGGGTATAGGCCAGCTCTAGAGGTTAAAGCCTTTGGGTTTTTGTTTGTTTGTTTGTTTGTTTTTCGAGACAGGGTTTCTCTGTGTAACAGCCTTGGCTGTCTTGGAACTAGCTCTTGTAGACCAGGAGGGTCTTGAACTCACAAAGATTCCCATGTCTCTGCCTTCCAAGTGCTCAGATTAAAGGTATGTGCCCTCACCGCTCATCCCAGAAGACTTTTGAGCCTATATCCTTGAGTCCCACACTCCTATAAAGGGGTGTCTTCTTTGTCACGAAGGACCCACAAACTAGAATGGATGTTCCCTCTAAGAAACACGACAAGAAAAGACTTTAGTTATTTGTTTTTTGTTTTTCCAGACAGGGTTTCTCAGTGTAGCTGAAATTACTGAGCGTGAGGAGGGATCACAAGACACATAATGGAACCTACTTTAAACGTTTATTAACAGAGAAAGGAAGGATAAGAAAGGGGGTACCCAGGCTTATCTGAAACATGGAGGAAGATGGCATGGAGTGGGCGTGTCCAGCTTTTAAAGACCATCTAACTCAAGAGTACAGGGGCTTACGTAGGTCCCGCATAGGTCTTATGACCATGCTTCACGTAGATAATGTAGGACTTGAGGACCCTAGGTGGCTATGTAAGTTGCGTGAAATGCTTGATGGAGCATGCATGGTCATGGGACCCAGAAGTACCAGCGCCTGGGGTGGCTAAGCAATCTGCCAGAATGCTGGCAACTTTGGGTGGTGTAAAAGATAACAGTAGCCTTGACTGTCCTGGAACCCACTTTGTAGACCAGGCTAGCCTCATACTCAGAGATCAGAACTCAGGAGGCAGAGGCAGGCAGATAGATCTCTGGAAAAAACCAAAACACCACCCCAAGCAAGACTTCAAGTTTTTGTTTTGTTATGTTTTTGTTTGTTTGTTTTTCGAGATGAGGTTTTGCTGTAGCTTTGGACCCAGCCCTGGAACTAGCTCTTGTAGACCAGGCTGGCCTCGAACTCACAGAGATCCGCCTGTCTCTGCCTCCGAGTGCTGGGATTAAAGTCGTGTGCCATCACCACCCAGGAAGATTTTCAAGTTTATTTATTTATTTATTTTTTATTTTTTTGTTTTTTTTCGAGACAGGGTTTCTCTGTAGCTTTGGTGCCTGTCCCGGAACTAGCTCTTGTAGACCAGGCTGGCCTCGAGACTTTCAAGTTTTTAAAGAAACACTCAGAAGAAAAAAAATGCCAGAATTAAAACTGAAAACAATGTTGCAATATTTTATGCTAACTTTAAGTCTTTTTCACTATTTTTTTTTTTTTTTTTTTTTTTTGGTTTTTTCAAGACAGGGTTTCTCTGTAGTTTTGGTGCCTGTCCCGGAACTAGCTCTTGTAGACCAGGCTGGCCTTGAACTCCCAGAGATCCGCCTGCCTCTGCCTCCTGAGTGCTGGGATTAAAGGCATGCGCCACCACCGCCCGGCAGTCTTTTTCACTATTATGAGAAAAGTTGGCTAACAATATTTATCTCAGGTGCATGAACTGGCTCTTTGGAGACCATTCCCTATGGAGGGATACCTTGCTCAGCTTAGATACAAGAGGAGGGCCTTGGTCCTGCCTCAAGTGACAGACTTTGTTGACTCCCCATGGGAGGCCTCACCCTCTCTGAGGAGCTAAAGGGAGTGGGGTGGGGTGGGGAGAAGGTTGAGGAAGGGAAGGAGAGGGAACTGAGGTTGGTATGTAAAATAAGATTGTTCTAAAACTAAAATAATAATATTAATAATAAAAAGATTGGTTAAAAAAATATAAAGCTAAGGTGATTATGTGGTGGAAATTCCCCATGTTGCCACTTGTTAAATAAATGGAAACTCCCCAGTGCTGAGACAGTCCTATTAACACCCCCACCCCCAGTATCTCCAAGAACTCAAGGCACTGAGGAGGTGGGTAGCTGAACTTTCCTCTCTCCCAACTGAAATGGCTAAGTGACTCAGTTTCCCAGAAATTCCCACATGCAACATTAAAAATTTTTGGAATCCCTTTCTTTAAAAACGTTACCCAAAATGCTTCTTCATAGAAAATATTGCCCAATTATTAAAATTCCTTAGCATCTTGGTGTATAAAAATGACCACCTTCTTCTTTCATTTTAGTGTACACCCTGGCTGACATGTTCATATGCTGGTTTTTAAGCTATCCTGCTGTAAACTGTTCTGCCGTTTAGAGGATTAACAATCGTTTCCTTTTTCTTTCCTTCTTCAAAGTTGTTCAGGGCAGAGTCTTTGTCTGAATAGTAGGTTCTGTTCTGAGTTCATCCTAAGAGATCTGGGGGCAAAATAATTCCAAAGTTGTAGGTGGAAGGATTTTCCATCTCTCATGTAATTGCAAGCTGAATAGCCTTTGCATTGAATACTGACCAGAACCAGTAAGGAGAGCCTGAAGGTGTTCATGCAGCAGCTGCAAGAGGCACTGTAGGAAATGATGGCTGCATTATAGCCACTGCAGGGCTGGTGCTGGCCCAAGAGCTAAGTTGGCTTCTCCTCAAAGACCCAGGATCTGGGGCACTGTTCACACTTGCTAATGAAAGATGCTGGGGTACCCATTGTCTACCTAGCACCTCCAAGGGAGGTGCAAACCAATTATTTCCTGGTTTTGAATCCAATCAGTGCTTTTGTGTGGATTGCATGAGTGTGAGCATTTCAGCATTTCCCCTTTGTTGGGTCTCAGAAGGGCGCTAATTAAAGATGCTAAAATGATGTTCAAGAGTGTGTGGCTTTTCACAGCATTTGAGCCAGGTGTGAGGGACTCTCCTTCTGAAAAGGAAAACACTTCCCATAGAGACCCCCCAGGTTTCTGTCTTTGAGGAAAACCACTGTTTCGATAGAATTTTCAATATGAAATGACGAGGACACAATCCTCTGATTAGCTTGATTTTGTTGCTTTCCATAATATTTATTTTACAACCCAGATAAGCTAGAGGATTGCTATGCCTTTTCCTCCTGTCTCCTGGGGAGGGTATGTGGTGGAGAGCTGAGGGTGTGTGAGCAAAAAGAGAATTAGGTTCTCTCTTCCTGTGTGGGGAGACACAATCAGCTTAGATACTGTGGACTTTTCTGCACTCAAGACTTCCCCAGGTTGCATTGGAGAGACATACATATTTATGTATATGTTTATTTATGATTTGCAGAAGTTATGCATAAAATTGCAGTGGATAGAAGAAATGCAAAATACCATAAAGAAATACACAAACATATACATTACCAATAATATATTAAATATTAATATTATATATATTATATATACATCTATACATTGAAAGTTGCTTCCTTCTCCCACTAATTCTCCCATTTATTTGGCTTGAAGACTTTGGAAATTGCCCCTCTGAAAATTTGCAAGGAACTGACTTACATATGATTAACAAAGTGGTTAGAACATTTCTCTCCCTGTGCTGACATGAGACCTGACATATGCACCCCCTGCCACCCCTATCCGTAGGTGTTTCTTAGGGAAGACGTATTTTCCCCTGACATCTTCACTTTCACAATTTTGAGACAAATTGCGCTACCTTAAATCTCCCCAGTGAGTAAAATGCTGTGTTGTAAGCTCTACAGAAAGGTCAGCTTCTCTTGGCTATTGTCCAGATGGTCACTGAACAGGGATGCCTTCCTTGTTTTTAGTTCTTAAGTATGAGCCCACCTCAGTCTTTTGAGATGATAGTTAAAATTTTAGAAACTCCTCAATATCCTAAGCCTTTCTCCAATAAAGACTCTGCGATGATAACTAAATGGTTTCTGCTTCTGAAAAGGTAGGGTCTAACTCTGTAAAAAATTGTCCTCTGGTATTCTCTTAAGATTACAGTCATAGGTGCGTACTGGAGTCCTTAGAAAATCTAGCCAAGGGTTGAGCGATGAAGGCTTTACTTTTTACCGACTTGATTGTTCTCCTTCGTTTTAAAAATGCCTATGCTGAAGTGAAAACGTTGTTAACTTCTCTTTGTTTCTCAGGCCTCTGTCGAATGCACCAAAACCACTTAGGTTATCTTTAGAGTGGCACATTTTATTGTGTATTTTCTTCGTAATTTTATTGATATCATTTGCATAGTCTAAGAGCGCAGAATTTCCTAAAGAAATGAATAGTCCATATTAATATTTGGCTTTTTGATCTTCTGACATGATTCTTACCTTCCATTTAAACATATCTACTGAGGTAGAATTTACACATGATGCAATCTGCTTAAATTATCCTTGAACTCATTAGTAGACAGGTACACCTTACTTTCCTTTGCACTGCACCCCTCAACTATAACAACCACTGATGCTCAGAAATGGGGAATGTGTGTGCAGAGAAAACATATATCACTAGATTCAGACAATGTGTGGTCGCATTGCCTTCTTCCACTTATTACGATGGCTTGAATGTTCATGTATAGTAGAATATGCTAAATCATTCTTTCCTATGGCTGAAAAATTCATTTCATGCAGACACCACATTTTGTTGATCTATTTTTCAGCTGTTAGATACTTTATTTTTATTTTGTTGATCTTTCTTCCAGGCACACTGAGGCATATTTTTAAAAAGAACTGAATACCTTTATCTCAGATGATGTTATATATCAATGTGTGTTTATATTCTGAAATGTAATCTTACACTAATTGATATATGTATCCCTTTTATCACACTAATTTTTAAAACTTCTTTATTACAGTTATTTATTTACATGTGTATGTGT
Source organism: Chionomys nivalis (assembly GCF_950005125.1). NCBI lineage: Eukaryota > Metazoa > Chordata > Mammalia > Rodentia > Cricetidae > Chionomys > Chionomys nivalis. Next base: position 40,212,633 of record NC_080097.1, on the reverse strand, counting down.
GCACATATGCCATGACATTTGTGTGGAGGTCAGAGGAAGTTGATTCTTTCCCACACCTGTGTTCTGGGGAGCAAACTCAGGTTGTCAGCAAGTGCTTTTATCTTCCAGGCAATTGTGATGACCCAACATACATGTTTTGTTTTATGGGGAAATATTTAACAAGTTTTAAAGTGTAATACATTACTATGAATTAGTTAGGTTTTATTTTGTTTTGTTATTTCTCTCTCTCTCTCTCTCTCTCTCTCTCTCTCTTTTGTCAGCTTTATATAAAGCTTTTTTTTTTTTTTTTTTGTCATCTGAGAGGAGGAACCTCAGATGAGAAAGTGTTTTCATCCTGACTGCCTATAGACAAGTCTGTAGGGCTGGTCCTTAAGCTTCTGGGCACTCTCCTGTCTCCAGTTCTCATCTCTCCATAGGATTATATACAAGTGTCACAGCTTCTGCCTTATCTGGGATCTGGGGATCCTCACTCAGGTCAGCATCACACTTGTACGGCAAGTCCTGTTACCAGTGGGCCGTCTTCCCACCCTGGGTCCTAGCTTTTAATGTTTGTATGTATACATGTGAGTGTGGGTATTGGTCATGAAACTAGAAAAGAAACCTCAAGGCGGTGGGAGGAATAGCTATGGAGAAAAGGAAGTGGAAAATAGGACATGCGTGGCATGCAGGTAAAGAAGATATGGGATATCTTACCATTTATTTGTGTCTTCATCATTTCTTTTAGCAATGTTTTATATTCTTAAGTGTAAAGTCTTCCATCTTCATAGTTTAAATTCATCTCTGTTTCTGATGCCATCACAAGATTGTTTCTGCGACAGTTGGTAGTTAGTACATAGAAACACTACTGATTTTTATATGGTGATTTTTTTTTTTTTTATCCTGAAACCTCACTAAATTCACTTATTAGATTTGCTGGGAGCTTGTGTTCTTTCTGTGTGTATTTGTGGTTTTTAGGACTTACAACATCAAGTTACGTTAGTGTTTTCTATCTAATAAAGAAACATAAATTTTGTTTAAGGTAGACATCACAGTTAGCATTCAATTGCAGTTTTTTTGCAATGATGCACATTGTCATTTCTCTTGGGTGAAGGCCTAGGGGCAGAACTGCTGGTTCATACGGCAACTATGAATTGTTTTCCAAGGCAACTGGTCTATTTCACAGCCTCACCACTAGTCCACCAGACTGCTCCTTTCTCCACATGCTCATGCTACCCGCTGTTGGATTATAGACTCCCAAATGGGCATGACATTGGCATCTTATTATGATTTCATTTTACATTTTTTTGATCACTAGAGATCTTAACCATCTCCTAATGAATACACTGGCCGTTTTCATATCTACTTTGGGCTCACTGGACAAATTATTTATTGGTCTATTTTTTATTGTTTACTTAAGAGAGCTCTTTATATATTTAGTAAAGATTCAAATTCCTTGAGAGATTAAAGATTATTAAATATTTCTTCTATGCCAAGAAATGTATTTCCACTTTCTTGATCTTATCTTTGGGAACATAAAAGATTTTAATTTGATGAAGTATATCTCTCTATTATTCTTTTGTAGTTTTTGGGTTTTGGCACTTAGTTTTAATGTAAATATGCAGGCAATGCTGTAGTGGAACCATATGAGAAGGAAGACTTCTTGGCTGTGTAATTCTTAATTCTCACTTGTGTGGGATTCAAAATAGATGTGACTTTAGCTCTGATGCAGATGAATCTTGTTTTTAAAACTCCTGCCTCTTCATCTTGATTTACCTGCCCTTGAGAAGGTGACTGAAATGCTCCACATCACACCCTCTCACTCATCTCTGATTCTAGCGTTGACAATTCAGGGTGAGGCTAAGCACACCATCCTTTGGACAGGTACCGCTGGAAACTTCTTCCACCTCTCTTCCTTTAGGCAGGAGTCATTCTAGAAGTGAATTGTTACTTATGTATTTTGCCCCATCACTCTTTCCCTTTCTTGGTTTTGCTCCAGGGAAAGCCTCTTGGATCTGTTTCCTGTGTCTTTCTATCAGGCAAGGATGCTTTAATAATAGCTCTTGGGAGAGAACTATGTGTTGGCCAATCTTTGTGGAGCCCTTTGGAGTTTCTCATTTCCTCAATATCATTCACAGTGCCCTCCCCAGAGAGTCCACTCCACAGACTCTTACTGTTGGACACTCTTCATTGTCAGGAGGGTCTTGACTAGCACTACATGAGGGGTCAAGCTCAGCAATTGTGCCTATTTTCACTGTCCCTCTTCACCAACACTCTGTCCTGCTGGTCTCTTGAGGATGCTGCTTCAGCAAACAAAACACAGGGCACACAGTTAAGTGTGAAGTGTAGAGACACAGTGAGTGGTTTCTTTAGAGTGATGAAGTGTCATCCATAATATTGTTTTCCTGGCAACCCCAAAAGTTTATATTCTCGTGTTTCCCTCAGTTAGCACATGGAAGAATAACTGGTACCCCTGCCTAGTGAGGCAAGAAACGTCTAGAGAGCTTTGCAGTTGGGCAAGCAGAGTGCATCTCTTGGCTGGCTCCTTGCTAAATTTGAACTTAAGAAAGGGAGGAAAAACTCGTTTTGAATAGTTGGGTCCTACTGGCTGCTCTCCCCATTGGTTCATTCGCTTCTCAGGTTTGGATTTAGGGGCAGAGAGGGATGTTCAAGGAATCTGAAAGTTGTTTCTTGTAGGAAACCGGCCACAGCTGTGTATTATATAATGCTTTCTTAGGCTTGACTTGGGGTGGTAGGCTCTCAAAATAGGGAAATATGGAAAATTCTGTCTTGGCCCACAGGTGTAGTAAGGAAGTCCCTGTCATTTTCTTGTAAAGCCATGATGGAATTTGCTTACAATATTAACTCAAGGCATCACTGTGTTCAGCAGAACATGAGCTTGACCGTCGTTGGAGTTTCTCCACGGCGAAAATGACAAGTTACCTTATGCAGCTCCCATACCCTTTTCTCGTTCAAATATTTAATAATAATATATTTTCCACCTTTCAAAGAATGAGGGTCTTCCTCAGATATTTGATTTTAGTTGGCGAGACACGGTCAGGATCAGCTGGACCTGCAAGTCTCCACTGTATGGTCTCACATCTCTTCCTAACTCTCCTACATGTATTGCAGATGTTCTTTGCTGACAATACTGCTAAACATCACTTCCAGTAGGACCCTAGCTTTTCCTCCCCAGTTACTGGTCCTCATAGCTCAGTCCCTGATGTGGATCTCATTCTGAGAAAGTCAAAGGAGCTTGATCACCCAAACGGATGCTCCACAACGGGAGTCAGCCTGCATCCTATGCCTGACTACCAGGCATACTGGCATAAAGAGTGTTCTTACAGCATATTGGCAATTACATCTTAACTTCAAAGCTTCCTCTTCTTAAGACCTGTCCATTCCCACTGTAGCAGACATCCTACCTAAATACAGCACCCCTTCTCTTTGCTAAAAAATGTTTTGTTTTATACAAAAATTTCCCTCTAGAATAGTTTGAAAGAAACATAGGTTAAATTGCCAATGCTTCCATTTCATTTTCCCCGAGATTTTCTTTCAAATGTACCTTGAAGGTGCAAAACTGATTAAATATGTTTGAATCCCACTTCTACATTAAGAATAATGCATTCCGTCAGGCTTTTACTTGGAGGACTTAGAGGGTGCTTAGAGAAGTTGTTTTGCATGAAACCCAGCAGAGATGCTGGACACTTTTCTTTAAAAATTTTCTTCTACTAGAGGTTCCCTAAATATTAGCTTGGAAACATGATTTTTTAAAACCATATCAAATTTAAGTTTAAATTCCCCCTTTTTTTGGTAGAACTTCAATTAAAATAAGCTCTACAGACTCGGCTTAAGGGGTGTAAAAGCTGAGTGTAAAGGAACTTCTTTAAGAGAAAATCACTTAGAATGTTGTAATGATTCACACACTTAACAAGGATTTAAAACTGAGTTTCCCCTGTAATGCATGTAATTTTTTAATACTGATTCACAAGCAGATGTATTTAAAACTAAATTCAGATCTGCTGGTTTTGTGCAGTTTCTGACTGGCATCAGCCCTGACAGCAGCCGGATCACAAGGTTGCGCGATTTTCATGAAGTTCTCTCAGGCCGTCTGTTCTGTCCCCAGCCTTGGCACTTCTTCTCCACACTCTTAAAGATAGTTCTGTTCTGCCTGTGATCTGGTGCTATCGCCTTGAAGTAGAGCCTCCAACAGCTTTCCATGATCACAAAAGCAGTTTTGAACCCATACTGTGCAGGGCTCTGGGGTTCTATGGAGGAGCCTCCCGGGCTGGGGAGATTCAGAGTAAGAAAAGACAGATTCTGACTTAGAGCATCAGGTCCCAGCTTTCACAGTAGCCAGAACAGCTGGGATGGCTTCTAGGCTACTTAGTTTCAGAGTTTTAACAAGATTCTCCCCGATTCAGAAATGATTGGCATTAAAAACAAGGACAACAGGCTGAACAGTGAACAATTTGAGTTTGAGTTGTTTAGTTATGCTGAGGAAAATTGTAGCTCTATGGTTGCTTTTTCATTTTAACAGAAAACAAAACAAAACAAAACAATGTAAGCAAATTCTTTGATATTACTCTAGGAACAAGTTTAGCATCCTTTAGGCAGCCCCTGACACGGATACACTGATAATGTCATTACCTCTTTTCGCCACATGGTGTCACTGTGAACAACTGACCATTTAGACTGATGTTGCCAGTTCACTTCTGGTTCAGGGCTGTGCAAGCCACTGAGACTCTAGCAAGGCAGCTGCAGTAGAAGGTACTCCACTGTCTCTGCGTCATGAGTAGGCAGAGGTATCCCCACTGCCAGTGTCACAGTTCTTGAAAATCAGTTCCTGGGGCCCATGTGAACCTCTCCTCTAAGGCTGCAGAATCTCCGCGAGCAATCTGAGTGGGCAGACCGACTATGTGTTGATTCCTGGAGAAGCAAACCCTTATGTCTCTCTCCCAGTTCCTCTAATTAGAGGTTGGGAACCTTTCTATTTTCCTTTTCTTTTACCATGATGCACCGCCTCCTTAGAGATTGGGTCGTCCCATGCCTCACATCTAACGCTGACTCTTCTGATGTCTTCCAGTGACCACAATACCTTCCTAAAAGTCTGATGTTCCATTTTGGGGCTGCATTCATGTGTTATCAAGATGAGTTTCTGACAGGTTTTTTTGGTTTTTCGAGACAGGGTTTCTCTGTAGCTTTGGTGCCTGTCCCGGAACTAGCTCTTGTAGACCAGGCTGGCCTCGAACTCCCAGAGATCCGCCTGCCTCTGCCTCCCGACCTATGCAAATAAAGAGAAGAAAGAGAAGGTGCACACATAGGAAAGCTTTTTGCTGACATCATATACCATAGATGGAAAACCCTGAAGAGTTCACCAAACAACTCAGAATTCATAGGGACAGTCAAGTATATATGTAACCCACAAAGGCCAGGAGTTTGGGGCTATTGATGTGAGTTGGTAGTACAGGGCTTCCCTAGCATGTGTGAATCCCAGAACTCAGGCCCATGAATAATGAAAAAAAGAAATATATATATACACACACACACACACATACACACAGTGTGTATATATTTACACTCTGACAGTGAGCATTATGAAAAACGATCCTGAGAATCATCTCATTTACAACAACTACAGAAATAAAATATTTTGAGCTAAATGTGGATAGAAAAATATGAACTAGATTGCTATGAGATATTAATAAAAGAAATTGGATATATTGCTGGGAAATGATTCAGGGTTCATAAACTAGAAGAATTCATATAGTTCAATCGTCTATATTACCCACAGTGATCTATATAGTCATGTGATTCCTACCAGAATCCCGAAGTTCTTTTTTTTTAAATATTTTTATTCAAACTCTTTGTTTAAAAATGCTTTTACCTACAGTATGTTTTGATCATATTCTTTTCCTAACCCCAACTCCTCCAGACCCTAACTCACTACCCACCAAACTTCATATGCTGTCTCTCTCTCTCAAAAACAAACAAACAAAACAAAGGTCAAACAAACAAAACTCCAAATATTATCTGAAATCAGCTTACTAACTAGTGTGATTCCGTTAAGATTTTTCAGACACTCTTTGCTTTGGTTAATATTGTAAAGTTCAAAAGAAACTATGGACAGATGGTAACTGTGGTTCCTATTAGCATACCGGAGTGTTCTCTCAGTTTCTCTCAGTTTAACAAATACCTTCTACACGGTCCATGCTGGCATCCTGGCTCTTCTCACCTTGCCACCTACCTTGAACTTCTCTAGTTCATGGGCTTCTCATTCCAATATAATCCTTCTATCTCAGCAATGTGCTCTCCTGGTCCCTTTCTCTTGACCACCTTTCTTTTGCTCTCTTTTGCCCCCCTGACCCCATGGCCCAGATCAGTCTACTGGCCATGTTTAGTCCACTACTTTTTCTCTCTGCTCTAGACTCTTCCAGATGCCTCTGACCATACTGTCCCTAATATCCACAATAAAATCCCTCTTCTCAAACATTGGAGTGGTCATGTCCTCACTTTATACATCTTGTGCCAAAACTCTCACTTTATACAAATATCCTCACTCTGCCTCCTCTACCCCACCTCACCCCACCCCTGCTTACTCTGTTAACCCCCCTTATTCCCCTCCTCTTCTTTAATATCATATTTATTCTGCTATCTCTCCAATTATGTTCTTAATTGGATTATAGGATAGTAGGCATTTTAAAAATAATAAAATTACATAAAATAAAATATAATAAGATAAAACAAAAACCAACACACTGGAATTGGACAAAACAAACAGAAAGAAAAGAACACAAGAAAAGGCACAAGAATCAGAGACCCACTCATTCACACACCCAGGAGCCCCATAAAAACACTAAACTGTGAGCCATAATCTACACACTGAGGACCTGGTGCTGATGTGCAGGCCCCGTGCATGCTGCCCCGTCTCTGTGAGTTCACGTGAACTTTGATCCATGTTGATGCAGAGAGCCCTCTTTTCTTGGTGTCCTCCATCCCCTTTGGGTCTTGCACTGTTTCCACCTCCTCTTCTGTGGGGTTCCCTGAACCCCGAGGAGAAGAAGCAAAGCCCCTCTTATACAAATAGAATAAGAGTCCTAAAATTCATACGGAATCACAGATAATATCCAGGATGATCTCGTGAGCAACAGAAACAAAACTAGAGCTTTGCTTCACACAGTGTTCTGATCAAATCACAGAGCAAGAGTGACCGCACCAGGATGATTCTGCCATGACAACAGGCTCATCAACCAATGGCAAAGAAAGAAAAGGGAACAGACATTATCATCATCATCATTATTATTTACTTTGCAGTTCTTTTGTTTATCCATTATATATGGCTTCTGGTTTTGTGTTTTTAGGGCATTCCTTGTGTACAAACTTGTGTTTCTGTGTGTCTACCTGTGTATCTTCTGCTTTTTCTTTGGCTCCTTTTCTTCTGTTTATTTTGTCCTATTTTGACTTATTTGGTTTTGTTTTATCTTATTTTATTATTATTCTTTATGTATTTATTTATTTTCTGACAAGAGACAGAAAGGGTGTGGACTCTGACAGAAGGGAAGGTGAGGGGAATCTTGGAGGAGGTGTGGAAGCATCAACCATAGGACTATGTTGTATGAATTATTGTATGAGTATGTTATATGGGTTATTTTCAACAAGAGAAAAAAGAAGAAAAAGGAGCCCAGAAATGAACCCATGCATATGTGATAATTGATTGTGGACAAAGATGCCAGATAAAAACATCAAGAAAGTAGCAACCTGTTCACTAAATGGTGATAAAATAACATAGACATGCAGAAGAATGTCACTGGGCTCTTACTGTGCGCCGCATTGAAAACAGTCAACTCAAAATGAATTAAATGCTTGTGATATGAAACTGTAATACTTCTATAAGAGAATATAATGGAGAAGATCTACATCGTGGGCAGGGCATTTGGGGCCATAACCCCAAGGACACAGGCAGTAAAAGCAAACACAGATAAAAATGAGAACTTATGACTAGGCCGGCAAAGTGAAGACAGAATGGGGTGTCAGCAAACTGTGCATCTGATATGGGGTTGATGCCCCAAAGATGTAAAAAGAGATTAATCCAGTTTTAGAATGACCAAAGGTCTCAACCAGACAGTTCTTAAAAGATGAGGGTTAACACATATACAAAAATGTTCATCACTATTCCAAAGGGAGATGCAGATTAAGGCCACAATGAAATACCATTTCCATTTATCATTATCACAAAGACCAAAGATCAATAAAATGCATGAAAAAATGTTTGAGATCCTCAATCGTGAAAGAAATGCAAACCAAGCTAAGTTGAGATTCCATCTGACCTCAGCAAGAGTGGTTATTGTCAAGGAGACGGGTGACAGCAAATCCTGGTGAAGAGGAGGGAAGAGAGGAACACTCAGAACACGGCTGATGTGAGTGCAAACTACACAGACACCATGGAAATCGGCATGGGGCAATCCAGAGAGAGCACTCCCACGCAATGCCGCTATACTGCTCCTAGGTGGAGCAGAAGGAATTTAAGTCAGACTCTGATTTGACACATGTCAGGCTTGGAAGTGGTTACAAAACCACTGGAGGCAAAAAGACAAATACTTGTGAGCATGCAGAGAGAAGAGAATCCCTAAACACTGCTGGTGAGACTGTTAATTTGTGTGTTCATTTATGGAAGGCAGTGTGGAAGCTCCCCATAAAACTAAAAATAAACGTTTTATGGAATGTTGAGTTGATATCCTTGGGAGCCCTGCTCTTTTCTGAAGGTAAGTGGAGGAGGAGTGAATCTGGTGGTAAGGAAGGGAGAGGGGGAAGAGAAGAGAGGGGGAACTTTGTTTGGGTTTTAATGCAAGAGAGAAGAATTTTAAAAAAAGAAAGGATCACAGCATTAGGAAGGTGGAGAACCATGGTGCCAAAGGAAATGTGGGTGTGTACTCACCTTGATCTTTCTGCTTTCAAAAATGTGTCTTTAGCAACAACGTGGATGACATCATACTGAGTAGAACAGGCCAGACACAGGAAGACAAATATATACACTCATTCATGTGTAAAACTACACTAATCCATCTCGAATAAGCAGAGTGCCCTGGTGAGGGCAAAGGTGGGAGGGTGGGAGAAGGACAATTGCAGGGAGGTAGAAAAACTTCACGTGGACAGGAGGGTTGAGGCCTAGTTATTCTGAGCTACACTCAGTGTGGTAAACATGGTACAGTAATGTTTGTATTGACTTTCAGGTGCAGTATCAGATTCGATATTGTGTCTATGTGGTTTATTAAAGAGGCGGGGTAAGAAGAACAGATTGTTACTGTGAGAGAAAGAGCTGGAGAATAAAGATAGAAGCTTAGGTAAGGTCTCTATACCTTTATGTGGGGAAGCAGCCAGGTGTCACTTTTGCCTGGTGCTCAGTTGATCCCTGTTGTTTGTGCCCTGCTAGGTAGGTAGTAGCTTCTAGAACACAGATGTCGTAAGAACAAGGGGCTGGAGAGAAACCAAGCTGATGGAACCAGGGCTGGATACACTGTGGATAGAGAAATGGCTGGAGCAGCACTGTGTGTGAAGATGAGGGCAGAAGGGCAACATGGGAACTGGAAGCTGAGATTCTCTAAGGGTGCCTCAGAGTAGGCCGCCATGTTACTCTCTGGACAAGTGATAATTTGGGAGCAGTGTGGGACATGAGAGTTGTGCTGAACATGGGGTAGTCTCACTGAGGGGAGCAACTGTTCTCAGAAAAGAACCATTGGGCATTGGATATATATCTCAGAAATAACACTAGAATCGACAAACAGGGTAATATAAAGTTGAAAAGCTTCTACACATCAAAACAAATAACTGCCAGAGTAAAGATACAGCCTACCGAATGGGGGAAAATCTTTGCCAAGCACACACATCAGACAAGGGACTAATATTGGCGATATATAAAGAACCATAAGAATTAAATACCCAAAATCCAAGTCATTGAATCAATAAATGGGCTAAAGAACCAAATTGATAGATCTCTAAAGAAGGAATATAAATGGCGAATACTTGAAAAAGAGTTTCAACATCCTCAGCCATCAGAGAAATGCAAATTAGAGCTTCTGAGAGATTATCCATCTCATCCCGTCTGAATGGCCATCATCAAGAGAACAAACGACAACAATTCCTGGCAGAGAACTCTCATTCATGGCTCGGAGGAATATCGGTGCAGTCAATATGGAAATCAGTGCAGGGGCTTCTCAAATAACTAAAAATATGCGCCTCATATGATCCAGCTATACCAGTCTGGATCTATACTTGGCAGACTCTAAATTACCATAGCACAGAGATTCTTGCAGAGTAATACTTATTGCTGCACTATTCAAAATAGCTAAGAAATGAAGCCAGTCTAGATGTCCATCAAGAAATAAAAAGGAAATGTGATACACATCTAAGATAGAACTTTAGATGTAAAGAAAAATGAAATCATGCCATTTGCATGAACAGACCTGGAGATCATTATGTGAAGGGAATTCATCCCATCGGACAAACGGCACATGCTCTTCTCTCATCTGCAGAACCTGCATGTATGTGTACACGTGTGCGTTTGTGTTTAGGTCATGAAATGGGAAGGGAAAAGTGAGGGATAAAGAAAAAAAGAGGTTAATGTAATGGGTGTGATAGGAAAGCAGAAGGGGCTGCTGTGGAGGAGCAAAGGAATCAGCAGAGGAGAGCCGGGGGAGGGAGGCAGTGAGGGAGGGGGAGACAGGGGAGAGGGAGACCAACAAAGTCCACGTGAAAATGCCACAGTGAAGCCTGCTCCTTTGTGTGCTGGCTTTAAAAATGAACAAATAAGGTAGTTTCTATTTCAGAGGTGCTAAGTGATTTTGTTCCAGAAAATTTCACCGAAAACATTAAGTCTCTGAGATGATGGATAGATCAATTAACTTGACTTAATCCTTCAATATTGTATCCATAAATGACAAAGTCGTTTTGTGCCATATAAATATATGCAACTCTTATTTGTCGACTTATAATTAATTTTTTTGAAAGACTAATCTCTTGTTGTGGGTTATAAATGATTTCCCGAGTCTTCCTTGGGAACTCGTTCTGATAGAAAGAGAAGTCAAGGAAACGATGTGTGGAGTCTGAGGACATGGATAGTATGGAGGTATGGGAAGTGGGGATTGTAGGGCAGGAACACAGATGCATACTGGGAAATTGGGAGAAGCCTAGACACATTTTACATCATAGTTTGCTTGGCACAGTTGCTGAACTTCCAGCTTAGTATGTGGGAAAGTAGAGGCGTGCCTTTGTGTCTTAACATTCGTATGAAGCTGCAAGCCTTGGTTTCTTCATTGTCTTCTGGCTGAGGTTGTCCAAGTATTGGCTGATTTGCCACATGCATTATTTCCTATTCCTTGAGAATCCTGTTGATTGTGCCTCTTTCTCAGCCATTGAGAATCTTTCCCAGGGCAGGATAGAATTGCAAGGGATAATGGCTTGGGATCCTTGGGTGAAGAGGGACTATGGAACGGTTGTTGAAGCATCCTTTCTTGTTGCTCACAAGCGATCCTACACTGAGATGCAATATTGTGTATCTTTTAAGCTGTCCAAGGAGGACAAACGATATGAGGAAGTCAACATGTGGAGGGGCATGGCAATGCTCAGAACTCTCGAAGGTACACATGGCCCTCGGTACTATCAGCTGAATGAATCAACAATAATTATGGGTTCTTTTCTCTTGCCTTCATGGCCCCTATTATTCCTTGAATATCTGTAGATGATCCTGCAGATTAAAATTTTGATTATTATTTTGTCAAAAACCTTATGAATGACTTCTTGACTTTTTTCCTTGGGAATTTGTTATTATAGAAAGAGAAGTCCAGGATACGATTTGTGAAATGTAAGGAGGGAGATTGAATGGATATGCAGGAAGAAGTACTTTATGACTCTGGGCACTCCAAAGCACTTCCAGAATTATTCTGAAGGATTCTGATGCTTGAGGTCTGACAACCTATTCTCAGCCAGTTGCACTCTGAACCGTTGGTCATGCTTGTCTATGCACAGTTTACCTAGAGTCAGAGCCAGGGATCTCTCATTGTTGTAGCTTCCTTGGCCTCCTCTCTGTTCTCCTGACCAGAGGGTCTCTATGAAGCCGCAACAGTTGCAGCTGGGATATACGGATGCCCTCTCTAGCTAAACTTTCGCTTCTCCTCCAGAGAAAACGGCAACCAAGAGCTGCAGTGGGAGAAGAAACCAGAGTTCCATCCATTCTTGTTCCACGTCATAGAGAATACTGAGGGCTTAGGCTTAGGAAAACTCTAAAAGAACAGGATTTCCTGAGTCTGTGTAAAGACCCCTTACTTTATCAGTCGCTAAGCAGAGAAGTGGAGCCTAGGAGATCCAGTTTTGATAATCAGAGGAGCTGAGCAACTAGCCCTTCGTAGGAAGTCTATGGCCCAAACTGCAGAGCTTAATTTTGGCTATTTTAGTATTTTTATTTTAATTTCTTTAATTTTGTTCATTTATTGCGTGTGTGTGTGTGTGAAACATATAAAGGTCTGAGAATACCGCAGGAGTCATTTTTCTCCTTCTGCTGTGACTGAGCTCAGGTCTTCAGGCTTGGGGACATGTGACTTCACCCACGGAGCCATCTCACCAGCCCCAACTGCAAAGCCTTGTGGGAACGGCCAGCAGTTCTTAGATCCCAGAGGCACTGTGTTAGGCGTTTTCAATATGTGAGAATATCCCATATCCCAGTCATCAGAGAGGGTTTATGGTGCGGATTCCTGGTTGTCTTCCGTGCCAGGTGAGCCAGAGTGGCCCTAGGATTCTTATCATAGTCACTAAGTAATAAATGAGCTGGGGGCTGTCCTTGAAGTTTATATTCTAAGTTTGAAGAATAAGCTTTGAAAAAGTATTCCTAAGTTCAATGTTAATTTTGGTTTGAATACCATGGCAGGCAGAATGAAACTTCTCATGACCTGTGCCCTTGTCATCTACCCTTGTGACGACAGAGTATCACCTCTAATTTCTAATAATAAGGCAAACGGACTTCCATGTCCTAGATGATGTAACATTATATACAAGAGAAAGGAATCTGCAGGGATAACGAAGTTCTTCATCATTTTCTGTAATTGATGGGGTAATTCATTTGGCGGGTCTCAATTGAACCCGTTAGAAGCAGGCAGAGGGAAAGGCTACAGTAGAAGCTATCCTTCTAATGCCCTTAAAGAAGAGCCATGGTATAACGTGGGAAATACATGCAGTGGTTGGGCAGCCTTCGGGAGAAAGGGACAGCCTAAGAACCACAGACCTCGAGCTCAGTCAGCGTCCTGAGAGTTCCAGAGAGAAGCTAGGATCTCAGTTCAGGGTGCAGCGGCTGTCAGTCTCATGCTACTTCCTGTGAGCCTCTGAGAAGAGGAACCAGAATTGAGCTGGACCCTGTGCTCAGAGAGAGGAAGCCTGAGGTAGGACCTGCTCTTAGCAGCAGTAGGTAGATAGAAGATGTCTCGTTTCTCAAGTGTTGTAAGAGAAGCATCATCACCCCATTTGATTCACAGCCCACACCAGCTGTCTTCATATCAGGGTCCAGGGACCAGTGAGGAACAAACAGAGAACCTTTACAAGAAGTACATGGATGCAGAAATTGTCAAGAACATCCGTTTTCCCAGGCTTGACCAAATCCACAGCTGTTTGCCGTGGTTGGCTGGAAGGTATCTACACTGCATGCAGTCGTCTAAGTTCCTTTTTCTGAACTTCACTTTCCCATCTGTTATTCCATACATTTCTGTTGAGAAGGGTGTGTTTTCACATGTAAGATTTTTCTGAAATCTTTCCACTGTGCACTTTTCAGAGATGTAAAGATCATTGCTATTGATGATGTCTTTACTCTATGAAACTTTAGGGCTGGAGAGATGGCTCAGCCATTTGCTTTTTTTTTTGCTTATTTTAAAATTTTTTTTTTATTTCTTAAAGATTTCTGCCTCTTCCCCGCCACCGCCTCCCATTTCCCTCCCCCTCCCCCGATCAAGTCCCCCTCCCTCATCAGCCCAAAGAGCAATCAGGGTTCCCTGCCCTGTGGGAAGTCCAAGGACCACCCACCTCCATCCAGGTCTAGTAAGGTGAGCATCCAAACTGCCTAGGCTCCCACAAAGCCATTACGTGCAATAGGATCAAAAACCCATTGCCATTGTTCTTGAGTTCTCAGTAGTCCTCATTGTCCGCTATGTTCAGCGAGTCCGGTTTTATCCCATGCTTTTTCAGACCCGGGCCAGCTGGCCTTGGTGAGTTCCTGATAGAACATCCCCATTGTCTCAGTGTGTGGGTGCACCCCTGGTGGTCCTGAGTTCCTTGCTCGTGCTCTCTCTCCTTTTGCTCCTGATTTGGACCTTGAGATTTCAGTCCGGTGCTCCAATGTGGGTCTCTGTCTCTGTCTCCTTTCATCACCTGATAAAAGGAGACAGAGTCAGTCATCTGTTTTTGACTTACAACCAAAACTCTATTTGTCTGCTGTGGGATTGGTGCCTCTCTCTGTCTTTTCAAAGATCTATGTGGGGTTATAAATAAGGCTTTGGGAAATGGTGTTTATGCTTCCGTTGTGACACACTGCACTCAAGTATATTGTAAAGCAGGCTAGCAGGAAAGATCTCTTATGCCCTCTTTCGTTTTGGGTGTCTGTGGTATGTCCTTGGAAGAGGCATGTGGAAGAAAGCACAGAGAATGTCCCCACACTGTCCTCTCTCTAGGATCTAGTGGCAGCAGTGTCGGCAGAAGGTGTGACTGGGCTCAAGTCTGAGGGAAGAGGAAAACCTACTAGAATGCTAGGGTTAAGCTTCGGATGTTGAGTAGTGAAGGCTTGTTCTGTTCATTTGGCAATTTCATGCAGAAATCTGTTTCCAGAGCTCAGTGTCTGTGTTAGAATTTAGAAAAAGATGCTGGGACAGGTGTTCAGACTTTTATTTGAATTGAAAAATTAGATTTTTTTTTGACAAAAAGCTAATTGGACTTGATCGATTGGTTTGGTAATGAGGACTTTGGTTTTGCCAATTATATTTTATGAAGGGATAACTTTATAAACTGAAGGCACCGACTCTGCAGTTCTGAAATTTAGAGAAATGGATTTAATATTTGAAGTGCTTTAATTAAAATATTATATGATAATGGGGTTTTTAACTAGCAATATTTTTTATTTTCTAAATTTTTTCTATGATGGGCCACACAAAATGCTTTCACCTGAAAGAATAAGGGGACTATTCAATATGCCTTGGCGAATCCTGGCTACTCATGCCTTTTGTGTGTCTGTATGAATGTTAGGATTTTTTTTCCTAATGATATAAAGAACATATTGGAATTTCATTAAGACTGCATTGAACCTGTAGATCTCATTTTGTTATAAAGCTGGTAATTCTGCCAGCCCCTGAGCATGAGAGAGCTTTCCATCTTCCTGGGCCTTTCTCATTTCTTCATAGTTTCCAAGTTTTATTATTGTGGAGGTCTTTTATCTCCTTGATTAGGCTTATTTCTAAATACATGGGGCTTTTCCTGAAGCTATTGTGAATTATATTTCTCTCCCCAGATTTTTTTTTTTTTTTGGCAAATTCAGAAAAGTTGATTTTCGTATGTTAATTTTGTATCCTGCTACTTTGCTGAAGTATCTATCAGATCTAAGAGTTTTCATGTTAGGGCCTTTTAACTATAGAATCCTGTCATCTGAAAATGGGGAGAGTTTGATTTCTTCCCTTCCTGTGTATCCTTCCCAAGGCTTTTTATTGCCTCACTGCTTCTCTAAGTTAAGACTTGAGTTCCTCAAAAACTATAGTTTTTCACTTTCGTTTGACTCTTAGCAGTTGTTAATCTCCCCTCCCCATTTCTCCAGTGACATCATGGATATTCAAAAGTGTATTGTTTAATCTCCAGATTTTTGCATAATTTCTGTGCTTCCTTCTGCTACCGATTTCTAGTTTTATTCCGCGACAATAGTTGCAAGCCATTGCTTCATTCCTTTTGTACTTTTTAGATTTCTTAATGGCCTAAAATATGGTATATTTTAGAGAAAGTTTCAGGGTATGCTGAGAAGATTGTGTGCTCAGTAGCTGTGAGAGGGAAGTCTATTCAAGCTGTGATGGAAATTAACTCTGAGGTTTCTTTTAGTTTTTAGTCTTGATGATCCATATGTTGATGAGTGGGGTATTGAAGGCACCCACTATTATAAGGCCGTGTCTTTCCTTTTATGTCCATTAATGTTTACTTGATGAATTGGGAGCCCCAGCATTTGGTGTATCTATTTACCATTGTTATATGTTCTTTTTTTTTTGAAAAATAAATTTTTATTGATTATTCGTAGATTTCACATCATGCATCCTGATCCCACTCATCTCTCCACCCCCTTCCACCCTTGAAATCCACCCCCAATTTAGAAGAAAAACCAAAATCCAAGCAAAGCAGAGCAGCAGCAGCAGCAGCAACAACAACAAAACAAACAAAAGGAGAAGAATCTCATTTTGGAAGCTGTAGTGCGACTCCTTGAGTTACACCATTAACCCTTTCGTTCTTTCATCTTTACTCCCAAGTGTTCATTGCCTTGAGTCATTGGTTCAAGGTCTCTGGCATCTACCACACTATCAGTAATGAGCTCTTTCTGGGGATCCTCTTAGATAGGATGTTGTTATCCTGTGTCTTGGGAATTCTGCTGTTTTGCATCTGTAGGTTAATCTTCTGCATATGCTTCAACAGTTCATAGATGTGATGGATGCTGGGGTGGGCCAGCTCAGCCCTGGTTCTGGGTCTGGATGGTAGCTGGGCTGCTTAGCATGCCAGCTTTCCCCCATTGTCACCCCCCGGGTGAGCTCTCCAGTTCTGCCTCAGCTAGCCTACCCAATGCAGCCTACAGTAAGGAGTGGGGCCGGTTCTCTTGATCTCAGGCCCTTGAGCCTGGCTCACATCCACCCACACTACCAGGACCAGCTCCACTATTTTGCCCAGGCAAAGTACAGGGCCCTCTTTCTCTTGATTGCTATAGGAGGCAGATGAGCGGGGTGGGGGATGTGGGTGTAGGGGAATGCTGGGTCAGCTCTCCTACTCTCATGCCCTTTGGGCTGGTTCCCCTGTGTCCCTAGCAACATGGTTAGCTCTAGTATGCTGTCCTGGCGGGGTGCAGGGTGTGCTCGCCTGTGTGCTGCAGCTGGTGAGGGGCAGGGCTAGCTCTCTTACTCTCATGACATCTGTGCTAATTCTCTCGTCTGCCTCAGGTAACACAGGGCATGGGTGGGGCATGTTTGCCCCGCCCATGCCACCACAGAGCAGACAAGGAGGACCGGGGTAGTTCTGCTGTTCTCGCACCCGCAGGGCCAGGTCACCTGTGTCTCAGACAACTAGGTTAGCTCTAGTGTGCTGCCCAGGCAAGGTGCACACCTGAGGTGAGGGGTATAGCCTTTGGTGGCAACTTAGGCCACAGCCATCAATATAGACCCTGAGACCATGGATCAAGACATGGTTTTAGGCTACAGTAGGGCTCAGATATCACCATAGCTCTAGGTGGCACAGGCTACCCTCAGCAGGCAGCATGACTCTTAGACACCAACATGGCCTTAGAGGGCAGCCCTGACCCTTGGAATCCACATGAACTTCAAGGGTTTCAGGAGCTATGGCATCAACTCAGACCCTGGTTGCTGTAGGGCAACAGGCCCAGACATGGCCCTCAGCAGCAGCCCTAGCCCTAATGACACCCTGGCTCCAGCTAACGGTGCTGGCCACTCAACTTGGCATGGTCCTAGTGATGGCAGAGGCCTCAGGCACCAACATGGTCACAGGCTGTGGCCTAGACCCTGGGCATCTTACGTGGCCTTTAGTGGCACCATGGGCCACTTGATATCAACAGAGACCCTGGCTCGGGTAGGTCTAAGGACCCAAATGTTGGTCCTTGGCAGCGACCTGACCCAGATGTCACCATGCCTCAGGTGGCAGTTCAGGCCACTCAGATCGCCATGGCCCCTGCGGCAGCATGGTCTTTGCACACCTACCTGGCCCCACATGGCCAAAGCCCTGACCATAGGCCTCTGCATGGCCCTCAGTGGTAAGAGGAGCCACAGACATCAGCTCATGCCTCCTCAGCAGCTTCAGGGCCTTGGACGAAAATTGGTCCTTGGGAATAGCCCAGGCCCGGACATCACCTTGGACACAGGTGCCAAGGAGGCCATTCACATTAGTGTGTTCCTCACCACCCTGACCTCTTCAGACCTTCCTCTCTCCCCAGATCGCCCCTCTCTCTCTTTCACTTCCCCATCCTGTACTTGTTTACCGTAACGGTGTCTGACTGGCCCCACACCATAGGCCCCGGGAGGTTATTGGATGAGTCGCGTCCCCAATAGGGTGGAACTGCCATTGTTGCTATATGATGGCCCAGGGCTAGAGTCCCTTAGTGACTCCTGGTTGGGTCCTGTCCCTGCCAGATGCACAGCATGGCACGGAGCTGTTGCTCTGTTCTATGTTATTGATGAATTGTTCTCTTAATTCAAATGTAGCAACCTTCCTTGTCTGATTTGGTTTGAAGTCTTCTTTCTGAGGTATTAGAATATTATACCAGCTCATTTTGGGTTTCTATTTGCTTGATAGGTTGACCTCTACCTTTTGATTCACCGTCTATGGGAGAGTTGCAACGATATGTGTTTCTTGGAGAAAATAGGTGAATTTGGTATTTTATTTGTCATATTGTCTGTTTCTTTTTGAGAGTGTGTTGAAGCCAGTCATTTTCTTTTAAGATTACTACTAGTAGGTATTTGCTACTCATTTAGTGTGTGTGGTTGTTTTGCTGACTGTTTGGATTGTCGCTAGATTTATTCCTCTCCTGTCGGTGTTAAGGGGTTGCCAACTTACTGTGTGTGATCTTCGTAGGCTGTTGAGTTTAGGGATGAACCGTTAAGTACAAGCTTGAAGAAGAGACCGTCCCTGCCCAGTAGTGGCTGAAGTTAGTGGGAACTGCGAGGCAAGGGCTCCCACCACCCTTCTCTAGCTGCATCTCAGGGAGAAGCGCTCACTGGAGAGTGGCGGGCTGTGAGGTATGTATGGGGATGTTCAGTTCAAAGGCAATTTGTTTACACAGCACTGGAGCCCTGTAGACCCACAAATCTAATTTTGTTGGCTTGGACTGGGGTCACAGACTGTGCCTTGTCTATCAGCAGAGTTTGCTTGAGGCAACATCACATGGAGGGGAAGAATTCAAATGCTGTCCCAAGTCAGAAATACTGATGGGTACTCAGATATTTAAAAATCTACTATACTTATGTTTCTCTTTGCTTTTATGTCTTAATCTTCACTCACTCTTGTGACAGTTTTTTTTTTAAGTTTTTATATTTCTTGATTGGGTTTTATGATCATTCTGTATGTTTCTGTACCAATTCCATTGGGTCGTCTCTACTATTTTTCCTATATACTCATATTCTTCCCCTTTGTTCCTAACTCATTTCCACTCTTCCTCTGTCCCACTTTCTCACAAATGAAATGAAACCCACAAATCAGTCTATCATATAACACAATTATATCCTTCCTGCTCGTTTCATAAATGGATTGTGAGGTCAACATCTCACTGAGATTCTTGCAAATTCACATTTACTGCAGTGCTATTAACTGTTGCTAAGTTATGGAATCAGCCTCAGTATCTGTCAGTAAGGAATGGGTAAGGAAAATGCGTTATATATAAATACACACATACACAATGGTGTTTTAGTTACATGTAATGAATGATAAAATTATAACATAGGTAGAAAAATGGGAGAGTATAATATTAAGCATATTAAGTGTCTCTGAAAACAAATACTATATGTTTGTCCTAATTTTGCATCCTAGACTTTATAGAGATACTTGAAATCATACATTAGATATGAAAGCTGAAGTATAGCTGTCTAGAAATATAAACAGTACTATCAGAAAGGGGAGGGTGGAAGGAAGGGGTGGAGAATATAAGAGAGGAATATGCCCCAAATCCACTGTGTGTGTGTGCTCCTGTGTGGGGATATGTCCTTCCCCCAAAATCTCTTAAAGTGATCTATAGAATAACAGAGATCTATTTAGATCAGGGAAGAATCGTGCAAAAGGGAAGGATAAAAATTATACTTTTATTTAATTTGAAGATAGGGCAGCAGGACACACTTCTGGGTGTCATTCAGAAAATGGAGCTTCTAAATGATTTCAGGTGCAGTTTATAAATGCTCCCTGGAGCAGAGTAAAGCTCTAAATGCCAATCAGTGGTAAATTCTTCATGAAGCGTGAGGAATTTACGTTAGGCTTGATAGGTTTGTTTAATTTTACACCCCTCCTGGTACACCCCTCCCGGGACATCCTCGCTGTTGTCTACTGTGAAATGATTTGCTCATCGGCTTGGAAGAGAAGCTAAAGGGTTACCAGGGAGACGCAGAGGCACACAACTTGGCTGTGAAGTTTTCAAGTTTCCCAGAGTGAACAACTTCATGGAAATCTTATGGAGCCCAGAGATGAGAAATTTAAGGAGCATTCTGCCCCCCAGGTGTTGCTGCCGGTCTCTGACACAGAAGCTTCCAGTATTCCTGTTCCATCAGTGTTGGTGTAGTCAAACGTGGGCTTTCACCCTCGACAGACAGATCCTGGAATTAATGTATTAACATATTTCAGTGTTGGCCCTCTTTGATTTCCATCTGTAGTCGTAGAAAGCTTGATAGGTTATGGTTTAAAGAACGCTTAGGGACAAACATGATTATGAAGTATTGTCACTTTATTCTTTACTCTCAATATATTAGTCCATAGTCAACACATCACAGTGATCTAGATCACACATAAATTATCCTGTCTCTTTGGATACTACATACAAAATTCTTAGCACTGGGCCAGGTAAACAGGCTCCATTTAAATAAAAGTTTCATCATTTTGATGTGATGACGTAGAATAAAAGGGGGAAGATTACCAGGGCATCTGTTTTTCTTCAGGAAAAAAAATCACACATGAAATTATAGATATTTACCATGTGTGCCATGATGTTTATATGCAGACATAGAGTGGAAAAACCAAACCCACGTCTTTACTACTTGCCATAGTTATTGTTTCGTGGTGAGGACACTTAAAATCGTTTCTCAGCATTTTTAAAGGAAACAATGTATTGTTCATTATATCTAGTCGCCATGTATTATGTAAGTCACCATGTAGATGTCCTAGTCACCATGTAAGAACTTGTGAGCTCTTATAAACTTCATGTTTGAGAGTTAAAGAGGGGCAGGTGAGGTGGCTTACACTTGGAATCCATGCACTCAGGAATTTGGTGCAAATTGATTGCTGTGTCTTTATGCTCAGCCTGGGCCGCACAGTGCTGCAGTCCTCTGAGAATGACAGGCCTCTCTCAACCTAGATGGGCTTGACTCAGGGACTGTGATGCCAGAGAGTCAACAGGGACCAGAAATCATCCCAGGCAGTGACTCTCAAGTTGGCTGTCCTGTGCAAATGAAGACGTAAACGAAGAAGAATTAAGATGAGGATGGAGGAGGAGTGAGCAAGTTTGTTAATGCAGTTGGAAAGATTAAGAATCCTGTGGCTAGGGAGTTCATAAGGTAAGCCTAGGTAGGAGCTTTTTATAGGACTTACGGCAGAAATGGTACGAAGAATGAGGTAGTTTCTATAGAGTTTGGTTAATTCTTTGTTCACATATGGTCTGAGCAAATGCGTGGATGGGTGGCTCACATGCTTTGTGGAAGTCCTCCTGGCCTACCTGGGAAGTTATCACACACGGTTTGCACAGTCACTGAAGTGGCCAGACATCGATGTTACCCTTGTTTATGCTTTCTGTCACTTTGACATGGTTGTCAGCCACTGACCTTCTGCTAGCCATCAATTAAGCCACGTCTTAAATTATGTATTAACTATTTTTCTCAGGTCACATGACCAGCTTGTTGTTTAAAGTCTTTACTGCCAATGGGAGAGAATGCTTACCACAGCTGCGAAGATGTGGCTGTAGATCCTTGTCTGTGAGACAGTCTGGAGTAGTTTCCTTCCTGGAATAGGTGAAGACATTTTAGAAGTGCCCAGTGTATTGCTGGTATCAACGAGCCTGTGGGAAAAGGCTTGCATGTGTCATACATATTTTCTTTGAACTGAGGGGCAGGGTGATTCCTCCGGGAGGCAGCTGGAGCCTGCTGAGACTGGCTTTATTATCTTCCCCGACTTCTGTATTTTTCACGTATCAGTTCAGGCAGATCAGGTGCAGCCACAAGCTCTCTTATTTACCTTCCTTGGTGCTGTTGACCTGGTTGTTTTAACTTTACGTTCTGTTTGATACTGGTTAAGACCATAACAATAGTGAGTTCCAGGGTAGCTTGGCCTACCTAGAGTGAGAGTCTGTCTCAACTCACCCACATCCCAAGATAGAAACTGAAGAAAAAAAACAGCGTGTAGAGCAGCAATAATGCTGGGGCCTACTTCAGAAGGACAGATTCGGTCAGTCGGAGGGGGATATGGTCAGAAGGAATCTCAAGTTCAGCATGTTTGTAGTTCTTCTGGAATGGTCTCTCAGGATTCCTTTGCTGGTGTAATATCAATGTTTTGCATTTTGACGTAGAGAATTTGCTCGTAGAAGTTGAAGCAGAAACACTTCATTTGCCCTGATGTATGGATAAGTGCACAGCTGTGCTTATCAAACAACTTGTACTTCTAATACATTGTTCTTTGAGCTCCAGAAAGACACAGTGGCTGTTTCACAATGACTCAGGAAAAACCAAACCAATGATAAAAATATCTAGGTCTGTCTTTTTTTTTTTTTAAACTAACCTATGATGTTATGTTATTAAAAGCTGGGCAGAGAGCTATTTTTAAAAAGATTGTCCATATATTTAAAAGGTGACTGTGGCTGATGGAAAAGGGGGTAGAATACTGTAGGAGCCTGAGCTCCGGAAGGACTGCTGGGAAACTGGGTCTTCTACTTAACAGGGCTGTTGTGTTAATTACTTCACAGCAGCAGCAGGGGCCTGCACAGAATCTCCACCAGAACAAGCCAGTCAATAATCCAGCATGGATGGGGAGGGACTTATGGGTCTCACCCTTAGCTGAGGAGCTTTACCTAGGAAAACTGCTGGGGTAAGGAAGTCAGTTGTCTCCAGGGAAGCGGCCCCTTGTAGGTTGCCCCTGCTTCTGTGGATGGCTCAGCACCTATGCACACACAGGCAGTGCTAACTTTCATAATCATTAGCTTTTGAAAAACGGGCATGATGTAAGGAGCCCCCACTGCAATGGTGGGGTCCTAGGAAGGAGTGTGGGGTGGATATGATCAAAATACAATATGTGTGTTTATGTAATTCTCCAAGAATAAATGTAAAAAAATGCTATCATACTGATTTCTCTCTGTATTTCTGGAACTAGCAATATGTTCTGTCTTACCCATGGTAAGTGCAATCTAAGTATATGTAACTTTTCACCTAAATAAAATCCCAAAGAAATGGAGTTAGTTGTGTATTCCAAATTAGTGAATTGAATTTAGGAATGGATAGCACTCTTCTGAAAACGTTTTTCTTTCTCTGAAAGTTGACCAATTCAGTCAGTACAAGGTGAATTCCTTCCTGAAATAGCCCGAATGTAATTAGCTCACAAGCATCCCGAAATGCCGGCCTACCACCACTAAAGCGAATGCTCCGAGCTTAGGAAGTTGAAAGAACATACCTGAGTTCTTTTGAAATCTTTTTGACAATGATTGTAAACATCTTGCCAACTTAAATTGCATGTTGAGCTGTCTTCCCGAGCTGTCAGCAGGGCTGAGGTGGAGGGAAACAATGCTTAATTAGATTGTAGCTACAAGGCTCTTGCACTTTTCATTAAATTAGTGAAGAATCAACCAGAGTAGCTTGGCATCTTGAAGGCAAAGGAACTCCTTGAGTAACTATAAACCTCTCACTGTGCAAATTGGTGCTTTTTGTTGCAGGAACACAGCGTTAACTTAATAATAAATAGTAGCAACACCCCTTCCTCCACCCCCTCCCCAAAAAAAAAACCTTCAAAAGAATGAAAAACAAAACAACCAACTAGATTTTTCCTGCATACCATGGGGAGTGTGCCCTTGTTTCCTCTGAGCTGAAACATTCCTTCTTGGTGGAAAAGGAGGCTGTGGAAACTCAGAGAGGTCGGGAAACTTGGAAGACTCCCAAGGGTTGGGTAGGCAGTGAACAATTGCTAAAGAGATCATTTTCTGATGAAGCCAACCAGTTGAGCAGGGACTCCAGTGACACAGCCGTCATTCTGTTTATGGCTTTGATGATGCAGCTGCCTCCAAATCACACATGCTCCTGCAGGTAACCCTAATTGCTCCTGTCTTAAATCGCTCTCCACGCAATCTCTGTGTGTGCTTCTTCTCCCTCTGAGTATGTGCACTGGGAGGTCCTTACTGCCTTGGTCATGACCTTAAAGTGGTCTTTTATTTTTCATGTGTGTGTATGTGATGTGGTGTCTATGTGTTTGTGTGTGTGTGTGTGTAACAAGGTATATTTTGGGAGTTAAGTCCATTAAACCTCTCAGGGTTCAGAAAGATTCTCTAAGAGGGTCTGAGAGTAAAAATGAAATAAATTAACTCAAGCATGTTACCTCTGCATGTTCTTTATTCTTTGGGTGAAGAAGCAGAGTGAGAGAAATGATCTCCACCAGGTTTTTAGTTTTTACAGACATAGTTAAAAAAATTCCATAGTCAAAACCAATGATATCCACAGGCATTTCAGAATCACAAAAAAGCAGGTAGAACCTGACAAAGGAGGTGACACCATCTAGGAAGGACCAGCATCCTAGGGGAAGTACCTGACATTCTAAACCATTAGATAAGGTTACTAAATATACTTGAACGCTGGACTCACCCATGCACAGACCTGATTGTTGGTAAGGGTGGGCGTGCTGTCTTCCTATATTTTAGAAATTCCTACAGTGTCTATTAGCAAAGGTAATTGTGAGAGATTAACTTTATGTAGATTTGACTATTAGAACGAAGAGTGAATGCCATCTCTCTAAGGCCCCATGAAAGGTCATTCTGTTGTCTGTACAAGAAGTTTTACACTTCTTAGGCATTTTGGGAATGAATCCCATTTTGAAGGGGAAAAGAGTCATGGTTTCACAAGGTTTGTACAGAAAAGACAGTGACTCTCCAAAAGACAAGTGTTCTCCAAACCCTGAAACCAGGTTCTCCATATGGAGTGCACATATACTTCCCATGGATCTGTCTATTGGTCTTTCAGCTGTGCATTCACTGGATAGTCCTGTGGGCTTATGACACGTGCATGCACATTTTCACGTGTGAGCATGTATGGGCATGTGTGTGCGTGTAGGCCTGGTGCTCATATCTCACTCTTTCTTAATCACACTCTTCTTGGTATGTTGAGGCAGGCCCTCTCAGGCGAGCCCAGAGCTCACCAAAAGGATAGTGTAGTTCTCCAGCTTGCAGCCAGGACCCCCGTTTTTGTCTTCCAAGCACTGTTATTATAGGTGTGTTGCCTATAATACATCTGCATGGGGTCTGGGGTTCTAGACCCTGTCCTCATGCTTGCTGATAGCACACATTTGCTTTAAGCCCCAGCCCCAGTGTGACCATTTCTCTGTGAATACTGATTCACTTTAACCCATGGAAGGAAGGAATTGGGTCTTCAGAGATCACCCCAAGTCTCTAACACTTGAAATTCCTTTGTCAAACTCAGCATGGAGGTGGGTGGTCCTTGGACCTCCCACAGGGCAGAGAAACCTGCTTGCTCTTTGGGCTGAGGAGGAAGGAAGACTTGATTGGGGGAGGGGGAGGGAATGGGAGGTGGTGGCGGGGAAGAGGCAGAAATCTTTAATAATTAAATAAATTAATTAATTAAAAAAAATTTCCACAAGAAAATAAAAAAAAATAATATTTTCTCAAAGTTTTCAGGGTGGTAAATTATAGCACCCCATCTTCAAGCTCCTCTTTGGTTAGGAGACTTAGGCAATTAGAACAAATTTATTGAAGCAGATTTGATACTTATTCTTGCAGCAAAATTTCACCCAAGCTAAGAACAACCACTTAACCATA
Source organism: Chionomys nivalis (assembly GCF_950005125.1). Taxonomy (NCBI): domain Eukaryota; kingdom Metazoa; phylum Chordata; class Mammalia; order Rodentia; family Cricetidae; genus Chionomys; species Chionomys nivalis. The sequence continues at coordinate 40,186,670 of NC_080097.1, read as the reverse complement.
TTGAAAAGCTAATTTAGTTTCAGCCCAGCGAGTTTTGAAATAAGTACTTGTATAATAAAATTTAAATTATGATAGTTGTGTAGAAGTTACTGTATATATATTTATAACTTTGTAATACATGCTATTATGGCTGATTTAATATTCTGTTTATTCCAGCTCACATTAAACTTCTGCTTGTTTAATTTCTTGATCCCTGTCAGTGGTCCCAGGCCATATTTCATCATTTTTGCCTTATATGGTGGGAGTAAAGGGTGGCTTTGGTTCACATAATTTCTAGCTGTGGTAATGATGTATTTTTAACTGCTCATAATTTAGAAAAATGTGCATGTAAATTGTATCTAAGAAATGAAATAATGAAAACAAAGCAGCTGGTGCTGGAATCACAAAAGCAAACGAACCCTTGCTGCTATCCCCGGGGAGCTGCTGGGCGGATGTGCTGAAGACCCCACAGAGTCTGGCCATGGAGATGGAAATAGAGCTAGGGAGTTTTTTAAACTATTATTTACAGTAGTTTGGTCTGGAATGTCCCCAAAAGCAAAAGTAATGTCGTCATGTTCAATCTGAAAAATTATTCATGCCATATGAAGCAAATGGAAATAAAAGTATATATGCATATATGTAAAATAACAACCCTCTCTCTTGGAAAGTCTAAGAAAGAAAATTGTGCTAAGTTCCTAATCAGGTCAGAATCATTCAATCCAAAAATGAATATGAATAGGAATGTCTGGTTTGGGGACTTCAAACTCTACCAGCCAATATTTTAGAGTTGAAATTAGTTTTTGCTTCTGTTTTTATAGACAAGAATTCCCTTTCCATTGGCTCTGAAGGGACCTTATGTATTGGTGAAACATAATTTACCTCTGGATGATTACTTGGTGTTCCCATCTTTGTAGGATTGGTGGTGGCCACTATGCTGACTTTTGCAGGCATCACCCAGGAGACCAGGGTACCACTCTTCTTTCCTACCCAGTCAGGATATGAGCTTTGGGGGTTTCTCCTGCTGCTTTCCTTCTCTCTAGAGCACTCCATTTTACAGAAGAGCAAAGTCTGGTGAATCAACATGGTGTCACCTTCACCTTTCCCTCGCCTTTGTTGTATAAGAAAGTGTCAAAAATTGCCATAGCAACAGAGCCTTTCTTATTCAAGGGATCTTAACCACTCTCAGACACTGTCTAGTGGATACATGATGCTGCCCATTATTTCCCCCTTCCAGTAATGTTTTTCCTCTTGTCGTAAAGTCCCTCATACTTGTATGTATGATGATGCTTATGTTTTTTATAATCTAGCTGGCATTCATTGTGAATCTCAACAACAGGACTTTCTCTGTCAGCATTTTTACTGAAAACACACTGTCAACTCTATCATTAGCTTCATTTTGTAAATTGATTCTCTTTATTGTTATTCATGTTGGATGACAGAAGAAAGGGAAAGGATTCCTACTGAGATAATTGCACTGTTCCCTCTCTGCAGGAAATACAAAATTTCCTTTTATACTTTCCTGCCTACAAGCATGTTACTTCAAAGGGTAGTTCAACAAAGAGTCTACTGTTCAGAAAGCCTGGTGGCATTTTCTGAGCAGCACATGATCCAGCTTTTGAAAAGACAAGGTGATGAATGGCTGGTGCGTTGGTCAGAGAGTTCCCAGAACTGATGTAGCGGTGGTTTAAAGTAGATGCTCTTTAGTGGCCAGCATTGGGACTTTGGAGCTCGTAAGGCAAAAAGCCAGGAATGGTGGCAGCATAAGATACCTGCTTTCTGTGCAGCTCAAGATGAACAAGGGTGCATTTTAACTCTTCCCACCCTCCAGCTTCAGTGCAGATCACCTAGTTACTTAAACAAGGAATGTCAACCCTCCTTACATTGGTGAGGAGGAGGAGGGGGAGAGAGAGAACACAAGAGGTCACACTTGATTGATTTTTGGTCATGATTCTCCTACCCCACCCCCTTCATAAAACTACTACCTAGGGTCAGAATGGTTTTGTTTTTGTGGTCAGCAGTCACTGTTTGAAGAGATGGTACAAACTTGATTTCATGCCCAGGGGTTGGAGACTTGGGGATGGTTTGGAAAATGAGAAGTTTAAAATTGTTGCTCTTAGTTGTACTATGTAGAGATTCGTGAATGTTAGACTTAAAAATGCTTTTCTCCAAAAGGGATGTTGGAGTTTGTGCGTGTGCATGGGTGCTAGAATTGAGCAAGACCCCATGAGTGGACACTCATCATCCTTAGCCCTGCAGACACTGGGCTTCTGAGAGGACAATTTCTGCAGAATTCGGGCAAGTCAAGAAAGATGTCCAAGGAAGTTTCTAGAGTCTTCTAGGAATACGTTTTATATCATGATAGTAGAATACAAGGTTCAATTTCAAAAGTTTGAAGTCCAAGTAGGAATAGCATTTGTTGTTATTGATTTCCAGAGAATTTAAAGAATTCTGAGTCATATACTTGGATTTATTTAGCAGAAAATTAAAAAAAAATACTCAGAAAAGTAAGAATTTGTATTTCAAATGATATTAATTATATCCAGGCTAATATATGGATGGCTGCCCTTGAACTCAGAAAGATCCATTTACCTTTGCCTCTGAATGTTGGGATCAAAGGCCTGTGCCACCAAACGTAGTCATTATTAATTTTTAATGATGACTATTACACAGATTCTGGGACCATGTTTGAAGTATGGGCTTGTACTAAGTTCACAAGGTATTTGTAAATAATGATCTTAAGTACCTGCATCCCTCTGGTACTCCCAGCCATAAGGTCCCCTTCTCACCAGACCTTAGATTTGAGATTGGCGATAGTGATTACTCAGGCATTAGCCTTTCCAGTTGTTCAAGTGTCTAATAATTGATTTTATACACACACAGAGAGACATAAAGACACTAATCCACACAAAATGACACAGGTACATACACACATATGCACACATGTGCACATGTACACATACATACACACACGCGTATATGAACACACATGCATGTGTGTGTACACACACACCCCACACGCATGCATGCAACACACATTTTTGGTGGGGTGAAGGCATAAGAAGCTTCTAGATTTTCCTCCCAGTTATGGCAATTTTAGATTTTTCTTGCTTAAGTAGGACATGTTATCACTGCTATTGAAGAACTTGGAATAAGCTTTGTTGAACAGATGTGTATGCTCCTGAATTTATTACCTTGGGCTTGAGCATCTTGTAGAAAATATTTACTTTCTGGTAGCAACATAATTTCTCCCAAACTCAGATCACTGAGTTATACTTTCCTGGTAGTATATAGCCAGGCAACAGTTAGCGATTGCCACTAGACTGTGAGTAGATGAGATGTATCTCTCTGAGCTAGGTCACTCTTGGGTTGCAGTGTTATCTTCCAGCTGGCTCCTTCCTAGTTAGAGTAAATCCTAGAGCATCATGGGGGTTGGGACCCCACACGGAGCAAAGCCGAGTTTATGTAGGATTCCCCTCTGTATGCTATGAATATCATTGGTTAATAAAGGAAATGCTTTGGGACTATAGCAGAGCTAAAGAGGAATAGAGGTAGGCCAGGGAAAACTAAACTGAATGCTGGGAGAAAGGAGGCAGAGTCAGAGAGAAGCCATGTAGCCCCTGTGGAGACAGACGCCCGGAACTTTACCTGGTAAACCACAGTCATGTGGCGATACTCAGATTAATGGAGATGGGTTAAATTAAGATGTAAAAGTTAGCAAATAAGAAGCTAGAGCTAATGGGCCAAGCAGTGATTTAATTAATACAGTATCTCTGTGATTATTCTGGGGATGAGCAGCTGGAAATGGACAAGTGGCCTCCTACTATACCGAGTGGAGATGTGAAGAGCCACTGCGATGGAGGGTCTTGTTGGAAACCCATCCTATCCTAACTCTTCACAGATACATATACATCCAAGGGCCAGCAAATAACAGTCATAAACATGAGGACATAACTGGCCTGACATTATTAAGTAAAAAAAAAACAAAAAAAAAACTGAAGTTTTTGGTGAAGTAAATGTCTGACATTTACCATTTGGCTATTTATATAAAGGGTACAGAGAGTCTCCTTTAAGTACATTTCATCTTATTGTTAGGTATTTTTATTACCCATTTTTAGAACTGTTTAATCTTTTACAATTTATTTTACTTCTATTTTAAAAATTTAAATTTGCTGGGTCGTGGTGGTGCACACTTTTAATCCCAGTACTCGGGAGGCAGAGGCAGGTCAGTCTCTGTGAGCTTGAGGCCAGCCTGGTCTATAGAGTGAGTTCCAGGACAGGCTCCAAAGCTACTCAGAGAAACCCTGTCTTGAAAAACCAAAAAAAAAATTGAAGTAGAATAGCATTATTTTCCTCCTTCCTCTCTTCTAACCTTTTCCAACCCTTCCACTCTTTTTCAAATTCATGGTCACCTTTTCTGTATTATTACTGTTTTATATAAACACACACACAAACACACACACGTGTGTATATATATGTATATATGTATGTATATATGTGTGTGTGTGTGTGTGTGTGAATAAGTAAGTGCAAGCCATTGAATCTTTTAGTGTTGCTTGTATGTGTATACGTTTTAGGACTGACCACTTGGTATTAGAGGCTTGTTCCTATGGAGACTGTTCCTTCCTCAGCGGTTATTAATTACCTTATTTCTAATTATTATAAATTGAATTTTTGTGTTATGTGAATGAGTGTTTGCCTACATGTGTCTTTGCACTATGTGTGTGCCTGATGCCCTTGGAGCTCAGAAGAGGGTGTCAGAGTCCATGGATTTGGAGTTGTAGGTGGTTGTGTGCCCCGTGCAGTACTGAGTACTGAATGTGGACCCTCCATAAGAACAAGAAGTACTTTTAACTACGGAGCCCTACATTTTAAAAGTCCTCACCTATGTCTACATCATGAAGTACTTTACTTATGTTTCCCTCTAGTCATTTAAAGTTTCTGATCTTACATCCATGATTTGATCTATTTTGAATTATTTTTACGTGGACTGAGAGATAAAGATCTCGTTTCTTTCTTCAGTGCCTGGACATCCACTTTCCTTGGTGTTGTTAGTTACAGGAGCTGTCTTTCTTCCAATATGTTTTTGACACATTTGTTTCATAGTAGGTGTATCAAACTGTGTGGGATTATATTTGTGTCCTGTATTGAATTCCAATAACCCACATGCCCATTTTGGGCCAATATCAACTGTTTTGGTTACAATGGCCCTGCAATATAATTTGACACCAGGTACTATGATTTCTCCAGTGTTCTTCTTCCTGCCAAGACTCACAATGGTTCTTCATTGTCTTTTGTACTTCCATATGAATTTTAGGATTGTTCTTTTCTAGTTCTCAGAGGAATATTAGAATTTTGGTAGGGGTTGCATAGAATCAACAGATTGCACCTTGTAACAGTTATCTTCATAATATGGAGTCTTCCAAATGATGAGTATGATTTTCTATCTTTTAGTGCCCCTTCAACCTTGTTCTTTAAGTGTCTTAATAATTTTCTTGCCATGGTCTTTTCCTTCTTTGGTTATGTTTATTTTTAGATACTTGATTTTTTTGGTATCTATTGAGCATGTGATTTTTAAAATTTATTTTTAGAATTTTTATTTCTTAACAAGTTAATTATTTGTGTCTAATGGTGTATTGCATATTAATTCTGTTTCCTGCAACTTTGCTGAAAGTCTTTGAAGTCTAAGAATCTTCTAGGAGAGTATTTAGGGTTTTTTACACATAGGGTTAGTTTGCCTGTAAATAGGGATGTGTTTTTTTTCTTACTTGTAACATCTTATCTTTCTCTTGTCTTATTGCCTTAGGTAAGACTTTGAGCACTATATTGAATAAGAAGAGAGAGAATGGAAACTCTTGTCTTATTCTGGACTTTAGAGGAATACACTCAGCCTTTCCAGTTTAATCTAATATTGTCTATATGTTTACATTATGCAGACGTCAGTAGGCTGAGATATGCTGTTTTTATTTTTAGTTTCTTTGGGACTTTTTATCCTGAAGGGACGTTGAATGTCATCGAAGGACTTTCCTACATCAACTGAGATGATCAAGTGGTTTCTGATCTTAAGGCTGTTTCTAGATTATATTTGGGGTTTTCTCACAAGGTCTCAGAATTCTCCTCATACAACTCCATCCTTGGACCATGTTCCTATAGTTACCAGGTTACTAGTGAGAGCTCTTATGGTAGCTAATCTCCTTGTACCATGACATCTCTCATGACAACGAAGATACTAAGCAAGGAAGTATTTTAATTTTGATTTATGTCTTCTGGTATAGGAGACTCAAGAACATAAGGAACTTGCCAGAGCTAGCCTTACCTATCTTTCAAGATAGTGCCATCAGTGGGACAGCCGGCAAAGGACTCTACTATTTGATTTCATCCTGGCAGGAAATCTTACCTGAGTTCTGCTAAAACAAATGGTTTATAAGCTTTGGCAAATTAAAGTTTCTTCTTGAGTACTGAGAACATTTGAGGTCTCTTCATTATTTTGAAACAGTTATTGAACATAGAACTTAGCCCCAGCCCCATCAGGATGTCCCAATATTAGTAAGGAATACTATCAAATTTAGCTCAGATAGTGCCAAGTTCCCTTTGGGCATCATCTCCCAGCTCTTCCATTGCCCAGAGACCAGCATTGCTGATCATCACAATCTTCCAGACTATAACCAGTCCCTTCTTGCTCTATGAAAATATCTATTTTTATGGTTATCTTTGTCTACTTTCTGTTTCTTTAACTGTGTCTCACAGATAAATTTATAACAAACAGAACTTTGTTTACTTTATATAGGGGCCAGGGAAATTCAAGAATATGGTGTTAGCATCTGGTGAGACCTTCCTGAGAAATCATTATATGGGGAGGCATGGTGCAGTGATTCAGAGATAGATAGATAGATAGATAGATAGATAGATAGATAGATAGGCAGGCAGATATATAGATAGATAGACAAATAGAGAAATATATAGAGAAATACATAGATAGGTAGATAGGTAAATAGATGATAGATAGATAGATAGATAGATAGATAGATAGATAAGAGTTCACATTTATAATGAAACCACTCATATGATAACCAACCTGTGAATG